>NW_026061721.1:0-320000 GCF_023897955.1 Schistocerca gregaria | reverse complement strand
TCTTCTCTCTGAAACGGTTGTACTTATCGTCTGGAAAGCTTTGTCGCGTGCTGCGGTATGCGGAGACACTAAAAGCACCATAGTAGAACACAGATGAAGCTTTTAAGATGATGTAATAGCCAGGAAGAAGTAGTACAATTCAAGTTTTAGGTACTGATTATTGACTTTTTAGCTGGCTTTGGTGCCTTGGACATGAGCTAGGACCTTAAGATTCTGCATGAAAGGAGAACTAGCAGCCGTTTTGCACGGGAGAATGTGAAATGTGTTAATATGTAGTAGAAACCTGAGAAATCCGTCCGTTTTCGTCATTTGTTATCGAATCGACTTAAAGCCCGATCGTCACATTGGCCGCTCTTCTCTCTGAAACGGTTGTACTTATCGTTTGCAAAGCTATGTCGCGTGCTGCGGCATGCGGAGACACTAAAAGCACCATAGTAGAACACAGATGAAGCTTCTATGATGATGTAACAGCCAGTAAGAAGTAGTACAATTCAAGTTTTAGGTATCGATTATTGACTTTTTAGCTAGCTTTGGTGCCTTGGACATGAGCTAGGACCTTAAGATTCTGCATGAAAGGAGGACTAGCAGCCGAGTTGCACGGGAGAATGTGCAAAGTGTCCATATGTAGTAAAAACCTGAGAAATCCGTCTGTTTTCGTCATTTGTTATCGAATCGACTTAAAGCCCGATCGTCACATTGGCCGCTCTTCTCTCTGAAACGGTTGTACTTATCGTCTGGAAAGCTATGTCGCGTGCTGCGGTATGCGGAGACAATAAAATCACCATAGTAGAACACAGATGAAGCTTCTAAGTCGATGTAATAGCCAGTAAGAAGTAGTACAATTCAAGTTTTAGGTACTGATTATTGACTTTTTAGCTGGCTTTGGTGCCTTGGACATGAGCTAGGACCTTAAGATTCTGCATGAAAGGAAGACTAGCAGCCGAGTTGCACGGGAGAATGTGGAAAGTGTTCATATGTAGTAAAAACCTGAGAAATCCGTCCGTTTTCGTCATTTGTTATCGAATCGACTTAAAGCCAGATCGTCACATTGGCCGCTCTTCTCTCTGAAACGGTTGTACTTATCGTCTGCAAAGGTATGTCGCGTGCTGCGGTATGCGGAGACACTAAAAGCACCATAGTAGAACACAGATTTAGCTTCTATGATGATGTAATAGCCAGTTAGAAGTAGTACAATTCAAGTTATAGGTATCGATTATTGACTTTTTAGCTGGCTTTGGTGCCTTGGACATGAGCTAGGACCTTAAGATTCTGCATGAAAGGAGGACTAGCAGCCGCGTTGTACGGGAGAATATGAAATGTGTTCATATGTACTAAAAACCTGAGAAATACGTCCGTTTTCGTCATTTGTTATCGAATCGACTTAAAGCCAGATCGTCACATTGGCTGCTCTTCTCTCTGAAACGGTTGTACTTATCGTCTGGAAAGCTTTGTCGCGTGCTGCGGTATGCGGAGACACTAAAAGCACCATAGTAGAACACAGATGAAGCTTCTAAGATGATGTAATAGCCAGGAAGAAGTAGTACAATTCAAGTTTTAGGTACTGATTATTGACTTTTTAGCTGGCTTTGGTGCCTTGGACATGAGCTAGGACCTTAAGATTCTGCATGAAAGGAGGACTTGCAGCCCAGTTGCACGGGAGAATGTGAAAAGTGTTCATATGTAGTAAAAACCTAAGAAATCCGTCCGTTTTCGTCATTTGTTATCGAATCGACTTAAAGCCAGATCGTCACATTGGCCCCTCTTTTCTCTGAAACGGTTGTACTTATCGTCTGCAAAGCTATGTCGCGTACTGCGGTGTGCGGAGACACTAAAAGCACCATGGTAGAACACAGATGAAGCTTCTAAGTTGATGTAATAGCCAGTAAGATGTAGTACAATTCAAGTTTTAGGTATCGATTATTGACTTTTTAGCTGGCTTTGGTGCCTTGGACATGAGCTAGGACCTTAAGATTCTGCATGAAAGGAGGACTAGCAGCCGAGTTGCACGGGAGAATGTGAAAAGTATTCATATGTAGTAAAAACCTGAGAAATCCGTCCGTTTTCGTCATTTGTTATCGAATCGACTTAAAGCCAGATCGTCACATTGGCCGCTCTTCTCTCTGAAACGTTTGTACTTATCGTCTTCAAAGCTATGTCGCGTGCTGCGGTATGCGGAGACACTAAAAGCACCATAGTAGAACACAGATGAAGCTTCTAAGTTGATGTAATAGCCAGTAAGAAGTAGTACAATTCAAGTTTAAGGTATCGATTATTGACTTTTTAGCTGGCTTTGGTGCCTTGGACATGAGCTAGGACCTTAAGATTCTGCATCAAAAGGAGGACTAGCAGCCGAGTTGCACTGGAGAATGTGAAAGGTGTTCATATGTAGTAAAAACCTGAGAAATCCGTCCGTTTTCGTCATTTGTTATCGAATCGACTTAAAGCCAGATCGTCACATTGGCCGCTCTTCTCTCTGAAACGGTTGTACTTATCGTCTGCAAAGCTATGTCGCGTGCTGGGGTATGCGGAGACACTAGAAGCACCATAGTAGAACACAGATGAAGCTTCTATGATGATGTAATAGCCAGTAAGAAGTAGTACAATTCAAGTTTTAGGTATCGATTATTGACTTTTTAGCTGGCTTTGGTGCCTTGGACATGAGCTAGGACCTTAAGATTCTGCATGAAAGGAGGACTAGCAGCCGCGTTGGATGGGAGAATGTGAAAAGTGTTCATATGTAGTAAAAACCTGAGAAATCCGTCCGTTTTCGTCATTTGTTATCGAATCGACTTAATGCCAGATCGTCACATTGGCCGCTCTTCTCTCTGAAACGGTTGTACTTATCGCCTGCAAAGCTATGTCGCGTGATGCGGTATGCGGAGACACTAAAAGCACCATAGTAGAACACAGACGAAGCTTCTAAGTTGATGTAATAGCCAGTAAGAAGTAGTACAATTCAAGTTTTAGGTATCGATTATATACTTTTTAGCTGGCTTTGGTGCCTTGGACATGAGCTAGGACCTTAAGATTCTGCATGAAAGGAGGACTAGCAGCCGCGTTGTACGGGAGAATGTGAAATGTGTTCATATGTAGTAAAAACCTGAGAAATCCGTCCGTTTTCGTCATTTGTTATCGAATCGACTTACAGCCAGATCGTCACATTGGCTGCTCTTCTCTCTGAAACGGTTGCACTTATCGTCTGCAAAGCTATGTCGCGTACTGCGGTGTGCGGAGACACTAAACGCACCATGGTAGAACACAGATGAAGCTTCTAAGTTGATGTAATAGCCAGTAAGATGTAGTACAATTCAAGTTTTAGGTATCGATTATTGACTTTTTAGCTGGCTTTGGTGCCTTGGACATGAGCTAGGACCTTAAGGTTCTGCATTAAAGGAGGACTAGCAGCCGAGTTGCACGGGAGAATGTGAAAAGTATTCATATGTAGTAAAAACCTGAGAAATCCGTCCGTTTTCGTCATTTGTTATCGAATCGACTTAAAGCCAGATCGTCATATTGGCCGCTCTTCTCTCTGAAACGGTTGTACTTATCGTCTTCAAAGCTATGTCGCGTGCTGCGGTATGCGGAGACACTAAAAGCACCATCTAGAACACAGATGAAGCTTCTAAGTTGATGTAATAGCCAGTAAGAAGTAGTACAATTCAAGTTTTAGGTATAGATTATTGATTTTTTAGCTGGCTTTGGTGCCTTGGACATGAGCTAGGACCTTAAGATTCTGCATCAAAAGGAGGACTAGCAGCCGAGTTGCACGGGACAAAGTGAAAAGTGTTCATATGTAGTAAAAACCTGAGAAATCCGTCCGTTTTCGTCATTTGTTATCGAATCGACTTAAAGCCAGATCGTCACATTGGCTGCTCTTCTCTCTGAAACGGTTGTACTTATCGTCTGGAAAGCTTTGTCGCGTGCTGCGGTATGCGGAGACAATAAAA
The DNA here is from genome assembly GCF_023897955.1 of Schistocerca gregaria. Taxonomy (NCBI): domain Eukaryota; kingdom Metazoa; phylum Arthropoda; class Insecta; order Orthoptera; family Acrididae; genus Schistocerca; species Schistocerca gregaria. The sequence continues at coordinate 316,053 of NW_026061721.1, read as the reverse complement.
ACACCATAATAGAACACAGATGAAGCTTCTAAGATGATGTAATAGCCAGTAAGAAATAGTACAATTCAAGTTTTTGGTATCGATTATTGACTTTTTAGCTGGCTTTGGTGCCTTGGACATGAGCTAGGACCTTAAGATTCTGCATTAAAGGAGGAGTAGCAGCCGTTTTGCACGGGAGAATGTGAAATGTGTTCATATGTAGTAGAAACCTGAGAAATCCGTCCGTTTTCGTCATTTGTTATCGAATCGACTTAAAGACAGATCGTCACATTGGCCGCTCTTCCCTCTGAAACGGCTGTACTTATCGTCTGCAAAGCTATGTCGCGTGCTGCGGTATGCGGAGACACTAAATTCACCATAGTAGAACACAGATGAAGCTTCTAAGTTGATGTAATAGACAATAAGAAGTAGTACAATTCAAGTTTTAGGTATGGATTATTGACTTTTTAGCAGGCTTTGGTGCCTTGGGCATGAGCTAGGACCTTAAGATTCTGCATGAAAGGAGGACTAGCAGCCGAGTTGCACGGGAGAATGTGAAAGGTGTTCATATGTAGTAAAAACCTGAGAAATCCGTCCGTTTTCGTCATTTGTTATCGAATCGACTTAAAGCCAGATCGTCACATTGGCCGCTCTTCTCTCTGAAACGGTTGTACTTATCGTCTGCAAAGGTATGTCGCGTGCTGCGGTATGCGGAGACACTAAAAGCACCATAGTAGAACACAGATTTAGCTTCTATGATGATGTAATAGCCAGTTAGAAGTAGTACAATTCAAGTTATAGGTATCGATTATTGACTTTTTAGCTGGCTTTGGTGCCTTGGACATGAGCTAGGACCTTAAGATTCTGCATGAAAGGAGGACTAACAGCCGCGTTGTACGGGAGAATATGAAATGTGTTCATATGTACTAAAAACCTGAGAAATACGTCCGTTTTCGTCATTTGTTATCGAATCGACTTAAAGCCAGATCGTCACATTGGCCGCTCTTCTCTCTGAAACGGTTGTACTTATCGTCTGGAAAGCTTTGTCGCGTGCTGCGGTATGCGGAGACACTAAAAGCACCATAGTAGAACACAGATGAAGCTTTTAAGATGATGTAATAGCCAGGAAGAAGTAGTACAATTCAAGTTTTAGGTACTGATTATTGACTTTTTAGCTGGCTTTGGTGCCTTGGACATGAGCTAGGACCTTAAGATTCTGCATGAAAGGAGAACTAGCAGCCGTTTTGCACGGGAGAATGTGAAATGTGTTAATATGTAGTAGAAACCTGAGAAATCCGTCCGTTTTCGTCATTTGTTATCGAATCGACTTAAAGCCCGATCGTCACATTGGCCGCTCTTCTCTCTGAAACGGTTGTACTTATCGTTTGCAAAGCTATGTCGCGTGCTGCGGCATGCGGAGACACTAAAAGCACCATAGTAGAACACAGATGAAGCTTCTATGATGATGTAACAGCCAGTAAGAAGTAGTACAATTCAAGTTTTAGGTATCGATTATTGACTTTTTAGCTAGCTTTGGTGCCTTGGACATGAGCTAGGACCTTAAGATTCTGCATGAAAGGAGGACTAGCAGCCGAGTTGCACGGGAGAATGTGCAAAGTGTCCATATGTAGTAAAAACCTGAGAAATCCGTCTGTTTTCGTCATTTGTTATCGAATCGACTTAAAGCCCGATCGTCACATTGGCCGCTCTTCTCTCTGAAACGGTTGTACTTATCGTCTGGAAAGCTATGTCGCGTGCTGCGGTATGCGGAGACAATAAAATCACCATAGTAGAACACAGATGAAGCTTCTAAGTCGATGTAATAGCCAGTAAGAAGTAGTACAATTCAAGTTTTAGGTACTGATTATTGACTTTTTAGCTGGCTTTGGTGCCTTGGACATGAGCTAGGACCTTAAGATTCTGCATGAAAGGAAGACTAGCAGCCGAGTTGCACGGGAGAATGTGAAAAGTGTTCATATGTAGTAAAAACCTGAGAAATCCGTCCGTTTTCGTCATTTGTTATCGAATCGACTTAAAGCCAGATCGTCACATTGGCCGCTCTTCTCTCTGAAACGGTTCTACTTATCGTCTGCAAAGCTATGTCACGTGCTGCGGTATGCGGAGACACTAAAAGCACCATAGTAGAACACAGATGAAGCTTATAAGTTGATGTAATAGCCAGTAAGAAGTAGTACAATTCAAGTTTTAGGTACTGATTATTTACTTTTTAGCTGGCTTTGGTGCCTTGGACATGAGCTAGGACCTTAAGATTCTGCATGAAAGGACGACTAGCAGCCGAGTTGCACGGGAGAATGTGAAAAGTGTTCATATGTAGTAGAAACCTGAGAAATCCGTCCGTTTTCGTCATTTGTTATCGAATCGACTTAAAGCCAGATCGTCACATTGGCCGCTCTTCTCTCTGAAACGGTTGTACTTATCGTCTGCAAAGCTATGTCGCGTGCTGCGGTATGCGGAGACAATAAAATCACCATAGTAGAACACAGATAAAGCTTCTAAGTCGATGTAATAGCCAGTAAGAAGTAGTACAATTCAAGTTTTAGGTATCGATTGTTGACTTCTTAGATGGATTTGGTGCCTTGGACATGGGCTAGGACCTTAAGATTCTGCATGAAAGGAGGACTAGCAGCCGAGTTGCACGGGAGAATGTGAAAAGTGTTCATATGTAGTAAACACCTGAGAAATCCGTCCATTTTCGTCATTTGTTATCGAATCGACTTAAAGCCAGATCGTCACATTGGCCGCTCTTCTCTCTGAAACGGTTGTACTTATCGTCTGCAAAGCTATGTCGCGTGCTGCGGCATGCGGAGACACTAAAAGCACCATAGTAGAACACAGATGAAGCCTCTATGATGATGTAACAGCCAGTAAGAAGTAGTACAATTCAAGTTTTAGGTATCGATTATTGACTTTTTAGCTAGCTTTGGTGCCTTGGACATGAGCTAGGACCTTAAGATTCTGCATGAAAGAAGGACTAGCAGCCGAGTTGCACGGGAGAATGTGAAAAGTGTCCATATGTAGTAGAAACCTGAGAAATCCGTCCGTTTTCGTCATTTGTTATCGAATCGACTTAAAGCCAGATCGTCACATTGGCCGCTCTTCTCTCTGAAACGGTTGTACTTATCGTCTGGAAAGCTATGTCGCGTGCTGCGGAGACACTAAAAGCACCATAGTAGAACACAGATGAAGCTTCTATGATGATGTATAGCCAGTAAGAAGTAGTACAATTCAAGTTTTAGGTATCGATTATTGACTTTTTAGCTGGCTTTGGTGCCTTGGGCATGAGCTAGGACCTTAAGATTCTGCATGAAGGGAGGACTAGCAGCCGAGTTGCACGGGAGAATGTGAAAGGTGTTCATATGTAGTAAAAACCTGAGAAATCCGTCCGTTTTCGTCATTTGTTATCGAATCGACTTAAAGCCAGATCGTCACATTGGCCGCTCTTCTCTCTGAAACGGTTGTACTTATCGTCTGCAAAGCTATGTCGCGTGCTACGGTATGCGGAGACACTAAAAGCACCATAGTAGAACACAGATGAAGCTTCTATGATGATGTAATAGACAGTAGGAAGTAGTACAATTCAAGTTTTAGGTATCGATTATTGACGTTTTAGCTGGCTTTGGTGCCTTGGACATGAGCTTGGACCTTAAGATTCTGCATAAAAGGAGGACTAGCAGCCGCGTTGGATGGGAGAATGTGAAAAGTGTTCATATGTAGTAGAAACCTGAGAAATCCGTCCGTTTTCGTCATTTGTTATCGAATCGACTTAAAGCCGGATCGTCACATTGGCCGCTCTTCTCTCTGAAACGGTTGTACTTATCGCCTGCAAAGCTATGTCGCGTGATGCGGTATGCGGAGACACTAAAAGCACCATAGTAGAACACAGATGAAGCTTCTAAGTTGATGTAATAGCCAGTAAGAAGTAGTACAATTCAAGTTTTAGGTATCGATTATATACTTTTTAGCTGGCTTTGGTGCCTTGGACATGAGCTAGGACCTTAAGATTCTGCATGAAAGGAGGACTAGCAGCCGCGTTGTACGGGAGAATGTGAAATGTGTTCATATGTAGTAAAAACCTGAGATATACGTCCGTTTTCGTCATTTGTTATCGAATCGACTTAAAGCCAGATCGTCACATTGGCCGCTCCTCTCTCTGAAACGGTTGTACTTATCGTCTGCAAAGCTATGTCGCGTGCTGCGGTATGCGGAAACACTAAAAGCACCATCGTAGATCACAGATGAAGCTTCTAAGTTGATGTAATAGCCAGTAAGAAGAAGTACAATTCAAGTTTTAGGTATCGATTATTGACTTCTTAGCTGGCTTTGGTGCCTTGGACATGAGCTAGGACCTTAAGATTCTGCATGAAAGGAGGACTAGCAGCCGAGTTGCACGGGAGAATGTGAAAAGTGTTCATATGTAGTAGAAACCTGAGAAATCCGTCCGTTTTCGTCATTTGTTATCGAATCGACTTAAAGCCAGATCGTCACATTGGCCGCTCTTCTCTCTGAAACGGTTGTACTTATCGTCTGCAAAGCTATGTCGCGTGCTGCGGTATGCGGAGACAATAAAATCACCATAGTAGAACACAGATAAAGCTTCTAAGTCGATGTAATAGCCAGTAAGAAGTAGTACAATTCAAGTTTTAGGTATCGATTGTTGACTTCTTAGATGGATTTGGTGCCTTGGACATGGGCTAGGACCTTAAGATTCTGCATGAAAGGAGGACTAGCAGCCGAGTTGCACGGGAGAATGTGAAAAGTGTTCATATGTAGTAAACACCTGAGAAATCCGTCCATTTTCGTCATTTGTTATCGAATCGACTTAAAGCCAGATCGTCACATTGGCCGCTCTTCTCTCTGAAACGGTTGTACTTATCGTCTGGAAAGCTATGTCGCGTGCTGCGGAGACACTAAAAGCACCATAGTAGAACACAGATGAAGCTTCTATGATGATGTATAGCCAGTAAGAAGTAGTACAATTCAAGTTTTAGGTATCGATTATTGACTTTTTAGCTGGCTTTGGTGCCTTGGGCATGAGCTAGGACCTTAAGATTCTGCATGAAGGGAGGACTAGCAGCCGAGTTGCACGGGAGAATGTGAAAGGTGTTCATATGTAGTAAAAACCTGAGAAATCCGTCCGTTTTCGTCATTTGTTATCGAATCGACTTAAAGCCAGATCGTCACATTGGCCGCTCTTCTCTCTGAAACGGTTGTACTTATCGTCTGCAAAGCTATGTCGCGTGCTACGGTATGCGGAGACACTAAAAGCACCATAGTAGAACACAGATGAAGCTTCTATGATGATGTAATAGACAGTAGGAAGTAGTACAATTCAAGTTTTAGGTATCGATTATTGACGTTTTAGCTGGCTTTGGTGCCTTGGACATGAGCTTGGACCTTAAGATTCTGCATAAAAGGAGGACTAGCAGCCGCGTTGGATGGGAGAATGTGAAAAGTGTTCATATGTAGTAGAAACCTGAGAAATCCGTCCGTTTTCGTCATTTGTTATCGAATCGACTTAAAGCCGGATCGTCACATTGGCCGCTCTTCTCTCTGAAACGGTTGTACTTATCGCCTGCAAAGCTATGTCGCGTGATGCGGTATGCGGAGACACTAAAAGCACCATAGTAGAACACAGATGAAGCTTCTAAGTTGATGTAATAGCCAGTAAGAAGTAGTACAATTCAAGTTTTAGGTATCGATTATATACTTTTTAGCTGGCTTTGGTGCCTTGGACATGAGCTAGGACCTTAAGATTCTGCATGAAAGGAGGACTAGCAGCCGCGTTGTACGGGAGAATGTGAAATGTGTTCATATGTAGTAAAAACCTGAGATATACGTCCGTTTTCGTCATTTGTTATCGAATCGACTTAAAGCCAGATCGTCACATTGGCCGCTCCTCTCTCTGAAACGGTTGTACTTATCGTCTGCAAAGCTATGTCGCGTGCTGCGGTATGCGGAAACACTAAAAGCACCATCGTAGATCACAGATGAAGCTTCTAAGTTGATGTAATAGCCAGTAAGAAGAAGTACAATTCAAGTTTTAGGTATCGATTATTGACTTCTTAGCTGGCTTTGGTGCCTTGGACATGAGCTAGGACCTTAAGATTCTGCATGAAAGGAGGACTAGCAGCCGAGTTGCACGGGAGAATGTGAAAAGTGTTTATATGTAGTAAAAACCTGAGAAATCCGTCCGTTTTCGTCATTTGTTATCGAATCGACTTAAAGCCAGAACGTCACATTGGCCGCTCTTCTCTCTGAAACGGTTCTACTTATCGTCTGCAAAGCTATGTCGCGTGCTGCGGTATGCGGAGACACTAAAAGCACCATAGTAGAACACAGATGAAGCTTATAAGTTGATGTAATAGCCAGTAAGAAGTAGTACAATTCAAGTTTTAGGTACTGATTATTTACTTTTTAGCTGGCTTTGGTGCGTTGGACATGAGCTAGGACCTTAAGATTCTGCATGAAAGGAGGACTAGCAGCCGAGTTGCACGGGAGAATGTGAAATGTGTTCATATGTAGTAGAAACCTGAGAAATCCGTCCGTTTTCGTCATTTGTTATCGAATCGACTTAAAGCCAGATCGTCACATTGGCCGCTCTTCTCTCTGAAACGGTTCTACTTATCGTCTGCAAAGCTATGTCGCGTGCTGCGGTATGCGGAGACAATAAAATCACCATAGTAGAACACAGATGAAGCTTCTAAGTCGATGTAATAGCCAGTAAGAAGTAGTACAATTCAAGTTTTAGGTATCGATTATTGACTTCTTAGATGGATTTGGTGCCTTGGACATGAGCTAGGATGTTAAGATTCTGCATGAAAGGAGGACTAGCAGCCGAGTTGCACGGGACAATATGAAAAGTGTTCATATGTAGTAAAAACCTGAGAAATCCGTCCGTTTTAGTCATTTGTTATCGAATCGCCTTAAAGCCAGATCGTCAGTTGGCCGCTCTTCTCTCTGAAACGGTTGTACTTATCGTCTGCAAAGCTATGTCGCGTGCTGCGGTATGCGGATACACTAAAAGCACCATAGTAGAACACAGATGAAGCTTATAAGTTGATGTAATAGCCAGTAAGAAGTAGTACAATTCAAGTTTTAGGTACTGATTATTTACTTTTTAGCTGGCTTTGGTGCCTTGGAGATGAGCTAGGACCTTAAGATTCTGCATGAAAGGAGGACTAGCAGCCGAGTTGCACGGGAGAATGTGAAAAGTGTCCATATGTAGTAAAAACCTGAGAAATCCGTCTGTTTTCGTCATTTGTTATCGAATCGACTTAAAGCCCGATCGTCACATTGGCCGCTCTTCTCTCTGAAACGGTTGTACTTATCGTCTGGAAAGCTATGTCGCGTGCTGCGGTATGCGGAGACAATAAAATCACCATAGTAGAACACAGATGAAGCTTCTAAGTCGATGTAATAGCCAGTAAGAAGTAGTACAATTCAAGTTTTAGGTACTGATTATTGACTTTTTAGCTGGCTTTGGTGCCTTGGACATGAGCTAGGACCTTAAGATTCTGCATGAAAGGAAGACTAGCAGCCGAGTTGCACGGGAGAATGTGAAAAGTGTTCATATGTAGTAAAAACCTGAGAAATCCGTCCGTTTTCGTCATTTGTTATCGAATCGACTTAAAGCCAGATCGTCACATTGGCCGCTCTTCTCTCTGAAACGGTTCTACTTATCGTCTGCAAAGCTATGTCACATGCTGCGGTATGCGGAGACACTAAAAGCACCATAGTAGAACACAGATGAAGCTTATAAGTTGATGTAATAGCCAGTAAGAAGTAGTACAATTCAAGTTTTAGGTACTGATTATTTACTTTTTAGCTGGCTTTGGTTCCTTGGACATGAGCTAGGACCTTAAGATTCTGCATGAAAGGACGACTAGCAGCCGAGTTGCACGGGAGAATGTGAAAAGTGTTTATATGTAGTAGAAACCTGAGAAATCCGTCCGTTTTCGTCATTTGTTATCGAATCGACTTAAAGCCAGATCGTCACATTGGCCGCTCTTCTCTCTGAAACGGTTGTACTTATCGTCTGCAAAGCTATGTCGCGCGCTGCGGTATGCGGAGACAATAAAATCACCATAGTGGAACACAGATAAAGCTTCTAAGTCGATGTAATAGCCAGTAAGAAGTAGTACAATTCAAGTTTTAGGTATCGATTGTTGACTTCTTAGATGGATTTGGTGCCTTGGACATGGGCTAGGACCTTAAGATTCTGCATGAAAGGAGGACTAGCAGCCGAGTTGCACGGGAGAATGTGAAAAGTGTTCATATGTAGTAAAAACCTGAGAAATCCGTCCGTTTTCGTCATTTGTTATCGAATCGACTTAAAGCCAGATCGTCACATTGGCCGCTCTTCTCTCTGAAACGGTTGTACTTATCGTCTGCAAAGCTATGTCGCGTGCTGCGGCATGCGGAGACACTAAAAGCACCATAGTAGAACACAGATGAAGCTTCTATGATGATGTAACAGCCAGTAAGAAGTAGTACAATTCAAGTTTTAGGTATCGATTATTGACTTTTTAGCTAGCTTTGGTGCCTTGGACATGAGCTAGGACCTTAAGATTCTGCATGGAAGGAGGACTAGCAGCCGAGTTGCACGGGAGAATGTGAAAAGTGTCCATATGTAGTAAAAACCTGAGAAATCCGTCCGTTTTCGTCATTTGTTATCGAATCGACTTAAAGCCAGATCGTCACATTGGCCGCTCTTCTCTCTGAAACGGTTGTACTTATCGTCTGGAAAGCTATGTCGCGTGCTGCGGTATGCGGAGACACTAAAAGCACCATAGTAGAACACAGATGAAGCTTCTATGATGATGTATAGCCAGTAAGAAGTAGTACAATTCAAGTTTTAGGTATCGATTATTGACTTTTTTGCTGGCTTAGGTGCCTTGGGCATGAGCTAGGACCTTAAGATTCTGCATGAAAGGAGGACTAGCGGCCGAGTTGCACGGGAGAATGTGAAAGGTGTTCATATGTAGTAAAAACCTGAGAAATCCGTCCGTTTTCGTCATTTGTTATCGAATCGACTTAAAGCCAGATCGTCACATTGGCCGCTCTTCTCTCTGAAACGGTTGTACTTATCGCCTGCAAAGCTATGTCGCGTGATGCGGTATGCGGAGACACTAAAACCACCATAGTAGAACACAGATGAAGCTTCTAAGTTGATGTAATAGCCAGTAAGAAGTAGTACAATTCAAGTTTTAGGTATCGATTATTGACTTTTTAGCTGGCTTTGGTGCCTTGGACATGAGCTAGGACCTTAAGATTCTGCATGAAAGGAGGACTAGCAGCCGCGTTGTACGGGAGAATGTGAAATGTGTTCATATGTAGTAAAAACCTGAGATATACGTCCGTTTTCGTCATTTGTTATCGAATCGACTTAAAGCCAGATCGTCACATTGGCCGCTCTTCTCTCTGAAACGGTTGTACTTATCGTCTGCAAAGCTATGTCGCGTGCTGCGGTATGCGGAAACACTAAAAGCACCATAGTAGATCACAGATGAAGCTTCTAAGTTGATGTAATAGCCAGTAAGAAGTAGTACAATTCAAGTTTTAGGTATCGATTATTGACTTCTTAGCTGGCTTTGGTGCCTTGGACATGAGCTAGGACCTTAAGATTCTGCATGAAAGGAGGACTAGCAGCCGAGTTGCACGGGAGAATGTGAAAAGTGTTTATATGTAGTAAAAACCTGAGAAATCCGTCCGTTTTCGTCATTTGTTATCGAATCGACTTAAAGCCAGATCGTCACATTGGCCGCTCTTCTCTCTGAAACGGTTCTACTTATCGTCTGCAAAGCTATGTCACGTGCTGCGGTATGCGGAGACACTAAAAGCACCATAGTAGAACACAGATGAAGCTTCTAAGTTGATGTAATAGCCAGTAAGAAGTAGTACAATTCAAGTTTTAGGTACTGATTATTTACTTTTTAGCTGGCTTTGGTGCGTTGGACATGAGCTAGGACCTTAAGATTCTGCATGAAAGGAGGACTAGCAGCCGAGTTGCACGGGAGAATGTGAAAAGTGTTCATATGTAGTAGAAACCTGAGAAATCCGTCCGTTTTCGTCATTTGTTATCGAATCGACTTAAAGCCAGATCGTCACATTGGCCGCTCTTCTCTCTGAAACGGTTGTACTTATCGTCTGCAAAGCTATGTCGCGTGCTGCGGTATGCGGAGACAATAAAATCACCATAGTAGAACACAGATAAAGCTTCTAAGTCGATGTAATAGCCAGTAAGAAGTAGTACAATTCAAGTTTTAGGTATCGATTGTTGACTTCTTAGATGGATTTGGTGCCTTGGACATGGGCTAGGACCTTAAGATTCTGCATGAAAGGAGGACTAGCAGCCGAGTTGCACGGGAGAATGTGAAAAGTGTTCATATGTAGTAAAAACCTGAGAAATAAGTCCGTTTTCGTCATTTGTTACCGAATCGACTTAAAGCCAGATCGTCACATTGGCCGCTCTTCTCTCTGAACCGGTTGTGCTTATAGTCTGCAAAGCTATGTCGCGTGTTGCCGTAGGCGGAAACAGGAAAAGCACCATAGTAGAACACAGATGAAGCTTCTAAGTTGATGTAATAGCCAGTAAGAAGTAGTCCAATTCAAGATTTAGGTATCGATTATTGACTTCTTAGCTGGCTTTGGTGCCTTGGACATGAGCTAGGACCTTAAGATTCTGCATGAAAGGAGGACTAGCAGCCGAGTTGCACGGGAGAATGTGAAAAGTGTTTATATGTAGTAAAAACCTGAGAAATCCGTCCGTTTTCGTCATTTGTTATCGAATCGACTTAAAGCCAGATCGTCACATTGGCCGCTCTTCTCTCTGAAACGGTTCTACTTATCGTCTGCAAAGCTATGTCGCGTGCTGCGGTATGCGGAGACACTAAAAGCACCATAGTAGAACACAGATGAAGCTTATAAGTTGATGTAATAGCCAGTAAGAAGTAGTACAATTCAAGTTTTAGGTACTGATTATTTACTTTTTAGCTGGCTTTGGTGCCTTGGACATGAGCTAGGACCTTAAGATTCTGCATGAAAGGAGGACTAGCAGCCGAGTTGCACGGGAGAATGTGAAATGTGTTCATATGTAGTAGAAACCTGAGAAATCCGTCCGTTTTCGTCATTTGTTATCGAATCGACTTAAAGCCAGATCGTCACATTGGCCGCTCTTCTCTCTGAAACGGTTCTACTTATCGTCTGCAAAGCTATGTCGCGTGCTGCGGTATGCGGAGACAATAAAATCACCATAGTAGAACACAGATGAAGCTTCTAAGTCGATGTAATAGCCAGTAAGAAGTAGTACAATTCAAGTTTTAGGTATCGATTATATACTTTTTAGCTGGCTTTGGTGCCTTGGACATGAGCTAGGACCTTAAGATTCTGCATGAAAGGAGGACTAGCAGCCGCGTTGTACGGGAGAATGTGAAATGTGTTCATATGTAGTAAAAACCTGAGATATACGTCCGTTTTCGTCATTTGTTATCGAATCGACTTAAAGCCAGATCGTCACATTGGCCGCTCTTCTCTCTGAAACGGTTGTACTTATCGTCTGCAAAGCTATGTCGCGTGCTGCGGTATGCGGAAACACTAAAAGCACCATAGTAGATCACAGATGAAGCTTCTAAGTTGATGTAATAGCCAGTAAGAAGTAGTACAATTCAAGTTTTAGGTATCGATTATTGACTTCTTAGCTGGCTTTGGTGCCTTGGACATGAGCTAGGACCTTAAGATTCTGCATGAAAGGAGGACTAGCAGCCGAGTTGCACGGGAGAATGTGAAAAGTGTTCATATGTAGTAAAAACCTGAGAAATCCGTCCGTTTTCGTCATTTGTTATCGAATCGACTTAAAGCCAGATCGTCAGTTGGCCGCTCTTCTCTCTGAAACGGTTGTACTTATCGTCTGCAAAGCTATGTCGCGTGCTGCGGTATGCGGATACACTGAAAGCACCATAGTAGAACACAGATGAAGCTTATAAGTTGATGTAATAGCCAGTAAGAAGTAGTACAATTCAAGTTTTAGGTACTGATTATTTACTTTTTAGCTGGCTTTGGTGCCTTGGACATGAGCTAGGACCTTAAGATTCTGCATGAAAGGATGACTAGTAGCCGAGTTGCACGGGAGAATGTGAAATGTATTCATATGTAGTAGAAACCTGAGAAATCCGTCCGTTTTCGTCATTTGTTATCGAATCGACTTAAAGCCAGATCGTCACATTGGCCGCTCTTCTCTCTGAAACGGTTGTACTTATCGTCTGCAAAGCTATGTCGCGTGCTGCGGCATGCGGAGACACTAAAAGCACCATAGTAGAACACAGATGAAGCTTCTATGATGATGTAACAGCCAGTAAGAAGTAGTACAATTCAAGTTTTAGGTATCGATTATTGACTTTTTAGCTAGCTTTGGTGCCTTGGACATGAGCTAGGACCTTAAGATTCTGCATGAAAGGAGGACTAGCAGCCGAGTTGCACGGGAGAATGTGAAAAGTGTCCATATGTAGTAAAAACCTGAGAAATCCGTCCGTTTTCGTCATTTGTTATCGAATCGACTTAAAGCCAGATCGTCACATTGGCCGCTCTTCTCTCTGAAACGGTTGTACTTATCGTCTGGAAAGCTATGTCGCGTGCTGCGGTATGCGGAGACACTAAAAGCACCATAGTAGAACACAGATGAAGCTTCTATGATGATGTATAGCCAGTAAGAAGTAGTACAATTCAAGTTTTAGGTATCGATTATTGACTTTTTTGCTGGCTTTGGTGCCTTGGGCATGAGCTAGGACCTTAAGATTCTGCATGAAAGGAGGACTAGCAGCCGAGTTGCACGGGAGAATGTGAAAGGTGTTCATATGTAGTAAAAACCTGAGAAATCCGTCCGTTTTCGTCATTTGTTATCGAATCGACTTAAAGCCAGATCGTCACATTGGCCGCTCTTCTCTCTGAAACGGTTGTACTTATCGCCTGCAAAGCTATGTCGCGTGATGCGGTATGCGGAGACACTAAAACCACCATAGTAGAACACAGATGAAGCTTCTAAGTTGATGTAATAGCCAGTAAGAAGTAGTACAATTCAAGTTTTAGGTATCGATTATTGACTTTTTAGCTGGCTTTGGTGCCTTGGACATGAGCTAGGACCTTAAGATTCTGCATGAAAGGAGGACTAGCAGCCGCGTTGTACGGGAGAATGTGAAATGTGTTCATATGTAGTAAAAACCTGAGATATACGTCCGTTTTCGTCATTTGTTATCGAATCGACTTAAAGCCAGATCGTCACATTGGCCGCTCTTCTCTCTGAAACGGTTGTACTTATCGTCTGCAAAGCTATGTCGCGTGCTGCGGTATGCGGAAACACTAAAAGCACCATAGTAGATCACAGATGAAGCTTCTAAGTTGATGTAATAGCCAGTAAGAAGTAGTACAATTCAAGTTTTAGGTATCGATTATTGACTTCTTAGCTGGCTTTGGTGCCTTGGACATGAGCTAGGACCTTAAGATTCTGCATGAAAGGAGGACTAGCAGCCGAGTTGCACGGGAGAATGTGAAAAGTGTTTATATGTAGTAAAAACCTGAGAAATCCGTCCGTTTTCGTCATTTGTTATCGAATCGACTTAAAGCCAGATCGTCACATTGGCCGCTCTTCTCTCTGAAACGGTTCTACTTATCGTCTGCAAAGCTATGTCACGTGCTGCGGTATGCGGAGACACTAAAAGCACCATAGTAGAACACAGATGAAGCTTCTAAGTTGATGTAATAGCCAGTAAGAAGTAGTACAATTCAAGTTTTAGGTACTGATTATTTACTTTTTAGCTGGCTTTGGTGCCTTGGACATGAGCTAGGACCTTAAGATTCTGCATGAAAGGACGACTAGCAGCCGAGTTGCACGGGAGAATGTGAAAGGTGTTCATATGTAGTAAAAACCTGAGAAATCCGTCCGTTTTCGTCATTTGTTATCGAATCGACTTAAAGCCAGATCGTCACATTGGCCGCTCTTCTCTCTGAAACGGTTGTACTTATCGTCTGCAAAGCTATGTCGCGTGCTGCGGTATGCGGAGACAATAAAATCACCATAGTAGAACACAGATAAAGCTTCTAAGTCGATGTAATAGCCAGTAAGAAGTAGTACAATTCAAGTTTTAGGTATCGATTGTTGACTTCTTAGATGGATTTGGTGCCTTGGACATGGGCTAGGACCTTAAGATTCTGCATGAAAGGAGGACTAGCAGCCGAGTTGCACGGGAGAATGTGAAAAGTGTTCATATGTAGTAAAAACCTGAGAAATAAGTCCGTTTTCGTCATTTGTTACCGAATCGACTTAAAGCCAGATCGTCACATTGGCCGCTCTTCTCTCTGAACCGGTTGTGCTTATAGTCTGCAAAGCTATGTCGCGTGTTGCCGTAGGCGGAAACAGGAAAAGCACCATAGTAGAACACAGATGAAGCTTCTAAGTTGATGTAATAGCCAGTAAGAAGTAGTCCAATTCAAGATTTAGGTATCGATTATTGACTTCTTAGCTGGCTTTGGTGCCTTGGACATGAGCTAGGACCTTAAGATTCTGCATGAAAGGAGGACTAGCAGCCGAGTTGCACGGGAGAATGTGAAAAGTGTTTATATGTAGTAAAAACCTGAGAAATCCGTCCGTTTTCGTCATTTGTTATCGAATCGACTTAAAGCCAGATCGTCACATTGGCCGCTCTTCTCTCTGAAACGGTTCTACTTATCGTCTGCAAAGCTATGTCGCGTGCTGCGGTATGCGGAGACACTAAAAGCACCATAGTAGAACACAGATGAAGCTTATAAGTTGATGTAATAGCCAGTAAGAAGTAGTACAATTCAAGTTTTAGGTACTGATTATTTACTTTTTAGCTGGCTTTGGTGCCTTGGACATGAGCTAGGACCTTAAGATTCTGCATGAAAGGAGGACTAGCAGCCGAGTTGCACGGGAGAATGTGAAATGTGTTCATATGTAGTAGAAACCTGAGAAATCCGTCCGTTTTCGTCATTTGTTATCGAATCGACTTAAAGCCAGATCGTCACATTGGCCGCTCTTCTCTCTGAAACGGTTCTACTTATCGTCTGCAAAGCTATGTCGCGTGCTGCGGTATGCGGAGACAATAAAATCACCATAGTAGAACACAGATGAAGCTTCTAAGTCGATGTAATAGCCAGTAAGAAGTAGTACAATTCAAGTTTTAGGTATCGATTATATACTTTTTAGCTGGCTTTTGTGCCTTGGACATGAGCTAGGACCTTAAGATTCTGCATGAAAGGAGGACTAGCAGCCGCGTTGTACGGGAGAATGTGAAATGTGTTCATATGTAGTAAAAACCTGAGATATACGTCCGTTTTCGTCATTTGTTATCGAATCGACTTAAAGCCAGATCGTCACATTGGCCGCTCTTCTCTCTGAAACGGTTGTACTTATCGTCTGCAAAGCTATGTCGCGTGCTGCGGTATGCGGAAACACTAAAAGCACCATAGTAGATCACAGATGAAGCTTCTAAGTTGATGTAATAGCCAGTAAGAAGTAGTACAATTCAAGTTTTAGGTATCGATTATTGACTTCTTAGCTGGCTTTGGTGCCTTGGACATGAGCTAGGACCTTAAGATTCTGCATGAAAGGAGGACTAGCAGCCGAGTTGCACGGGAGAATGTGAAAAGTGTTCATATGTAGTAAAAACCTGAGAAATCCGTCCGTTTTCGTCATTTGTTATCGAATCGACTTAAAGCCAGATCGTCAGTTGGCCGCTCTTCTCTCTGAAACGGTTGTACTTATCGTCTGCAAAGCTATGTCGCGTGCTGCGGTATGCGGATACACTGAAAGCACCATAGTAGAACACAGATGAAGCTTATAAGTTGATGTAATAGCCAGTAAGAAGTAGTACAATTCAAGTTTTAGGTACTGATTATTTACTTTTTAGCTGGCTTTGGTGCCTTGGACATGAGCTAGGACCTTAAGATTCTGCATGAAAGGATGACTAGTAGCCGAGTTGCACGGGAGAATGTGAAATGTATTCATATGTAGTAGAAACCTGAGAAATCCGTCCGTTTTCGTCATTTGTTATCGAATCGACTTAAAGCCAGATCGTCACATTGGCCGCTCTTCTCTCTGAAACGGTTGTACTTATCGTCTGCAAAGCTATGTCGCGTGCTGCGGCATGCGGAGACACTAAAAGCACCATAGTAGAACACAGATGAAGCTTCTATGATGATGTAACAGCCAGTAAGAAGTAGTACAATTCAAGTTTTAGGTATCGATTATTGACTTTTTAGCTAGCTTTGGTGCCTTGGACATGAGCTAGGACCTTAAGATTCTGCATGAAAGGAGGACTAGCAGCCGAGTTGCACGGGAGAATGTGAAAAGTGTCCATATGTAGTAAAAACCTGAGAAATCCGTCCGTTTTCGTCATTTGTTATCGAATCGACTTAAAGCCAGATCGTCACATTGGCCGCTCTTCTCTCTGAAACGGTTGTACTTATCGTCTGGAAAGCTATGTCGCGTGCTGCGGTATGCGGAGACACTAAAAGCACCATAGTAGAACACAGATGAAGCTTCTATGATGATGTATAGCCAGTAAGAAGTAGTACAATTCAAGTTTTAGGTATCGATTATTGACTTTTTTGCTGGCTTTGGTGCCTTGGGCATGAGCTAGGACCTTAAGATTCTGCATGAAAGGAGGACTAGCAGCCGAGTTGCACGGGAGAATGTGAAAGGTGTTCATATGTAGTAAAAACCTGAGAAATCCGTCCGTTTTCGTCATTTGTTATCGAATCGACTTAAAGCCAGATCGTCACATTGGCCGCTCTTCTCTCTGAAACGGTTGTACTTATCGCCTGCAAAGCTATGTCGCGTGATGCGGTATGCGGAGACACTAAAACCACCATAGTAGAACACAGATGAAGCTTCTAAGTTGATGTAATAGCCAGTAAGAAGTAGTACAATTCAAGTTTTAGGTATCGATTATTGACTTTTTAGCTGGCTTTGGTGCCTTGGACATGAGCTAGGACCTTAAGATTCTGCATGAAAGGAGGACTAGCAGCCGCGTTGTACGGGAGAATGTGAAATGTGTTCATATGTAGTAAAAACCTGAGATATACGTCCGTTTTCGTCATTTGTTATCGAATCGACTTAAAGCCAGATCGTCACATTGGCCGCTCTTCTCTCTGAAACGGTTGTACTTATCGTCTGCAAAGCTATGTCGCGTGCTGCGGTATGCGGAAACACTAAAAGCACCATAGTAGATCACAGATGAAGCTTCTAAGTTGATGTAATAGCCAGTAAGAAGTAGTACAATTCAAGTTTTAGGTATCGATTATTGACTTCTTAGCTGGCTTTGGTGCCTTGGACATGAGCTAGGACCTTAAGATTCTGCATGAAAGGAGGACTAGCAGCCGAGTTGCACGGGAGAATGTGAAAAGTGTTTATATGTAGTAAAAACCTGAGAAATCCGTCCGTTTTCGTCATTTGTTATCGAATCGACTTAAAGCCAGATCGTCACATTGGCCGCTCTTCTCTCTGAAACGGTTCTACTTATCGTCTGCAAAGCTATGTCACGTGCTGCGGTATGCGGAGACACTAAAAGCACCATAGTAGAACACAGATGAAGCTTCTAAGTTGATGTAATAGCCAGTAAGAAGTAGTACAATTCAAGTTTTAGGTACTGATTATTTACTTTTTAGCTGGCTTTGGTGCCTTGGACATGAGCTAGGACCTTAAGATTCTGCATGAAAGGACGACTAGCAGCCGAGTTGCACGGGAGAATGTGAAAGGTGTTCATATGTAGTAAAAACCTGAGAAATCCGTCCGTTTTCGTCATTTGTTATCGAATCGACTTAAAGCCAGATCGTCACATTGGCCGCTCTTCTCTCTGAAACGGTTGTACTTATCGTCTGCAAAGCTATGTCGCGTGCTGCGGTATGCGGAGACAATAAAATCACCATAGTAGAACACAGATAAAGCTTCTAAGTCGATGTAATAGCCAGTAAGAAGTAGTACAATTCAAGTTTTAGGTATCGATTGTTGACTTCTTAGATGGATTTGGTGCCTTGGACATGGGCTAGGACCTTAAGATTCTGCATGAAAGGAGGACTAGCAGCCGAGTTGCACGGGAGAATGTGAAAAGTGTTCATATGTAGTAAAAACCTGAGAAATAAGTCCGTTTTCGTCATTTGTTACCGAATCGACTTAAAGCCAGATCGTCACATTGGCCGCTCTTCTCTCTGAACCGGTTGTGCTTATAGTCTGCAAAGCTATGTCGCGTGTTGCCGTAGGCGGAAACAGGAAAAGCACCATAGTAGAACACAGATGAAGCTTCTAAGTTGATGTAATAGCCAGTAAGAAGTAGTCCAATTCAAGATTTAGGTATCGATTATTGACTTCTTAGCTGGCTTTGGTGCCTTGGACATGAGCTAGGACCTTAAGATTCTGCATGAAAGGAGGACTAGCAGCCGAGTTGCACGGGAGAATGTGAAAAGTGTTTATATGTAGTAAAAACCTGAGAAATCCGTCCGTTTTCGTCATTTGTTATCGAATCGACTTAAAGCCAGATCGTCACATTGGCCGCTCTTCTCTCTGAAACGGTTCTACTTATCGTCTGCAAAGCTATGTCGCGTGCTGCGGTATGCGGAGACACTAAAAGCACCATAGTAGAACACAGATGAAGCTTATAAGTTGATGTAATAGCCAGTAAGAAGTAGTACAATTCAAGTTTTAGGTACTGATTATTTACTTTTTAGCTGGCTTTGGTGCCTTGGACATGAGCTAGGACCTTAAGATTCTGCATGAAAGGAGGACTAGCAGCCGAGTTGCACGGGAGAATGTGAAATGTGTTCATATGTAGTAGAAACCTGAGAAATCCGTCCGTTTTCGTCATTTGTTATCGAATCGACTTAAAGCCAGATCGTCACATTGGCCGCTCTTCTCTCTGAAACGGTTCTACTTATCGTCTGCAAAGCTATGTCGCGTGCTGCGGTATGCGGAGACAATAAAATCACCATAGTAGAACACAGATGAAGCTTCTAAGTCGATGTAATAGCCAGTAAGAAGTAGTACAATTCAAGTTTTAGGTATCGATTATATACTTTTTAGCTGGCTTTGGTGCCTTGGACATGAGCTAGGACCTTAAGATTCTGCATGAAAGGAGGACTAGCAGCCGCGTTGTACGGGAGAATGTGAAATGTGTTCATATGTAGTAAAAACCTGAGATATACGTCCGTTTTCGTCATTTGTTATCGAATCGACTTAAAGCCAGATCGTCACATTGGCCGCTCTTCTCTCTGAAACGGTTGTACTTATCGTCTGCAAAGCTATGTCGCGTGCTGCGGTATGCGGAAACACTAAAAGCACCATAGTAGATCACAGATGAAGCTTCTAAGTTGATGTAATAGCCAGTAAGAAGTAGTACAATTCAAGTTTTAGGTATCGATTATTGACTTCTTAGCTGGCTTTGGTGCCTTGGACATGAGCTAGGACCTTAAGATTCTGCATGAAAGGAGGACTAGCAGCCGAGTTGCACGGGAGAATGTGAAAAGTGTTCATATGTAGTAAAAACCTGAGAAATCCGTCCGTTTTCGTCATTTGTTATCGAATCGACTTAAAGCCAGATCGTCAGTTGGCCGCTCTTCTCTCTGAAACGGTTGTACTTATCGTCTGCAAAGCTATGTCGCGTGCTGCGGTATGCGGATACACTGAAAGCACCATAGTAGAACACAGATGAAGCTTATAAGTTGATGTAATAGCCAGTAAGAAGTAGTACAATTCAAGTTTTAGGTACTGATTATTTACTTTTTAGCTGGCTTTGGTGCCTTGGACATGAGCTAGGACCTTAATATTCTGCATGAAAGGATGACTAGTAGCCGAGTTGCACGGGAGAATGTGAAATGTATTCATATGTAGTAGAAACCTGAGAAATCCGTCCGTTTTCGTCATTTGTTATCGAATCGACTTAAAGCCAGATCGTCACATTGGCCGCTCTTCTCTCTGAAACGGTTGTACTTATCGTCTGCAAAGCTATGTCGCGTGCTGCGGCATGCGGAGACACTAAAAGCACAATAGTAGAACACAGATGAAGCTTCTATGATGATGTAACAGCCAGTAAGAAGTAGTACAATTCAAGTTTTAGGTATCGATTATTGACTTTTTAGCTAGCTTTGGTGCCTTGGACATGAGCTAGGACCTTAAGATTCTGCATGAAAGGAGGACTAGCAGCCGAGTTGCACGGGAGAATGTGAAAAGTGTCCATATGTAGTAAAAACCTGAGAAATCCGTCCGTTTTCGTCATTTGTTATCGAATCGACTTAAAGCCAGATCGTCACATTGGCCGCTCTTCTCTCTGAAACGGTTGTACTTATCGTCTGGAAAGCTATGTCGCGTGCTGCGGTATGCGGAGACACTAAAAGCACCATAGTAGAACACAGATGAAGCTTCTATGATGATGTATAGCCAGTAAGAAGTAGTACAATTCAAGTTTTAGGTATCGATTATTGACTTTTTTGCTGGCTTTGGTGCCTTGGGCATGAGCTAGGACCTTAAGATTCTGCATGAAAGGAGGACTAGCAGCCGAGTTGCACGGGAGAATGTGAAAGGTGTTCATATGTAGTAAAAACCTGAGAAATCCGTCCGTTTTCGTCATTTGTTATCGAATCGACTTAAAGCCAGATCGTCACATTGGCCGCTCTTCTCTCTGAAACGGTTGTACTTATCGCCTGCAAAGCTATGTCGCGTGATGCGGTATGCGGAGACACTAAAACCACCATAGTAGAACACAGATGAAGCTTCTAAGTTGATGTAATAGCCAGTAAGAAGTAGTACAATTCAAGTTTTAGGTATCGATTATTGACTTTTTAGCTGGCTTTGGTGCCTTGGACATGAGCTAGGACCTTAAGATTCTGCATGAAAGGAGGACTAGCAGCCGCGTTGTACGGGAGAATGTGAAATGTGTTCATATGTAGTAAAAACCTGAGATATACGTCCGTTTTCGTCATTTGTTATCGAATCGACTTAAAGCCAGATCGTCACATTGGCCGCTCTTCTCTCTGAAACGGTTGTACTTATCGTCTGCAAAGCTATGTCGCGTGCTGCGGTATGCGGAAACACTAAAAGCACCATAGTAGATCACAGATGAAGCTTCTAAGTTGATGTAATAGCCAGTAAGAAGTAGTACAATTCAAGTTTTAGGTATCGATTATTGACTTCTTAGCTGGCTTTGGTGCCTTGGACATGAGCTAGGACCTTAAGATTCTGCATGAAAGGAGGACTAGCAGCCGAGTTGCACGGGAGAATGTGAAAAGTGTTTATATGTAGTAAAAACCTGAGAAATCCGTCCGTTTTCGTCATTTGTTATCGAATCGACTTAAAGCCAGATCGTCACATTGGCCGCTCTTCTCTCTGAAACGGTTCTACTTATCGTCTGCAAAGCTATGTCACGTGCTGCGGTATGCGGAGACACTAAAAGCACCATAGTAGAACACAGATGAAGCTTCTAAGTTGATGTAATAGCCAGTAAGAAGTAGTACAATTCAAGTTTTAGGTACTGATTATTTACTTTTTAGCTGGCTTTGGTGCCTTGGACATGAGCTAGGACCTTAAGATTCTGCATGAAAGGACGACTAGCAGCCGAGTTGCACGGGAGAATGTGAAAAGTGTTCATATGTAGTAGAAACCTGAGAAATCCGTCCGTTTTCGTCATTTGTTATCGAATCGACTTAAAGCCAGATCGTCACATTGGCCGCTCTTCTCTCTGAAACGGTTGTACTTATCGTCTGCAAAGCTATGTCGCGTGCTGCGGTATGCGGAGACAATAAAATCACCATAGTAGAACACAGATAAAGCTTCTAAGTCGATGTAATAGCCAGTAAGAAGTAGTACAATTCAAGTTTTAGGTATCGATTGTTGACTTCTTAGATGGATTTGGTGCCTTGGACATGGGCTAGGACCTTAAGATTCTGCATGAAAGGAGGACTAGCAGCCGAGTTGCACGGGAGAATGTGAAAAGTGTTCATATGTAGTAAAAACCTGAGAAATAAGTCCGTTTTCGTCATTTGTTACCGAATCGACTTAAAGCCAGATCGTCACATTGGCCGCTCTTCTCTCTGAACCGGTTGTGCTTATAGTCTGCAAAGCTATGTCGCGTGTTGCCGTAGGCGGAAACAGGAAAAGCACCATAGTAGAACACAGATGAAGCTTCTAAGTTGATGTAATAGCCAGTAAGAAGTAGTCCAATTCAAGATTTAGGTATCGATTATTGACTTCTTAGCTGGCTTTGGTGCCTTGGACATGAGCTAGGACCTTAAGATTCTGCATGAAAGGAGGACTAGCAGCCGAGTTGCACGGGAGAATGTGAAAAGTGTTTATATGTAGTAAAAACCTGAGAAATCCGTCCGTTTTCGTCATTTGTTATCGAATCGACTTAAAGCCAGATCGTCACATTGGCCGCTCTTCTCTCTGAAACGGTTCTACTTATCGTCTGCAAAGCTATGTCGCGTGCTGCGGTATGCGGAGACACTAAAAGCACCATAGTAGAACACAGATGAAGCTTATAAGTTGATGTAATAGCCAGTAAGAAGTAGTACAATTCAAGTTTTAGGTAGTGATTATTTACTTTTTAGCTGGCTTTGGTGCCTTGGACATGAGCTAGGACCTTAAGATTCTGCATGAAAGGAGGACTAGCAGCCGAGTTGCACGGGAGAATGTGAAATGTGTTCATATGTAGTAGAAACCTGAGAAATCCGTCCGTTTTCGTCATTTGTTATCGAATCGACTTAAAGCCAGATCGTCACATTGGCCGCTCTTCTCTCTGAAACGGTTCTACTTATCGTCTGCAAAGCTATGTCGCGTGCTGCGGTATGCGGAGACAATAAAATCACCATAGTAGAACACAGATGAAGCTTCTAAGTCGATGTAATAGCCAGTAAGAAGTAGTACAATTCAAGTTTTAGGTATCGATTATATACTTTTTAGCTGGCTTTGGTGCCTTGGACATGAGCTAGGACCTTAAGATTCTGCATGAAAGGAGGACTAGCAGCCGCGTTGTACGGGAGAATGTGAAATGTGTTCATATGTAGTAAAAACCTGAGATATACGTCCGTTTTCGTCATTTGTTATCGAATCGACTTAAAGCCAGATCGTCACATTGGCCGCTCTTCTCTCTGAAACGGTTGTACTTATCGTCTGCAAAGCTATGTCGCGTGCTGCGGTATGCGGAAACACTAAAAGCACCATAGTAGATCACAGATGAAGCTTCTAAGTTGATGTAATAGCCAGTAAGAAGTAGTACAATTCAAGTTTTAGGTATCGATTATTGACTTCTTAGCTGGCTTTGGTGCCTTGGACATGAGCTAGGACCTTAAGATTCTGCATGAAAGGAGGACTAGCAGCCGAGTTGCACGGGAGAATGTGAAAAGTGTTCATATGTAGTAAAAACCTGAGAAATCCGTCCGTTTTCGTCATTTGTTATCGAATCGACTTAAAGCCAGATCGTCAGTTGGCCGCTCTTCTCTCTGAAACGGTTGTACTTATCGTCTGCAAAGCTATGTCGCGTGCTGCGGTATGCGGATACACTGAAAGCACCATAGTAGAACACAGATGAAGCTTATAAGTTGATGTAATAGCCAGTAAGAAGTAGTACAATTCAAGTTTTAGGTACTGATTATTTACTTTTTAGCTGGCTTTGGTGCCTTGGACATGAGCTAGGACCTTAAGATTCTGCATGAAAGGATGACTAGTAGCCGAGTTGCACGGGAGAATGTGAAATGTGTTCATATGTAGTAGAAACCTGAGAAATCCGTCCGTTTTCGTCATTTGTTATCGAATCGACTTAAAGCCAGATCGTCACATTGGCCGCTCTTCTCTCTGAAACGGTTGTACTTATCGTCTGCAAAGCTATGTCGCGTGCTGCGGCATGCGGAGACACTAAAAGCACCATAGTAGAACACAGATGAAGCTTCTATGATGATGTAACAGCCAGTAAGAAGTAGTACAATTCAAGTTTTAGGTATCGATTATTGACTTTTTAGCTAGCTTTGGTGCCTTGGACATGAGCTAGGACCTTAAGATTCTGCATGAAAGGAGGACTAGCAGCCGAGTTGCACGGGAGAATGTGAAAAGTGTCCATATGTAGTAAAAACCTGAGAAATCCGTCCGTTTTCGTCATTTGTTATCGAATCGACTTAAAGCCAGATCGTCACATTGGCCGCTCTTCTCTCTGAAACGGTTGTACTTATCGTCTGGAAAGCTATGTCGCGTGCTGCGGTATGCGGAGACACTAAAAGCACCATAGTAGAACACAGATGAAGCTTCTATGATGATGTATAGCCAGTAAGAAGTAGTACAATTCAAGTTTTAGGTATCGATTATTGACTTTTTAGCTGGCTTTGGTGCCTTGGGCATGAGCTAGGACCTTAAGATTCTGCATGAAAGGAGGACTAGCAGCCGAGTTGCACGGGAGAATGTGAAAGGTGTTCATATGTAGTAAAAACCTGAGAAATCCGTCCGTTTTCGTCATTTGTTATCGAATCGACTTAAAGCCAGATCGTCACATTGGCCGCTCTTCTCTCTGAAACGGTTGTACTTATCGCCTGCAAAGCTATGTCGCGTGATGCGGTATGCGGAGACACTAAAAGCACCATAGTAGAACACAGATGAAGATTCTAAGTTGATGTAATAGCCAGTAAGAAGTAGTACAATTCAAGTTTTAGGTATCGATTATATACTTTTTAGCTGGCTTTGGTGCCTTGGACATGAGCTAGGACCTTAAGATTCTGCATGAAAGGAGGACTAGCAGCCGCGTTGTACGGGAGAATGTGAAATGTGTTCATATGTAGTAAAAACCTGAGATATGCGTCCGTTTTCGTCATTTGTTATCGAATCGACTTAAAGCCAGATCGTCACATTGGCCGCTCTTCTCTCTGAAACGGTTGTACTTATCGTCTGCAAAGCTATGTCGCGTGCTGCGGTATGCGGAAACACTAAAAGCACCATAGTAGAACACAGATGAAGCTTCTAAGTTGATGTAATAGCCAGTAAGAAGAAGTACAATTCAAGTTTTAGGTATCGATTATTGACTTCTTAGCTGGCTTTGGTGCCTTGGACATGAGCTAGGACCTTAAGATTCTGCATGAAAGGAGGACTAGCAGCCGAGTTGCACGGGAGAATGTGAAAAGTGTTCATATCTAGTAAAAACCTGAGAAATCCGTCCGTTTTCGTCATTTGTTATCGAATCGACTTAAAGCCAGATCGTCACATTGGCCGCTCTTCTCTCTGAAACGGTTCTACTTATCGTCTGCAAAGCTATGTCGCGTGCTGCGGTATGCGGAGACACTAAAAGCACCATAGTAGAACACAGA
Source organism: Schistocerca gregaria (assembly GCF_023897955.1). Lineage (NCBI taxonomy): Eukaryota > Metazoa > Arthropoda > Insecta > Orthoptera > Acrididae > Schistocerca > Schistocerca gregaria. Next base: position 290,715 of record NW_026061721.1, on the reverse strand, counting down.
TGAAGCTTATAAGTTGATGTAATAGCCAGTAAGAATTACTACAATTCAAGTTTTAGGTACTGATTATTTACTTTTTAGCTGGCTTTGGTGCCTTGGACATGAGCTAGGACCTTAAGATTCTGCATGAAAGGAGGACTAGCAGCCGAGTTGCACGGGAGAATGTGAAATGTGTTCATATGTAGTAGAAACCTGAGAAATCCGTCCGTTTTCGTCATTTGTTATCGAATCGACTTAAAGCAAGATCGTCACATTGGCCGCTCTTCTCTCTGAAACGGTTGTACTTATCGTCTGCAAAGCTATGTCGCGTGCTGCGGTATGCGGAGACAATAAAATCACCATAGTAGAACACAGATGAAGCTTCTAAGTCGATGTAATAGCCAGTAAGAAGTAGTACAATTCAAGTTTTAGGTATCGATTATTGACTTCTTAGATGGATTTGGTGCCTTGGACATGAGCTAGGATGTTAAGTTTCTGCATGAAAGGAGGACTAGCAGCCGAGTTGCACGGGACAATATGAAAAGTGTTCATATGTAGTAAAAACCTGAGAAATCCGTCCGTTTTAGTCATTTGTTATCGAATCGCCTTAAAGCCAGATCGTCAGTTGGCCGCTCTTCTCTCTGAAACGGTTGTACTTATCGTCTGCAAAGCTATGTCGCGTGCTGCGGTATGCGGATACACTAAAAGCACCATAGTAGAACACAGATGAAGCTTCTATGATGATGTAATAGCCTGTAAGAAGTAGTGCAATTCAAGTTTTAGGTATCGATTATTGACTTTTTAGCTGGCTTTGGTGCCTTGGACATGAGCTAGGACCTTAAGATTCTGCATGAAAGGAGGACTAGCAGCCGCGTTGGATGGGAGAATGTGAATAGTGTTCATATGTAGTAAAAACCTGAGAAATCCGTCCGTTTTCGTCATTTGTTATCGAATCGACTTAAAGCCAGATCGTCACATTGGCCGCTCTTCTCTCTGAAATGGTTGTACTTATCGTCTGCAAAGCTATGTCGCGTGCTGCGGTATTCTGAGACACTAAAAGCACCATAGTAGAACACAGATAAAGCTTCTAAGTTGATGTAATAGCCAGTAAGAAGTAGTACAATTCAAGTTTTAGGTATCGATTATTGACTTTTTTGCTGGCTTTGATGCCTTGGACATGAGCTAGGACCTTAAGAATCTGCATGAAAGGAGGACTAGCAGCCGAGTTGCAGGGAAGAATGTGAAAAGTGTTCATATGTAGTAAAAACCTGAGAAATCCGTCCGTTTTCGTCATTTGTTATCGAATCGACTTAAAGCCAGATCGTCACATTGGCCGCTCTTCTCTCTGAAACGGTTGTACTTATCGTCTGCAAAGCTATGTCGCGTGCTGCGGTATGCGGATACACTGAAAGCACCATAGTAGAACACAGATGAAGCTTATAAGTTGATGTAATAGCCAGTAAGAAGTAGTACAATTCAAGTTTTAGGTACTGATTATTTACTTTTTAGCTGGCTTTGGTGCCTTGGACATGAGCTAGGACCTTAAGATTCTGCATGAAAGGATGACTAGTAGCCGAGTTGCACGGGAGAATGTGAAATGTGTTCATATGTAGTAGAAACCTGAGAAATCCGTCCGTTTTCGTCATTTGTTATCGAATCGACTTAAAGCCAGATCGTCACATTGGCCGCTCTTCTCTCTGAAACGGTTGTACTTATCGTCTGCAAAGCTATGTCGCGTGCTGCGGCATGCGGAGACACTAAAAGCACCATAGTAGAACACAGATGAAGCTTCTATGATGATGTAACAGCCAGTAAGAAGTAGTACAATTCAAGTTTTAGGTATCGATTATTGACTTTTTAGCTAGCTTTGGTGCCTTGGACATGAGCTAGGACCTTAAGATTCTGCATGAAAGGAGGACTAGCAGCCGAGTTGCACGGGAGAATGTGAAAAGTGTCCATATGTAGTAAAAACCTGAGAAATCCGTCCGTTTTCGTCATTTGTTATCGAATCGACTTAAAGCCAGATCGTCACATTGGCCGCTCTTCTCTCTGAAACGGTTGTACTTATCGTCTGGAAAGCTATGTCGCGTGCTGCGGTATGCGGAGACACTAAAAGCACCATAGTAGAACACAGATGAAGCTTCTATGATAATGTATAGCCAGTAAGAAGTAGTACAATTCAAGTTATAGGTATCGATTATTGACTTTTTAGCTGGCTTTGGTGCCTTGGGCATGAGCTAGGACCTTAAGATTCTGCATGAAAGGAGGACTAGCAGCCGAGTTGCACGGGAGAATGTGAAAGGTGTTCATATGTAGTAAAAACCTGAGAAATCCGTCCGTTTTCGTCATTTGTTATCGAATCGACTTAAAGCCAGATCGTCACATTGGCCGCTCTTCTCTCTGAAACGGTTGTACTTATCGCCTGCAAAGCTATGTCGCGTGATGCGGTATGCGGAGACACTAAAAGCACCATAGTAGAACACAGATGAAGATTCTAAGTTGATGTAATAGCCAGTAAGAAGTAGTACAATTCAAGTTTTAGGTATCGATTATATACTTTTTAGCTGGCTTTGGTGCCTTGGACATGAGCTAGGACCTTAAGATTCTGCATGAAAGGAGGACTAGCAGCCGCGTTGTACGGGAGAATGTGAAATGTGTTCATATGTAGTAAAAACCTGAGATATGCGTCCGTTTTCGTCATTTGTTATCGAATCGACTTAAAGCCAGATCGTCACATTGGCCGCTCTTCTCTCTGAAACGGTTGTACTTATCGTCTGCAAAGCTATGTCGCGTGCTGCGGTATGCGGAAACACTAAAAGCACCATAGTAGAACACAGATGAAGCTTCTAAGTTGATGTAATAGCCAGTAAGAAGAAGTACAATTCAAGTTTTAGGTATCGATTATTGACTTCTTAGCTGGCTTTGGTGCCTTGGACATGAGCTAGGACCTTAAGATTCTGCATGAAAGGAGGACTAGCAGCCGAGTTGCACGGGAGAATGTGAAAAGTGTTCATATCTAGTAAAAACCTGAGAAATCCGTCCGTTTTCGTCATTTGTTATCGAATCGACTTAAAGCCAGATCGTCACATTGGCCGCTCTTCTCTCTGAAACGGTTCTACTTATCGTCTGCAAAGCTATGTCGCGTGCTGCGGTATGCGGAGACACTAAAAGCACCATAGTAGAACACAGATGAAGCTTATAAGTTGATGTAATAGCCAGTAAGAATTACTACAATTCAAGTTTTAGGTACTGATTATTTACTTTTTAGCTGGCTTTGGTGCCTTGGACATGAGCTAGGACCTTAAGATTCTGCATGAAAGGAGGACTAGCAGCCGAGTTGCACGGGAGAATGTGAAATGTGTTCATATGTAGTAGAAACCTGAGAAATCCGTCCGTTTTCGTCATTTGTTATCGAATCGACTTAAAGCAAGATCGTCACATTGGCCGCTCTTCTCTCTGAAACGGTTGTACTTATCGTCTGCAAAGCTATGTCGCGTGCTGCGGTATGCGGAGACAATAAAATCACCATAGTAGAACACAGATGAAGCTTCTAAGTCGATGTAATAGCCAGTAAGATGTAGTACAATTCAAGTTTTAGGTATCGATTATTGACTTCTTAGATGGATTTGGTGCCTTGGACATGAGCTAGGATGTTAAGTTTCTGCATGAAAGGAGGACTAGCAGCCGAGTTGCACGGGACAATATGAAAAGTGTTCATATGTAGTAAAAACCTGAGAAATCCGTCCGTTTTAGTCATTTGTTATCGAATCGCCTTAAAGCCAGATCGTCAGTTGGCCGCTCTTCTCTCTGAAACGGTTGTACTTATCGTCTGCAAAGCTATGTCGCGTGCTGCGGTATGCGGATACACTAAAAGCACCATAGTAGAACACAGATGAAGCTTCTATGATGATGTAATAGCCTGTAAGAAGTAGTGCAATTCAAGTTTTAGGTATCGATTATTGACTTTTTAGCTGGCTTTGGTGCCTTGGACATGAGCTAGGACCTTAAGATTCTGCATGAAAGGAGGACTAGCAGCCGCGTTGGATGGGAGAATGTGAATAGTGTTCATATGTAGTAAAAACCTGAGAAATCCGTCCGTTTTCGTCATTTGTTATCGAATCGACTTAAAGCCAGATCGTCACATTGGCCGCTCTTCTCTCTGAAATGGTTGTACTTATCGTCTGCAAAGCTATGTCGCGTGCTGCGGTATTCTGAGACACTAAAAGCACCATAGTAGAACACAGATAAAGCTTCTAAGTTGATGTAATAGCCAGTAAGAAGTAGTACAATTCAAGTTTTAGGTATCGATTATTGACTTTCTTGCTGGCTTTGATGCCTTGGACATGAGCTAGGACCTTAAGAATCTGCATGAAAGGAGGACTAGCAGCCGAGTTGCAGGGAAGAATGTGAAAAGTGTTCATATGTAGTAAAAACCTGAGAAATCCGTCCGTTTTCGTCATTTGTTATCGAATCGACTTAAAGCCAGATCGTCACATTGGCCGCTCTTCTCTCTGAAACGGTTGTACTTATCGTCTGCAAAGCTATGTCGCGTGCTGCGGTATGCGGAGACTCTAAAAGCACCATAGTAGAACACAGATGAAGCTTCTAAGTTGATGTAATAGCCAGTAAGAAGTAGTACAATTCAAGTTTTAGGTATCGATTATTTACTTTTTAGCTGGCTTTGGTGCCTTGGACATGAGCTGGGACCTTAAGATTCTGCATGAAAGGAGGACTAGCAGCCGCGTTGCACGGGAGAATGTGAAATGTGTTCATATGTAGTAAAAACCTGAGAATTCCGTCCGTTTTCGTCATTTGTTATCGAATCGACTTAAAGCCCGATCGTCACATTGCCCGCCCTTCTCTCTGAAACGGTTGTACTTATCGCCTGCAAAGCTATGTCGCGTGATGCGGTATGCGGAGACACTGAAAGCACCATAGTAGAACACAGATGAAGCTTCTAAGTTGATGTAATAGCCAGTAAGAAGTAGTACAATTCAAGTTTTAGGTATCGATTATTGACTTTTTAGCTGGCTTTGGTGCCTTCGACATGAGCTAGGACCTTAAGATTCTGCATGAAAGGAGGACTAGCAGAAGCGTTGTACGGGAGAATGTGAAATGTGTTCATATGTAGTAATATCCTGAGAAATACGTCCGTTTTCGTCATTTGTTATCGAATCGACTTAAAGCCAGATCGACACATTGGCTGCTCTTCTCTCTGAAACGGTTGTACTTATCGTCTGGAAAGCTTTGTCGCGTGCTGCGGTATGCGGAGACACTGAAAGCACCATAGTAGAACACAGATGAAGCTTCTAAGATGATGTAATAGCCAGTAAGAAGTAGTACAATTCAATTTTTAGGTATCGATTATTGACTTTTTAGCTGGCTTTGGTGCCTTGGACATGAGCTAGGACCTTAAGATTCTGCATGAAAGGAGGACTAGAAGCCGAGTTGCACGGGAGAATGTGAAAAGTTTTCATATGTAGTAAAAACCTGAGAAATCCGTCCGTTTTCGTCATTTGTTATCGAATCGACTTAAAGCCAAATCGTCACATTGGCCGCTCTTCTCACTGAAACGGTTGTACTTATCGTCTGCAAAGCTATGTCGTATGCTGCGGTAGGCGGAAACACTGAAACCACCACAGTAGAACACAGATGAAGCTTCTAATTTGATGTAATAGCCAGTAAGAAGTAGTACAATTCAAGTTTTAGGTATCGAATATTGACTTTTTAGCTGGCTTTGATGCCTTGGACATGAGCTAGGACCTTAAGAATCTGAATGAAAGGAGGACTAGCAGCCGAGTTGCAGGGAAGAATGTGAAAAGTGTTCATATGTAGTAAAAACCTGAGAAATCCGTCCGTTTTCGTCATTTCTTATCGAATCGACTTAAAGCCAGATCGTCACATTGGCCGCTCTTCTCTCGGAAACGGTTGTACTTATCGTCTGCAAAGCTATGTCGCGTGCTGCGGTATGCGGAGACTCTAAAAGCACCATAGTAGAACACAGATGAAGCTTCTAAGTTGATGTAATAGCCAGTAAGAAGTAGTACAATTCACGTTTTAGGTACTGATTATTTACTTTTTAGCTGGCTTTGGTGCCTTGGACATGAGCTAGGACCTTAAGATTCTGCATGAAAGGAGGACTAGAAGCCGCGTTGCACGGGAGAATGTGAAATGTGTTCATATGTAGTAAAAACCTGAGAAATCCGTCCGTTTTCGTCATTTGTTATCGAATCGACTTAAAGCCCGAACGTCACATTGGCCGCTTTTCTCTCTGAAACGGTTGTACTTATCGCCTGCAAAGCTATGTCGCGTGATGCGGTATGCGGAGACACTGAAAGCACCATAGTAGAACACAGATGAAGCTTCTATGATGATGTAATAGCCAGTAAGAAGTAGTACAATTGAAGTTTTAGGTATCGATTATTGACTTTTTAGCTGGCTTTGGTGCCTTGGTCATGAGCTAGGACCTTAAGATTCTGCATGAAACGAGGACTAGCAGCCGAGTTGCACGGGAGAATGTGAAAAGTGTTCATATGTAGTAGAAACCTGAGAAATCCGTCCGTTTTCGTCATTTGTTATCGAATCGACTTAAAGCCAGATCGTCACATTGGCCCCTCTTTTCTCTGAAACGGTTGTACTTATCGTCTGCAAAGCTATGTCGCGTACTGCGGTGTGCGGAGACACTAAAAGCACCATGGTAGAACACAGATGAAGCTTCTAAGTTGATGTAATAGCCAGTAAGAAGTAGTACAATTCAAGTTTTAGGTACTGATTATTGACTTTTTAGCTGGCTTTGGTGCCTTGGACAAGAGCTAGGACCTTAAGATTCTGCATGAAATGAGGACTAGCAGCCGAGTTGCATGGGCGAATGTGAAAAGTGTTCATATGTAGTAAAAACCTGAGAAATCCGTCCGTTTTCGTCATTTGTTATCGAACCGACTTAAAGCCAGATCGTCACACTGGCCCCTCTTTTCTCTGAAACGGTGGTACTTATCGTCTGCAAAGCTATGTCGCGTACTGCGGTGTGCGGAGACACTAAAAGCACCATGGTAGAACACAGATGAAGCTTCTAAGTTGATGTAATAGCCAGTAAGAAGTAGTACAATTAAAGTTTTAGGTATCGATTATTGACTTTTTAGCTGGCTTTGGCGCCTTGGACATGAGCTAGGACCTTAAGATTCTGCATTAAAGGAGGACTAGCAGCCGCGTTGCACGGGAGAATGTGAAATGTGTTCATGTGTAGTAGAAACCTGAGAAATCCGTAAGTTTTCGTCATTTGTTATCGAATCGACTTAAAGCCAGATCGTCAGTTGGCCGCTCTTCTCTCTGAAACGGTTGTACTTATCGTCTGCAAAGCTATGTCGCGTGCTGCGGTATGCGGAGACAATAAAATCACCATAGTAGAACACAGATGAAGCTTCTAAGTCGATGTAATAGCCAGTAAGAAGTAGTACAATTAAAGTTTTAGGTATCGATTATTGACTTTTTAGCTGGCTTTGGTGCCTTGGACATGAGCTAGGACCTTAAGATTCTGCATGAAAGGAGGACTAGCAGCCGAGTTGCACGGGAGAATGTGAAAAGTGTTCATATGTAGTAAAAACCTGAGAAATCCGTCCGTTTTCGTCATTTGTTATCGAATCGACTTAAAGCCAGATCGTCAGTTGGCCGCTCTTCTCTCTGAAACGGTTGTACTTATCGTCTGCAAATCTATGTCGCGTGCTGCGGTATGCGGAGACAATAAAATCACCATAGTAGAACACAGATGAAGCTTCTAAGTCGATGTAATAGCCAGTAAGAAGTAGTACAATTCAAGTTTTAGGTACATATTATTGACTTTTTAGCTGGCTTTGGTGCCTTGGACATGAGCTAGGACCTTAAGATTCTGCATGAAAGAAGGACTAGCAGCCGAGTTGCACGGGAGAATGTGAAAAGTGTTCATATGTAGTAAAAACCTGAGAAATCCGTCCGTTTTCGTCATTTGTTTTCGAATCTACTTAAAGCCAGATCGTCACATTGGCCGCTCTTCTCTCTGAAACGGTTGTACTTATCGTCTGCAAAGCTATGTCGCGTGCTGCGGTAGGCGGAGACACTAAAAGCACCATAGTAGAACACAGATGAAGCTTCTATGATGATGTAATAGCCAGTAAGAAGTAGTACAATTCAAGTTTTAGGTATCGATTATTGACTTTTTAGCTGGCTTTGGTGCCTTGGACATGAGCTAGGACCTTAAGATTCTGCATGAAAGGAGGACTAGCAGCCGCGTTGGATAGGAGAATGTGAAAAGTGTTCATATGTAGTAAAAACCTGAGAAATCCGTCCGTATTCGTCATTTGTTATCGAATCGACTTAAAGCCAGATCGTCACATTGGCTGCTCTTCTCTCTGAAACGGTTGTACTTATCGTCTGGAAAGCTTTGTCGCGTGCTGCGGTATGCGGAGACACTAAAAGCACCATAGTAGAACACAGATGAAGCTTCTAAGATGATGTAATAGCCAGTAAGAAGTAGTACAGTTCAAGTTTTAGGTATCGATTATTGACTTTTTAGCTGGCTTTGGTGCCTTGGACATGAGCTAGGACCTTAAGATTCTGCATGAAAGGAGGACTAGCAGCCGAGTTGCACGGGAGAATGTGAAAAGTGTTCATATGTAGTAAAAACCTGAGAAATCCGTCCGTTTTCGTCATTTGTTATCGAATCGACTTAAAGCCAGATCGTCACATTGGCCGCTCTTCTCTCTGAAACAGTTGTACTTATCGTCTTCAAAGCTATGTCGCGTGCTGCGGTATGCGGAGACACTAAAAGCACCATAGTAGAACACAGATGAAGCTTCTAAGTTGATGTAACAGCCAGTAAGAAGTAGTACAATTCAAGTTTTATGTATCGATATATGACTTCTTAGCTGGCTTTGGTGCCTTGGACATGAGCTAGGACCTTAAGATTCTGCATGAAAGGAGCACTAGCACTTGAGTTGCACGGGAGAATGTGAAAAGTGTTCATATGTAGTAATAACCTGAGAAATCCTTCCGTTTTCGTCATTTGTTATCGAATCGACTTAAAGCCAGATCGTCACTTGGCCGCTCTTCTCTCTGAAACGGTTCTACTTATCGTCTGCAAAGCTATGTCGCGTGCTGCGGTATGCGGAGACAATAAAATCACCATAGTAGAACACAGATGAAGCTTCTAAGTCGATGTAATAGCCAGTAAGAAGTAGTACAATTCAAGTTTTAGGAACATATTATTGACTTTTTAGCTGGCTTTGGTGCCTTGGACATGAGCTAGGACCTTAAGATTCTGCATGAAAGAAGGACTAGCAGCCGAGTTGCACGGGAGAATGTGAAAAGTGTTCATATGTAGTAAAAACCTTAGAAATCCGTCCGTTTTCGTCATTTGTTTTCGAATCTACTTAAAGCCAGATCGTCACATTGGCCGCTCTTCTCTCTGAAACGGTTGTACTTATCGTCTGCAAAGCTATGTCGCGTGCTGCGGTAGGCGGAGACACTAAAAGCACCATAGTAGAACACAGATGAAGCTTCTATGATGATGTAATAGCCAGTAAGAAGTAGTACAATTCAAGTTTTAGGTATCGATTATTGACTTTTTAGCTGGCTTTGGTGCCTTGGACATGAGCTAGGACCTTAAGATTCTGCATGAAAGGAAGACTAGCAGCCGCGTTGGATAGGAGAATGTGAAAAGTGTTCATATGTAGTAAAAACCTGAGAAATCCGTCCGTATTCGTCATTTGTTATCGAATCGACTTAAAGCCAGATCGTCACATTGGCCGCTCTTCTCTCTGAAACAGTTGTACTTATCGTCTTCCAAGCTATGTCGCGTGCTGCGGTATGCGGAGACACTAAAAGCACCATAGTAGAACACAGATGAAGCTTGTAAGTTGATGTAATAGCCAGTAAGAAGTAGTACAATTCAAGTTTTATTTATCGATATATGACTTCTTAGCTGGCTTTGGTGCCTTGGACATGAGCTAGGACCTTAAGATTCTGCATGAAAGGAGGACTAGCACTTGAGTTGCACGGGAGAATGTGAAAAGTGTTCATATGTAGTAATAACCTGAGAAATCCGTCCGTTTCCGTCATTTGTTATCGAATCGACTTAAAGCCAGATCGTCACTTATCCGCTCTTCTCTCTGAAACGGTTGTACTTATCGTCTGGAAAGCTTTGTCGCGTGCTGCGGTATGCGGAGACACTAAAAGCACCATAGTAGAACACAGATGAAGCTTCTAAGATGATGTAATAGCCAGTAGGAAGTAGTACAGTTCAAGTTTTAGGTATCGATTATTGACTTTTTAGCTGGCTTTGGTGCCTTGAACATGAGCTAGGACCTTAAGATTCTGCATGAAAGGAGGACTAGCAGCCGAGTTGCACGGGAGAATGTGAAAAGTGTTCATATGTAGTAAAAACCTGAGAAATCCGTCCGTTTTCGTCATTTGTTATCAAATCGACTTAAAGCCAGATCGTCACATTGGCCGCTCTTATCTCTGAAACAGTTGTACTTATCGTCTTCAAAGCTATGTCGCGTGCTGCGGTATGCGGAGACACTAAAAGCACCATAGTAGAACACAGATGAAGCTTCTAAGTTGATGTAATAGCCAGTAAGAAGTAGTACAATTCAAGTTTTATGTATCGATATATGACTTCTTAGCTGGCTTTGGTGCCTTGGACATGAGCTAGGACCTTAAGATTCTGCATGAAAGGAGGACTAGCACTTGAGTTGCACGGGAGAATGTGAAAAGTGTTCATATGTAGTAATAACCTGAGAAATCCGTCCGTTTTCGTCATTTGTTATCGAATCGACTTAAAGCCAGATCGTCACTTGGCCGCTCTTCTCTCTGAAACGGTTCTACTTATCGTCTGCAAAACTATGTCGCGTGCTGCGGTATGCGGAGACACTAAATGCACCATAGTAGAACACAGATGAAGCTTCTAAGTTGATGTAATAGCCAGTAAGAAGTAGTACAATTCAAGTTTTAGGTATCGATTATTGACTTTTTAGCTGGCTTTGGTGCCTTGGACATGAGCTAGGACCTTAAGATTTTGCATGAAAGGAGGACTAGCAGCCGCGTTGGATGGGAGAATGTGAAAAGTGTTCATATGTAGTAAAAACCTGAGAAATCCGTCCGTTTTCGTCATTTGTTATCGAATCGACTTAAAGCCAGATCGTCACATTGGCCGCTCTTCTCTCTGAAACGTTTGTCTTTATCGCCTGCAAAGCTATGTCGCGTGATGCGGTATGCGGAGACACTAAAAGCACCATAGTAGAACACAGATGAAGCTTCTAAGTTGATGTAATAGCCAGTAAGTAGTATTACAATTCAAGTTTTAGGTATCGATTATTGACTTTTTAGCTGGCTTTGGTGCCTTGGACATGAGCTAGGACCTTAAGATTCTGCATGAAAGGAGGACTAGCAGCCGAGTTGCACGGGAGAATATGAAAAGTATTCAAATGTAGTAAAAACCTGAGAAATCCGTCCGTTTTCGTCATTTGTTATCGAATCGACTTAAAGCCAGATCGTCACATTGGCCCCTCTTCTCTCTGAAACGGTTGTACTTATCGCCTTCAAAGCTATGTCGCGTGCTGCGGTATGCGGAGACATTAAAAGCACCATAGTAGAACACAGATGAAGCTTCTAAGTTGATGTAAAAGCCAGTAAGAAGTAGTACAATTCAAGTTTTAGGTATCGATTATTGATTTTTTAGCTGGCTTTGTTGCCTTGGACATGAGCTAGGACCTTAAGATTCTGCAAGAAAGGAGGACTAGCAGACAAGTTGCAGGGGAGAATGTGAAAAGTGTTCAAATGTAGTAAAAACCTGAGAAATCCGTCCGTTTTCGTCATTTGTTATCGAATCGACTTAAAGCCAGATCGTCACATTGGCCGCTCTTCTCTCTGAAACGGTTGTACTTATCGTCTTCAAAGCTATGTCGCGTGCTGCGGTAGGCGGAGACACTAAAAGCACCATAGTAGAACACAGATGAAGCTTCTATGATGATGTAATAACCAGTAAGAAGTAGTACAATTCAAGTTTTAGGTATCGATTATTGACTTTTTAGCTGGCTTTGGTGCCTTGGACATGAGCTAGGACCTTAAGATTCTGCATGAAAGGAGGACTAGCAGCCGCGTTGGATGGGAGAATGTGAAAAGTGTTCATATGTAGTAAAAACCTGAGAAATCCGTCCGTTTTCGTCATTTGTTATCGAATCGACTTAAAGCCAGATCGTCACATTGGCCGCTCTTCTCTCTGAAACAGTTGTACTTATCGTCTTCAAAGCTATGTCGCATGCTGCGGTATGCGGAGACACTAAAAGCACCATAGTAGAACACAAATGAAGCTTCTAAGTTGATGTAATAGCCAGTAAGAAGTAGTACAATTCAAGTTTTATGTATCGATATATGACTTCTTAGCTGGCTTTGGTGCCTTGGACATGAGCTAGGATCTTACGATTCTGCATGAAAGGAGGACTAGCACTTGAGTTGCACGGGAGAATGTGAAAAGTGTTCATATGTAGTAATAACCTGAGAAATCCGTCCGTTTTCGTCATTTGTTATCGAATCGACTTAAAGCCAGATCGTCACTTGGCCGCTCTTCTCTCTGAAACGGTTCTACTTATCGTCTGCAAAACTATGTCGCGTGCTGCGGTATGCGGAGACACTAAATGCACCATAGTAGAACACAGATGAAGCTTCTAAGTTGATGTAATAGCCAGTAAGAAGTAGTACAATTCAAGTTTTAGGTATCGATTATTGACTTTTTAGCTGGCTTTGGTGCCTTCGACATGAGCTAGGACCTTAAGATTCTGCATGAAAGGAGGACTAGCAGCCGCGTTGGATGGGAGAATGTGAAAACTGTTCATATGTAGTAAAAACCTGAGAAATCCGTCCGTTTTCGTCATTTGATATCGAATCGACTTAAAGCCAGATCGTCACATTGGCCGCTCTTCTCTCTGAAACGGTTGTACTTATCGTCTGCAAAGCTATGTCGCGTGCTGCGGTATGCGGAGACTCTAAAAGCACCATAGTAGAACACAGATGAAGCTTCTAAGTTGATGTAATAGCCAGTAAGAAGTAGTACAATTCAAGTTTTAGGTATGGATTATTGACTTTTTAGCTGGCTTTGGTGCCTTGGACATGAGCTAGGACATTAAGATTCTGCATGAAAGGAGGACTAGCAGCCGCGTTGCACGGGAGAATGTGAAATGTGTTCATATGTAGTAAAAACCTGAGAAATCCGTCTGTTTTCGTCATTTGTTTTCGAATCGACTTAAAGCCCGATCGTCACATTGGCCGCTCTTCTCTCTGAAACGGTTGTACTTATCGTCTGCAAAGCTATGTCGCGTGCTGCGGTATGCGGAGACACTAAAATCACCATAGTAGAACACAGATGAAGCTTCTAAGATGATGTAATAGACAATAAGAAGTAGTACAATTCATGTTTTAGGTAAGGATTATTGACTTTTTAGCTGGCTTTGGTGCCTTGGGCATGAGCTAGGACCTTAAGATTCTGCATGAAAGGAGGACTAGCAGCCGAGTTGCACGGGAGAATCTGAAAAGTGTTCATACGTAGTAAAAACCTGAGAAATCCGTCCGTTTTCGTCATTTGTTATCGAATCGACTTAAAGCCAGATCGTCACATTGGCCGCTCTTCTCTCTGAAACGGTTGTACTTATCGTCTGCAAAGCTATGTCGCGTGCTGCGGTATGCGCAGACACTAAAAGCACCATAGTATAAAACAGATGAAGCTTCTAAGTTGATGTAATAGCCAGTAAGAAGTAGAAAAACTGAAGTTTTAGGTATCGATTATTGACTTTTTAGCTGGCTTTGGTGCCTTGGACATGAGCTAGGACCTTAAGATTCTGCATGATAGGAGGACTAGCAGCCGCGTTGCACGGGAGAATGTGAAATGTGTTCATATGTAGTAGAAACCTGAGAAATCCGTCCGTTTTCGTCATTTGTTATCGAATCGACTTAAAGCCCGATCGTCACATTGGCCGCTCTTCTCTCTGAAACGGTTGTACTTATCGTCTTCAAAGCTATGTCGCGTGCTGCGGTATACGGAGACACTAAAAGCACCATAGTAGAACACAGATGAAGCTTCTAAGTTGATGTAATAGCCAGTAAGAAGTAGTACAATTCAAGTTTTATGTATCGATTATTGACTTTTTGCTGACTTTGGTGCCTTGAACATGAGCTAGGACCTTAAGATTCTGCATGAAAGGAGGACTAGCAGCCGAGTTGCACGGGAGAATGTGAAAAGTGTTCATATGTAGTAAAAACCTGAGAAATCCGTCCGTTTTCGTCATTTGTTATCGAATCGACTTAAAGCCAGATCGTCACATTGGCCGGTCTTCTCTCTGAAACAGTTGTACTTATCGTCTTCAAAGATATGTCGCGTGCTGCGGTATGCGGAGACACTAAAAGCACCATAGTAGAACACAGATGAAGCTTCTAAGTTGATGTAATAGCCAGTAAGAAGTAGTACAATTCAAGTTTTATGTATCGATTATTGACTTCTTAGCTGGCTTTGGTGCCTTGGACATGAGCTAGGACCTTAAGATTCTGCATGAAAGGAGGGCTAGCACTTGAGTTGCACGGGAGAATGTGAAAAGTGTTCATATGTAGTAAGAACCTGAGAAATCTGTCCGTTTTCGTCATTTGTTGTCGAATCGACTTAAAGCCAGATCGTCACATTGGCCGCTCTTCTCTCTGAAACGGTTGTACTTATCGCCTGCAAAGCTATGTCGCGTGATGCGGTATGCGGAGACACTAAAAGCACCATAGTAGAACACAGATGAAGCTTCTAAGTTGATGTAATAGCCAGTAAGAAGTAGTACAATTCAAGTTTTAGGTATCGATTATTGACTTTTTCGCTGGCTTTGGTGCCTTGGACATGAGCTAGGACCTTAAGATTCTGCATGAAAGGAGGACTAGCAGCCGAGTTGCAGGGGAGAATGTGAAAAGTGTTCATATGTAGTAAAAACCTGAGAAATCCGTCCGTTTTCGTCATTTGTTATCGAATCGACTTAAAGCCAGATCGTCACATTGGCCGCTCTTCTCTCTGAAACGGTTGTACTTATCGCCTGCAAAGCTAAGTCGCGTGATGTGGTATGCGGAGACACTAAAAGCACCATAGTAGAACACAGATGAAGCTTCTAAGTTGATGTAATAGCCAGTAAGAAGTAGTACAATTCAAGTTTTAGGTATCGATTATCGACTTTTTAGCTGGCTTTGGTGCCTTGGACATGAGCTAGGACCTTAAGATTCTGCATAAAAGGAGGACTAGCAGCCGAGTTGCACGGGAGAATGTGAAAAGTGTTCATATGTAGTAAAAACCTGAGAAATCCGTCCGTTTTCGACATTTGTTATCGAATCGACTTAAAGCCAGATCGTCACATTGGCCGCTCTTCTCTCTGAAACGGTTGTACTTATCGTCTGCAAAGCTATGTCGCGTGCTGCGGTATGCGGAGACACTAAAATCACCATAGTAGAACACAGATGAAGCTTCTAAGATGATGTAATAGACAATAAGAAGTAGTACAATTCAAGTTTTAGGTATGGATTATTGACTTTTTAGCTGGCTTTGGTGCCTTGGGCATGAGCTAGGACCTTAAGATTCTGCATCAAAAGGAGGACTAGCAGCCGAGTTGCACGGGAGAATGTGAAAAGTGTTCATATGTAGTAAAAACCTGAGAAATCCGTCCGTTTTCGTCATTTGTTATCGAATCGACTTAAAGCCAGATCGTCACATTGGCCGCTCTTCTCTCTGAAACGGTTGTACTTATCGTCTGCAAAGCTATGTCGCGTGCTGCGGTATGCGCAGACACTATAAGCACCATAGTATAAAACAGATGAAGCTTCTAAGTTGATGTAATAGCCAGTAAGAAGTAGTACAACTCAAGTTTTAGGTATCGATTATTGACTTTTTAGCTGGCTTTGGTGCCTTGGACATGAGCTAGGACCTTAAGACTCTGCATGATAGGAGGACTAGCAGCCGCGTTGCACGGGAGAATGTGAAATGTGTTCATATGTAGTAGAAACCTGAGAAATCCGTCCGTTTTCGTCATTTGTTATCGAATCGACTTAAAGCCCGATCGTCACATTGGCCGCTCTTCTCTCTGAAACGGTTGTACTTATCGTCTGCAAAGCTATGTCGCGTGTTGCGGTATGCGGAGACACTAAAAGCACCATAGTAGAACACAGATGAAGCTTCTAAGTTGATGTAATAGCCAGTAAAAAGTAGTACAATTCAAGTTTTATGTATCGATTATTGACTTTTTAGCTGGCTTTGGTGCCTTGAACATGAGCTAGGACCTTAAGATTCTGCATGAAAGGAGGACTAGCAGCCGAGTTGCACGGGAGAATGTGAAAAGTGTTCATATGTAGTAAAAACCTGAGAAATCCGTCCGTTTTCGTCATTTGTTATCGAATCGACTTAAAGCCAGTTCGTCACATTGGCCGGTCTTCTCTCTGAAACAGTTGTACTTACGTCTTCAAAGCTATGTCGCGTGCTGCGGTATGCGGAGACACTAAAAGCACCATAGAAGAACACAGATGAAGCTTCTAAGTTGATGTAATAGCCAGTAAGTAGTACAATTCAAGTTTTATGTATCGATTATTGACTTCTTAGCTGGCTTTGGTGCCTTGGACATGAGCTAGGACCTTAAGATTCTGCATGAAATGAGGACTAGCACTTGAGTTGCACGGGAGAATGTGAAAAGTGTTCATATGTAGTAAGAACCTGAGAAATCCGTCCGTTTTCGTCATTTGTTATCGAATCGACTTAAAGCCAGATCGTCACATTGGCCGCTCTTCTCTCTGAAACAGTTGTACTTATCGCCTGCAAAGCTATGTCGCGTGATGCGGTATGCGGAGACACTAAAAGCACCATAGTAGAACACAGATGAAGCTTCTAA
The DNA here is from genome assembly GCF_023897955.1 of Schistocerca gregaria. NCBI lineage: Eukaryota > Metazoa > Arthropoda > Insecta > Orthoptera > Acrididae > Schistocerca > Schistocerca gregaria. The sequence continues at coordinate 273,820 of NW_026061721.1, read as the reverse complement.
GTTGATGTAATAGCCAGTAAGAAGTATTACAATTCAATTTTTAGGTATCGATTATTGACTTTTTAGCTGGCTTTGGTGCCTTGGACATGAGCTAGGACCTTAAGATTCTGCATGAAAATAGGACTAGCAGCCGAGTTGCACGGGAGAATATGAAAAGTATTCAAATGTAGTAAAAACCTGAGAAATCCGTCCGTTTTCGTCATTTGTTATCGAATCGACTTAAAGCCAGATCGTCACATTGGCCGCTCTTCTCTCTGAAACGGTTGTACTTATCGTCTTCAAAGCTATGTCGCGTGCTGCGGTATGCGGAGACAATAAAAGCACCATAGTAGAACACAGATGAAGCTTCTAAGTTGATGTAATAGCCAGTAAGAAGTAGTACAATTCAAGTTTTAGGTATCGATTATTGATTTTTTAGCTGGCTTTGTTGCCTTGGACATGAGCTAGGACCTTAAGATTCTGCAAGAAAGGAGGACTAGCAGCCAAGTTGCAGGGGAGAATGTGAAAAGTGTTCATATGTAGTAAAAACCTGAGAAATCCGTCCGTTTTCGTCATTTGTTATCGAATCGACTTAAAGCCAGATCGTCACATTGGCCGCTCTTCTCTCTGAAACGGTTGTACTTATCGTCTTCAAAGCTATGTCGCGTGCTGCGGTATGCGGAGACACTAAAAGCACCATAGTAGAACACAGATGAAGCTTCTAAGTTGATGTAATAGCCAGTAAGAAGTAGTACAATTCAAGTTTTAGGTATCGATTATTGACTTTTTAGCTGGCTTTGGTGCCTTGGACATGAGCTAGGACCTTAAGATTCTGCATGAAAGGAGGACTAGCAGCCGAGTTGCAGGGGAGAATGTGAAAAGTGTTCATATGTAGTAAAAACCTGAGAAATCCGTCCGTTTTCGTCATTTGTTATCGAATCGACTTAAAGCCAGATCGTCACATTGGCCGCTCTTCTCTCTGAAACGGTTGTACTTATCGCCTGCAAAGCTATGTCGCGTGATGCGGTATGCGGAGACACTAAAAGCACCATAGTAGAACACAGATGAAGCTTCTAAGTTGATGTAATAGCCAGTAAGAAGTAGTACAATTCAAGTTTTAGGTACTGATTATTTACTTTTTAGCTGGCTTTGGTGCCTTGGACATGAGCTAGGACATTAAGATTCTGCATGAAAGGAGGACTAGCAGCCGCGTTGCACGGGAGAATGTGAAATGTGTTCATATGTAGTAAAAACCTGAGAAATCCGTCCGTTTTCGTCATTTGTTTTCGAATCGACTTAAAGCCCGATCGTCACATTGGCCGCTCTTCTCTCTGAAACGGTTGTACTTATCGTCTGCAAAGCTATGTCGCGTGCTGCGGTATGCGGAGACACTAAAAGCACCATAGTAGAACACAGATGAAGCTTCTAAGTTGATGTAATAGCCAGTAAAAAGTAGTACAATTCAAGTTTTATGTATCGATTATTGACTTTTTAGCTGGCTTTGGTGCCATGAACATGAGCTAGGACCTTAAGATTCTGCATGAAAGGAGGACTAGCAGCCGAGTTGCACGGGAGAATGTGAAAAGTGTTCATATGTAGTAAAAACCTGAGAAATCCGTCCGTTTTCGTCATTTGTTATCGAATCGACTTAAAGCCAGATCGTCACATTGGCCGGTCTTCTCTCTGAAACAGTTGTACTTACGTCTTCAAAGCTATGTCGCGTGCTGCGGTATGCGGAGACACTAAAAGCACCATAGAAGAACACAGATGAAGCTTCTAAGTTGATGTAATAGCCAGTAAGTAGTACAATTCAAGTTTTATGTATCGATTATTGACTTCTTAGCTGGCTTTGGTGCCTTGGACATGAGCTAGGACCTTAAGATTCTGCATGAAATGAGGACTAGCACTTGAGTTGCACGGGAGAATGTGAAAAGTGTTCATATGTAGTAAGAACCTGAGAAATCCGTCCGTTTTCGTCATTTGTTATCGAATCGACTTAAAGCCAGATCGTCACATTGGCCGCTCTTCTCTCTGAAACGGTTGTACTTATCGCCTGCAAAGCTATGTCGCGTGATGCGGTATGCGGAGACACTAAAAGCACCATAGTAGAACACAGATGAAGCTTCTAAGTTGATGTAATAGCCAGTAAGATGTATTACAATTCAATTTTTAGGTATCGATTATTGACTTTTTAGCTGGCTTTGGTGCCTTGGACATGAGCTAGGACCTTAAGATTCTGCATGAAAGGATTACTAGCAGCCGAGTTGCACGGGAGAATATGAAAAGTATTCAAATGTAGTAAAAACCTGAGAAATCCGTCCGTTTTCGTCATTTGTTATCGAATCGACTTAAAGCCAGATCGTCACATTGGCCGCTCTTCTCTCTGAAACGGTTGTACTTATCGTCTTCAAAGCTATGTCGCGTGCTGCGGTATGCGGAGACAATAAAAGCACCATAGTAGAACACAGATGAAGCTTCTAAGTTGATGTAATAGCCAGTAAGAAGTAGTACAATTCAAGTTTTAGGTATCGATTATTGATTTTTTAGCTGGCTTTGTTGCCTTGGACATGAGCTAGGACCTTAAGATTCTGCAAGAAAGGAGGACTAGCAGCCAAGTTGCAGGGGAGAATGTGAAAAGTGTTCATATGTAGTAAAAACCTGAGAAATCCGTCCGTTTTCGTCATTTGTTATCGAATCGACTTAAAGCCAGATCGTCACATTGGCCGCTCTTCTCTCTGAAACAGTTGTACTTATCGTCTTCAAAGCTATGTCGCGTGCTGCGGTATGCGGAGACACTAAAAGCACCATAGTAGAACACAGATGAAGCTTCTAAGTTGATGTAATAGCCAGTAAGAAGTAGTACAATTCAAGTTTTAGGTATCGATTATTGACTTTTTAGCTGGCTTTGGTGCCTTGGACATGAGCTAGGACCTTAAGATTCTGCATGAAAGGAGGACTAGCAGCCGAGTTGCAGGGGAGAATGTGAAAAGTGTTCATATGTAGTAAAAACCTGAGAAATCCGTCCGTTTTCGTCATTTGTTATCGAATCGACTTAAAGCCAGATCGTCACATTGGCCGCTCTTCTCTATGAAACGGTTGTACTTATCGCCTGCAAAGCTATGTCGCGTGATGCGGTATGCGGAGACACTAAAAGCACCATAGTAGAACACAGATGAAGCTTCTAAGTTGATGTAATAGCCAGTAAGAAGTAGTACAATTCAAGTTTTAGGTACTGATTATTTACTTTTTAGCTGGCTTTGGTGCCTTGGACATGAGCTAGGACATTAAGATTCTGCATGAAAGGAGGACTAGCAGCCGCGTTGCACGGGAGAATGTGAAATGTGTTCATATGTAGTAAAAACCTGAGAAATCCGTCCGTTTTCGTCATTTGTTTTCGAATCGACTTAAAGCCCGATCGTCACATTGGCCGGTCTTCTCTCTGAAACGGTTGTACTTATCGTCTGCAAAGCTATGTCGCGTGCTGCGGTATGCGGAGACACTAAAATCACCATAGTAGAACACAGATGAAGCTTCTAAGATGATGTAATAGACAATAAGAAGTAGTACAATTCAAGTTTTAGGTATGGATTACTGACTTTTTAGCTGGCTTTGGTGCCTTGGGCATGAGCTAGGACCTTAAGATTCTGCATGAAAGGAGGACTAGCAGCCGAGTTGCACGGGAGAATCTGAAAAGTGTTCATATGTAGTAAAAACCTGAGAAATCCGTCCGTTTTCGTCATTTGTTATCGAATCGACTTAAAGCCAGATCGTCACATTGGCCGCTCTTCTCTCTGAAACGGTTGTACTTATCGCCTGCAAAGCTATGTCGCGTGCTGCGGTATGCGCAGACACTAAAAGCACCATAGTATAAAACAGATGAAGCTTCTAAGTTGATGTAATAGCCAGTAAGAAGTAGTACAACTGAAGTTTTAGGTATCGATTATTGACTTTTTAGCTGGCTTTGGTGCCTTGGACATAAGCTAGGACCTTAAGATTCTGCATGATAGGAGGACTAGCAGCCGCGTTGCACGGGAGAATGTGAAATGTGTTCATATGTAGTAGAAACCTGAGAAATCCGTCCGTTTTCGTCATTTGTTATCGAATCGACTTAAAGCCCGATCGTCACATTGGCCGCTCTTCTCTCTGAAACGGTTGTACTTATCGTCTGCAAAGCTATGTCGCGTGCTGCGGTATGTGGAGACACTAAAAGCACCATAGTAGAACACAGATGAAGCTTCTAAGTTGATGTAATAGCCAGTAAGAAGTAGTACAATTCAAGTTTTATGTATCGATTATTGACTTCTTAGCTGGCTTTGGTGCCTTGGACATGAGCTAGGACCTTAAGATTCTGCATGAAATGAGGACTAGCACTTGAGTTGCACGGGAGAATGTGAAAAGTGTTCATATGTAGTAAGAACCTGAGAAATCCGTCCGTTTTCGTCATTTGTTATCGAATCGACTTAAAGCCAGATCGTCACATTGGCCGCTCTTCTCTCTGAAACGGTTGTACTTATCGCCTGCAAAGCTATGTCGCGTGATGCGGTATGCGGAGACACTAAAAGCACCATAGTAGAACACAGATGAAGCTTCTAAGTTGATGTAATAGCCAGTAAGAAGTATTACAATTCAATTTTTAGGTATCGATTATTGACTTTTTAGCTGGCTTTGGTGCCTTGGACATGAGCTAGGACCTTAAGATTCTGCATGAAAATAGGACTAGCAGCCGAGTTGCACGGGAGAATATGAAAAGTATTCAAATGTAGTAAAAACCTGAGAAATCCGTCCGTTTTCGTCATTTGTTATCGAATCGACTTAAAGCCAGATCGTCACATTGGCCGCTCTTCTCTCTGAAACGGTTGTACTTATCGTCTTCAAAGCTATGTCGCGTGCTGCGGTATGCGGAGACAATAAAAGCACCATAGTAGAACACAGATGAAGCTTCTAAGTTGTTGTAATAGCCAGTAAGAAGTAGTACAATTCAAGTTTTAGGTATCGATTATTGATTTTTTAGCTGTCTTTGTTGCCTTGGACATGAGCTAGGACCTTAAGATTCTGCAAGAAAGGAGGACTAGCAGCCAAGTTGCAGGGGAGAATGTGAAAAGTGTTCATATGTAGTAAAAACCTGAGAAATCCGTCCGTTTTCGTCATTTGTTATCGAATCGACTTAAAGCCAGATCGTCACATTGGCCGCTCTTCTCTCTGAAACGGTTGTACTTATCGTCTTCAAAGCTATGTCGCGTGCTGCGGTATGCGGAGACACTAAAAGCACCATAGTAGAACACAGATGAAGCTTCTAAGTTGATGTAATGGCCAGTAAGAAGTAGTACAATTCAAGTTTTAGGTATCGATTATTGACTTTTTAGCTGGCTTTGGTGCCTTGGACATGAGCTAGGACCTTAAGATTCTGCATGAAAGGAGGACTAGCAGCCGAGTTGCAGGGGAGAATGTGAAAAGTGTTCATATGTAGTAAAAACCTGAGAATTCCGTCCGTTTTCGTCATTTGTTATCGAATCGACTTAAAGCCAGATCGTCACATTGGCCGCTCTTCTCTCTGAAACGGTTGTACTTATCGTCTTCAAAGCTATGTCGCGTGCTGCGGTATGCGGAGACACTAAAAGCACCATAGTAGAACACAGATGAAGCTTCTATGATGATGTAATAACCAGTAAGAAGTAGTACAATTCAAGTTTTAGGTATCGATTATTGACTTTTTAGCTGGCTTTGGTGCCTTGGACATGAGCTAGGACCTTAAGATTCTGCATGAAAGGAGGACTAGCAGCCGCGTTGGATGGGAGAATGTGAAAAGTGTTCATATGTAGTAAAAACCCGAGAAATCCGTCCGTTTTCGTCATTTGTTATCGAATCGACTTAAAGCCAGATCGTCACATTGGCCGCTCTTCTCTCTGAAACAGTTGTACTTATCGTCTTCAAAGCTATGTCGCGTGCTGCGGTATGCGGAGACACTAAAAGCACCATAGTAGAACACAAATGAAGCTTCTAAGTTGATGTAATAGCCAGTAAGAAGTAGTACAATTCAAGTTTTATGTATCGATATATGACTTCTTAGCTGGCTTTGGTGCCTTGGACATGAGCTAGGACCTTACGATTCTGCATGAAAGGAGGACTAGCACTTGAGTTGCACGGGAGAATGTGAAAAGTGTTCATATGTAGTAATAACCTGAGAAATCCGTCCGTTTTCGTCATTTGTTATCGAATCGACTTAAAGCCAAATCGTCACTTGGCCGCTCTTCTCTCTGAAACGGTTGTACTTATCGTCTGGAAAGCTTTGTCGCGTGCTGCGGTATGCGGAGACACTAAAAGCACCATAGTAGAACACAGATGAAGCTTCTAAGATGATGTAATAGCCAGTAAGAAGTAGTACAGTTCAAGTTTTAGGTATCGATTATTGACTTTTTAGCTGGCTTTGGTGCCTTGAACATGAGCTAGGACCTTAAGATTCTGCATGAAAGGAGGACTAGCAGCCGAGTTGCACGGGAGAATGTGAAAAGTGTTCATATGTAGTAAAAACCTGAGAAATCCGTCCGTTTTCGTCATTTGTTATCGAATCGACTTAAAGCCAGATCGTCACATTGGCCGCTCTTCTCTCTGAAACAGTTGTACTTATCGTCTTCAAAGCTATGTCGCGTGCTGCGGTATGCGGAGACACTAAATGCACCATAGTAGAACACAGATGAAGCTTCTAAGTTGATGTAATAGCCAGTAAGAAGTAGTACAATTCAAGTTTTAGGTATCGATTATTGACTTTTTAGCTGGCTTTGGTGCCTTCGACATGAGCTAGGACCTTAAGATTCTGCATGAAAGGAGGACTAGCAGCCGCGTTGGATGGGAGAATGTGAAACGTGTTCATATGTAGTAAAAACCTGAGAAATCCGTCCGTTTTCGTCATTTGATATCGAATCGACTTAAAGCCAGATCGTCACATTGGCCGCTCTTCTCTCTGAAACGGTTGTACTTATGGTCTGCAAAGCTATGTCGCGTGCTGCGGTATGCGGAGACACTAAAAGCACCATAGTAGAACACAGATGAAGCTTCTATGATGATGTAATAGCCAGTAAGAAGTAGTACAATTAAAGTTTTAGGTATCGATTATTGACTTTTTAGCTGGCTTTGGTGCCTTGGACATGACCTAGGAGCTTAAGATTTTGCATGAAAGGAGGACTAGCAGCCGAGTTGCAGGGGAGAATGTGAAAAGTGTTCATATGTAGTAAAAACCTGAGAAATCCGTCCGTTTTCGTCATTTGTTATCGAATCGCCTTAAAGCCAGATCGTCACATTGGCCGCTCTTCTCTCTGAAACGGTTGTACTTATCGCCTGCAAAGCTATGTCGCGTGATGCGGTATGCGGAGACACTAAAAGCACCATAGTAGAACACAGATGAAGCTTCTAAGTTGTTGTAATAGCCAGTAAGAAGTAGTACAATTCAAGTTTTAGGTATCGATTATTGACTTTTTAGCTGGCTTTGGTGCCTTGGACATGAGCTAGGACCTTAAGATTCTGCATGGAAGGAGGACTAGCAGCCGAGTTGCACGGGAGAATGTGAAAAGTGTTCATATGTAGTAAAAACCTGAGAAATCCGTCCGTTTTCGTCATTTGTTATCGAATCGGCTTAAAGCCAGATCGTCACATTGGCCGCTCTTCTCTCTGAAACGGTTGTACTTATCGTCTGCAAAGCTATGTCGTATGCTGCGGTAGGCGGAGACACTGAAACCACCACAGTAGAACACAGATCAAGTTTCTAATTTGATGTAATAGCCAGTAAGAAATAGTACAATTCAAGTTTTAGGTATCGATTATTGACTTTTTAGCTGGCTTTGATGCCTTGGTCATGAGCTAGGACCATAAGAATCTGCATGAAAGGAGGACTAGCAGCCGAGTTGCAGGGAAGAGTGTGAAAAGTGTTCATATGTAGTAAAAACCTGAGAAATCCGTCCGTTTTCGTCATTTGTTATCGAATCGACTTAAAGCCAGATCGTCACATTGGCCGCTCTTCTCTCTGAAACGGTTGTACTTATCGTCTGCAAAGCTATGTCGCGTGCTGCGGTATGCGGAGACTCTAAAAGCACCATAGTAGAACACAGATGAAGCTTCTAAGTTGATGTAATAGCCAGTAAGAAGTAGTACAATTCAAGTTTAAGTATGGATTATTGACTTTTTAGCTGGCTTTGGTGCCTTGGACATGAGCTAGGACATTAAGATTCTGCATGAAAGGAGGACTAGCAGCCGCGTTGCACGGGAGAATGTGAAATGTGTTCATATGTAGTAAAAACCTGAGAAATCCGTCCGTTTTCGTCATTTGTTTTCGAATCGACTTAAAGCCCGATCGTCACATTGGCCGCTCTTCTCTCTTAAACGGTTGTACTTATCGTCTGCAAAGCTATGTCGCGTGCTGCGGTATGCGGAGACACTAAAATCACCATAGTAGAACTCAGATGAAGCTTCTAAGATGATGTAATAGACAATAAGAAGTAGTACAATTCATGTATTAGGTATGGATTATTGACTTTTTAGCTGGCTTTGGTGCCTTGGGCATGAGCTAGGACCTTAAGATTCTGCATGAAAGGAGGACTAGCAGCCGAGTTGCACGGGAGAATCTGAAAAGTGTTCATATGTAGTAAAAACCTGAGAAATCCGTCCGTTTTCGTCATTTGTTATCGAATCGACTTAAAGCCAGATCGTCACATTGGCCGCTCTTCTCTCTGAAACGGTTGTACTTATCGTCTGCAAAGCTATGTCGCGTGCTGCGGTATGCGCAGACACTAAAAGCACCATAGTATAAAACATATGAAGCTTCTAAGTTGATGTAATAGCCAGTAAGAAGTAGTACAACTGAAGTTTTAGGTATCGATTATTGACTTTTTAGCTGGCTTTGATGCCTTGGACATGAGCTAGGACCTTAAGACTCTGCATGATAGGAGGACTAGCAGCCGCGTTGCACGGGAGAATGTGAAATGTGTTCATATGTAGTAGAAACCTGAGAAATCCGTCCGTTTTCGTCATTTGTTATCGAATCGACTTAAAGCCCGATCGTCACATTGGCCGCTCTTCTCTCTGAAACGGTTGTACTTATCGTCGGCAAAGCTACGTCGCGTGCTGCGGTATGCGGAGACACTAAAAGCACCATAGTAGAACACAGATGAAGCTTCTAAGTTGATGTAATAGCCAGTAAGAAGTAGTACAATTCAAGTTTTATGTATCGATTATTGACTTTTTGCTGGCTTTGGTGCCTTGAACATGAGCTAGGACCTTAAGATTCTGCATGAAAGGAGGACTAGCAGCCGAGTTGCACGGGAGAATGTGAAAAGTGTTCATATGTAGTAAAAACCTGAGAAATCCGTCCGTTTTCGTCATTTGTTATCGAATCGACTTAAAGCCAGATCGTCACATTGGCCGGTCTTCTCTCTGAAACAGTTGTACTTATCGTCTTCAAAGATATGTCGCGTGCTGCGGTATGCGGAGACACTAAAAGCACCATAGTAGAACACAGATGAAGCTTCTAAGTTGATGTAATAGCCAGTAAGAAGTAGTACAATTCAAGTTTTATGTATCGATTATTGACTTCTTAGCTGGCTTTGGTGCCTTGGACATGAGCTAGGACCTTAAGATTCTGCATGAAAGGAGGACTAGCACTTGAGTTGCACGGGAGAATGTGAAAAGTGTTCATATGTAGTAAGAACCTGAGAAATCCGTCCGTTTTCGTCATTTGTTATCGAATCGACTTAAAGCCAGATCGTCACATTGGCCGCTCTTCTCTCTGAAACGGTTGTACTTATCGCCTGCAAAGCTATGTCGCGTGATGCGGTATGCGGAGACACTAAAAGCACCATAGTAGAACACAGATGAAGCTTCTAAGTTGATGTAATAGCCAGTAAGAAGTAGTACAATTCAATTTTTAGGTATCGATTATTGACTTTTTAGCTGGCTTTGGTGCCTTGGACATGAGCTAGGAACTTAAGATTCTGCATGAAAGGAGGACTAGCAGCCGAGTTGCACGGGAGAATATGAAAAGTATTCAAATGTAGTAAAAACCTGAGAAATCCGTCCGTTTTCGTCATTTGTTATCGAATCGACTTAAAGCCAGATCGTCACATTGGCCGCTCTTCTCTCTGAAACGGTTGTACTTATCGTCTTCAAAGCTATGTCGCGTGCTGCGGTATGCGGAGACACTAAACGCACCATAGTAGAACACAGATGAAGCTTCTAAGTTGATGTAATAGCCAGTAAGAAGTAGTACAATTCAAGTTTTAGGTATCGATTATTGATTTTTTAGCTGGCTTTGTTGCCTTGGACATGAGCTAGGACCTTAAGATTCTGTAAGAAAGGAGGACTAGCAGCCAAGTTGCAGGGGAGAATGTGAAAAGTGTTCATATGTAGTAAAAACCTGAGAAATCCGTCCGTTTTCGTCATTTGTTATCGAATCGACTTAAAGCCAGATCGTCACATTGGCCGCTCTTCTCTCTGAAACGGTTGTACTTATCGTCTTCAAAGCTATGTCGCGTGCTGCGGTATGCGGAGACACTAAAAGCACCATAGTAGAACACAGATGAAGCTTCTAAGTTGATGTAATAGCCAGTAAGAAGTAGTACAATTCAAGTTTTAGGTATCGATTATTGACTTTTTTGCTGGCTTTGGTGCCTTGGACATGAGCTAGGACCTTAAGATTCTGCATGAAAGGAGGACTAGCAGCCGAGTAGCAGGGGAGAATGTGAAAAGTGTTCATATGTAGTAAAAACCTGAGAAATCCGTCCGTTTTCGTCATTTGTTATCGAATCGACTTAAAGCCAGATCGTCACATTGGCCGCTCTTCTCTCTGAAACGGTTGTACTTATCGCCTGCAAAGCTATGTCGCGTGATGCGGTATGCGGAGACACTAAAAGCACCATAGTAGAACACAGATGAAGCTTCTAAGTTGATGTAATAGCCAGTAAGAATTAGTACAATTCAAGTTTTAGGTATCGATTATTGACTTTTTAGCTGGCTTTGGTGCCTTGGACATGAGCTAGGACCTTAAGATTCTGCATAAAAGGAGGACTAGCAGCCGAGTTGCACGGGAGAATGTGAAAAGTGTTCATATGTAGTAAAAACCTGAGAAATCCGTCCGTTTTCGACATTTGTTATCGAATCGACTTAAAGCCAGATCGTCACATTGGCCGCTCTTCTCTCTGAAACGGTTGTACTTATCGTCTGCAAAGCTATGTCGCGTGCTGCGGTATGCGGAGACAATAAAAGCACCATAGTAGAACACAGATGAAGCTTCTAAGTTGATGTAATAGCCAGTAAGAAGTAGTACAATTCAAGTTTTAGGTATCGATTATTGATTTTTTAGCTGGCTTTGTTGCCTTGGACATGAGCTAGGACCTTAAGATTCTGCAAGAAAGGCGGACTAGCAGCCAAGTTGCAGGGGAGAATGTGAAAAGTGTTCATATATAGTAAAAACCTGAGAAATCCGTCCGTTTTCGTCATTTGTTATCGAATCGACTTAAAGCCAGATCGTCACATTGGCCGCTCTTCTCTCTGAAACGGTTGTACTTATCGTCTGCAAAGCTATGTCGCGTGCTGCGGTATGCGCAGACACTATAAGCACCATAGTATAAAACAGATGAAGCTTCTAAGTTGATGTAATAGCCAGTAAGAAGTAGTACAACTGAAGTTTTAGGTATCGATTATTGACTTTTTAGCTGGCTTTGGTGCCTTGGACATGAGCTAGGACCTTAAGACTCTGCATGATAGGAGGACTAGCAGCCGCGTTGCACGGGAGAATGTGAAATGTGTTCATATGTAGTAGAAACCTGAGAAATCCGTCCGTTTTCGTCATTTGTTATCGAATCGACTTAAAGCCCGATCGTCACATTGGCCGCTCTTCTCTCTGAAACGGTTGTACTTATCGTCTGCAAAGCTATGTCGCGTGCTGCGGTATGCGGAGACACTAAAAGCACCATAGTAGAACACAGATGAAGCTTCTAAGTTGATGTAATAGCCAGTAAAAAGTAGTACAATTCAAGTTTTATGTATCGATTATTGACTTTTTAGCTGGCTTTGGTGCCTTGAACATGAGCTAGGACCTTAAGATTCTGCATGAAAGGAGGACTAGCAGCCGAGTTGCACGGGAGAATGTGAAAAGTGTTCATATGTAGTAAAAACCTGAGAAATCCGTCCGTTTTCGTCATTTGTTATCGAATCGACTTAAAGCCAGATCGTCACATTGGCCGGTCTTCTCTCTGAAACAGTTGTACTTATCGTCTTCAAAGCTATGTCGCGTGCTGCGGTATGCGGAGACACTAAAACCACCATAGTAGAACACAGATGAAGCTTCTAAGTTGATGTAATAGCCAGTAAGTAGTACAATTCAAGTTTTATGTATCGATTATTGACTTCTTAGCTGGCTTTGGTGCCTTGGACATGAGCTAGGACCTTAAGATTCTGCATGAAATGAGGACTAGCACTTGAGTTGCACGGGAGAATGTGAAAAGTGTTCATATGTAGTAAGAACCTGAGAAATCCGTCCGTTTTCGTCATTTGTTATCGAATCGACTTAAAGCCAGATCGTCACATTGGCCGCTCTTCTCTCTGAAACGGTTGTACTTATCGCCTGCAAAGCTATGTCGCGTGATGCGGTATGCGGAGACACTAAAAGCACCATAGTAGAACACAGATGAAGCTTCTAAGTTGATGTAATAGCCAGTAAGAAGTAGTACAATTCAATTTTTAGGTATCGATTATTGACTTTTTAGCTGGCTTTGGTGCCTTGGACATGAGCTAGGACCTTAAGATTCTGCATGAAAATAGGACTAGCAGCCGAGTTGCACGGGAGAATATGAAAAGTATTCAAATGTAGTAAAAACCTGAGAAATCCGTCCGTTTTCGTCATTTGTTATCGAATCGACTTAAAGCCAGATCGTCACATTGGCCGCTCTTCTCTCTGAAACGGTTGTACTTATCGTCTTCAAAGCTATGTCGCGTGCTGCGGTATGCGGAGACACTAAAAGCACCATAGTAGAACACAGATGAAGCTTCTAAGTTGATGTAATAGCCAGTAAGAAGTAGTACAATTCAAGTTTTAGGTATCGATTATTGACTTTTTAGCTGGCTTTGGTGCCTTGGACATGAGCTAGGACCTTAAGATTCTGCATGAAAGGAGGACTAGCAGCCGAGTTGCAGGGGAGAATGTGAAAAGTGTTCATATGTAGTAAAAACCTGAGAAATCCGTCCGTTTTCGTCATTTGTTATCGAATCGACTTAAAGCCAGATCGTCACATTGGCCGCTCTTCTCTCTGAAACGGTTGTACTTATCGCCTGCAAAGCTATGTCGCGTGATGCGGTATGCGGAGACACTAAAAGCACCATAGTAGAACACAGATGAAGCTTCTAAGTTGATGTAATAGCCAGTAAGAAGAAGTACAATTCAAGTTTTAGGTATCGATTATTGACTTTTTAGCTGGCTTTGGTGCCTTGGACATGGGCTAGGACCTTAAGATTCTGCATGAAAGGAGGACTAGCAGCCGAGTTGCACGGGAGAATGTGAAAAGTGTTCATATGTAGTAAAAACCTGAGAAATCCGTCCGTTTTCGACATTTGTTATCGAATCGACTTAAAGCCAGATCGTCACATTGGCCGCTCTTCTCTCTGAAACGGTTGTACTTATCGTCTGCAAAGCTATGTCGTATGCTGCGGTAGGCGGAGACACTGAAACCACCACAGTAGAACACAGATGAAGCTTCTAATTTGATGTAATAGCCAGTAAGAAATAGTACAATTCAAGTTTTAGGTATCGATTATTGACTTTTTAGCTGGCTTTGATGCCTTGGACATGAGCTAGGACCTTAAGAATCTGCATGAAAGGAGGACTAGCAGCCGTGTTGCAGGGAAGAGTGTGAAAAGTGTTCATATGTAGTAAAAACCTGAGAAATCCGTCCGTTTTCGTCATTTGTTATCGAATCGACTTAAAGCCAGATCGTCACATTGGCCGCTCTTCTCTCTGAAACGGTTGTACTTATCGTCTGCAAAGCTATGTCGCGTGCTGCGGTATGCGGAGACTCTAAAAGCACCATAGTAGAACACAGATGAAGCTTCTAAGTTAATGTAATAGCCAGTAAGAAGTAGTACAATTCAAGTTTTAGGTACTGATTATTTACTTTTTAGCTGGCTTTGGTGCCTTGGACATGAGCTACGACATTAAGATTCTGCATGAAAGGAGGACTAGCAGCCGCTTTGCACGGGAGAATGTGAAATGTGTTCATATGTAGTAAAAACCTGAGAAATCCGTCCGTTTTCGTCATTTGTTTTCGAATCGACTTAAAGCCCGATCGTCACATTGGCCGCTCTTCTCTCTGAAACGGTTGTACTTATCGTCTGCAAAGCTATGTCGCGTGCTGCAGTATGCGGAGACACTAAAATCACCATAGTAGAACACAGATGAAGCTTCTAAGATGATGTAATAGACAATAAGAAGTAGTACAATTCAAGTTTTAGGTATGGATTACTGACTTTTTAGCTGGCTTTGGTGCCTTGGGCATGAGCTAGGACCTTAAGATTCTGCATGAAAGGAGGACTAGCAGCCGAGTTGCACGGGAGAATCTGAAAAGTGTTCATATGTAGTAAAAACCTGAGAAATCCGTCCGTTTTCGTCATTTGTTATCGAATCGACTTAAAGCCAGATCGTCACATTGGCCGCTCTTCTCTCTGAAACGGTTGTACTTATCGTCTGCAAAGCTATGTCGCGTGCTGCGGTATGCGCAGACACTAAAAGCACCATAGTATAAAACAGATGAAGCTTCTAAGTTGATGTAATAGCCAGTAAGAAGTAGTACAACTGAAGTTTTAGGTATCGATTATTGACTTTTTAGCTGGCTTTGGTGCCTTGGACATAAGCTAGGACCTTAAGATTCTGCATGATAGGAGGACTAGCAGCCGGGTTGCACGGGAGAATGTGAAATGTGTTCATATGTAGTAGAAACCTGAGAAATCCGTCCGTTTTCGTCATTTGTTATCGAATCGACTTAAAGCCCGATCGTCACATTGGCCGCTCTTCTCTCTGAAACGGTTGTACTTATCGTCTGCAAAGCTATGTCGCGTGCTGCGGTATGTGGAGACACTAAAAGCACCATAGTAGAACACAGATGAAGCTTCTAAGTTGATGTAATAGCCAGTAAGAAGTAGTACAATTCAAGTTTTATGTATTGATTATTGACTTCTTAGCTGGCTTTGGTGCCTTGGACATGAGCTAGGACCTTAAGATTCTGCATGAAATGAGGACTAGCACTTGAGTTGCACGGGAGAATGTGAAAAGTGTTCATATGTAGTAAGAACCTGAGAAATCCGTCCGTTTTCGTCATTTGTTATCGAATCGACTTAAAGCCAGATCGTCACATTGGCCGCTCTTCTCTCTGAAACGGTTGTACTTATCGCCTGCAAAGCTATGTCGCGTGATGCGGTATGCGGAGACACTAAAAGCACCATAGTAGAACACAGATGAAGCTTCTAAGTTGATGTAATAGCCAGTAAGAAGTATTACAATTCAATTTTTAGGTATCGATTATTGACTTTTTAGCTGGCTTTGGTGCCTTGGACATGAGCTAGGACCTTAAGATTCTGCATGAAAATAGGACTAGCAGCCGAGTTGCACGGGAGAATATGAAAAGTATTCAAATGTAGTAAAAACCTGAGAAATCCGTCCGTTTTCGTCATTTGTTATCGAATCGACTTAAAGCCAGATCGTCACATTGGCCGCTCTTCTCTCTGAAACGGTTGTACTTATCGTCTTCAAAGCTATGTCGCGTGCTGCGGTATGCGGAGACAATAAAAGCACCACAGTAGAACACAGATGAAGCTTCTAAGTTGATGTAATAGCCAGTAAGAAGTAGTACAATTCAAGTTTTAGGTATCGATTATTGATTTTTTAGCTGGCTTTGTTGCCTTGGACATGAGCTAGGACCTTAAGATTCTGCAAGAAAGGAGGACTAGCAGCCAAGTTGCAAGGGAGAATGTGAAGAGTGTTCATATGTAGTAAAAACCTGAGAAATCCGTCCGTTTTCGTCATTTGTTATCGAATCGACTTAAAGCCAGATCGTCACATTGGCCGCTCTTCTCTCTGAAACGGTTGTACTTATCGTCTTCAAAGCTATGTCGCGTGCTGCGGTATGCGGAGACACTAAAAGCACCATAGTAGAACACAGATGAAGCTTCTAAGTTGATGTAATAGCCAGTAAGAAGTAGTACAATTCAAGTTTTAGGTATCGATTATTGACTTTTTAGCTGGCTTTGGTGCCTTGGACATGAGCTAGGACCTTAAGATTCTGCATGAAAGGAGGACTAGCAGCCGAGTTGCAGGGGAGAATGTGAAAAGTGTTCATATGTAGTAAAAACCTGAGAAATCCGTCCGTTTTCGTCATTTGTTATCGAATCGACTTAAAGCCAGATCGTCACATTGGCCGCTCTTCTCTCTGAAACGGTTGTACTTATCGCCTGCAAAGCTATGTCGCGTGATGCGGTATGCGGAGACACTAAAAGCACCATAGTAGAACACAGATGAAGCTTCTAAGTTGATGTAATAGCCAGTAAGAAGAAGTACAATTCAAGTTTTAGGTATCGATTATTGACTTTTTAGCTGGCTTTGGTGCCTTGGACATGGGCTAGGACCTTAAGATTCTGCATGAAAGGAGGACTAGCAGCCGAGTTGCACGGGAGAATGTGAAAAGTGTTCATATGTAGTAAAAACCTGAGAAATCCGTCCGTTTTCGACATTTGTTATCGAATCGACTTAAAGCCAGATCGTCACATTGGCCGCTCTTCTCTCTGAAACGGTTGTACTTATCGTCTGCAAAGCTATGTCGTATGCTGCGGTAGGCGGAGACACTGAAACCACCACAGTAGAACACAGATGAAGCTTCTAATTTGATGTAATAGCCAGTAATAAATAGTACAATTCAAGTTTTAGGTATCGATTATTGACTTTTTAGCTGGCTTTGATGCCTTGGACATGAGCTAGGACCTTAAGAATCTGCATGAAAGGAGGACTAGCAGCCGTGTTGCAGGGAAGAGTGTGAAAAGTGTTCATATGTAGTAAAAACCTGAGAAATCCGTCCGTTTTCGTCATTTGTTATCGAATCGACTTAAAGCCAGATCGTCACATTGGCCGCTCTTCTCTCTGAAACGGTTGTACTTATCGTCTGCAAAGCTATGTCGCGTGCTGCGGTATGCGGAGACTCTAAAAGCACCATAGTAGAACACAGATGAAGCTTCTAAGTTAATGTAATAGCCAGTAAGAAGTAGTACAATTCAAGTTTTAGGTACTGATTATTTACTTTTTAGCTGGCTTTGGTGCCTTGGACATGAGCTAGGACATTAAGATTCTGCATGAAAGGAGGACTAGCAGCCGCTTTGCACGGGAGAATGTGAAATGTGTTCATATGTAGTAAAAACCTGAGAAATCCGTCCGTTTTCGTCATTTGTTTTCGAATCGACTTAAAGCCCGATCGTCACATTGGCCGCTCTTCTCTCTGAAACGGTTGTACTTATCGTCTGCAAAGCTATGTCGCGTGCTGCAGTATGCGGAGACACTAAAATCACCATAGTAGAACACAGATGAAGCTTCTAAGATGATGTAATAGACAATAAGAAGTAGTACAATTCAAGTTTTAGGTATGGATTACTGACTTTTTAGCTGGCTTTGGTGCCTTGGGCATGAGCTAGGACCTTAAGATTCTGCATGAAAGGAGGACTAGCAGCCGAGTTGCACGGGAGAATCTGAAAAGTGTTCATATGTAGTAAAAACCTGAGAAATCCGTCCGTTTTCGTCATTTGTTATCGAATCGACTTAAAGCCAGATCGTCACATTGGCCGCTCTTCTCTCTGAAACGGTTGTACTTATCGTCTGCAAAGCTATGTCGCGTGCTGCGGTATGCGCAGACACTAAAAGCACCATAGTATAAAACAGATGAAGCTTCTAAGTTGATGTAATAGCCAGTAAGAAGTAGTACAACTGAAGTTTTAGGTATCGATTATTGACTTTTTAGCTGGCTTTGGTGCCTTGGACATAAGCTAGGACCTTAAGATTCTGCATGATAGGAGGACTAGCAGCCGCGTTGCACGGGAGAATGTGAAATGTGTTCATATGTAGTAGAAACCTGAGAAATCCGTCCGTTTTCGTCATTTGTTATCGAATCGACTTAAAGCCCGATCGTCACATTGGCCGCTCTTCTCTCTGAAACGGTTGTACTTATCGTCTGCAAAGCTATGTCGCGTGCTGCGGTATGTGGAGACACTAAAAGCACCATAGTAGAACACAGATGAAGCTTCTAAGTTGATGTAATAGCCAGTAAGAAGTAGTACAATTCAAGTTTTATGTATTGATTATTGACTTCTTAGCTGGCTTTGGTGCCTTGGACATGAGCTAGGACCTTAAGATTCTGCATGAAATGAGGACTAGCACTTGAGTTGCACGGGAGAATGTGAAAAGTGTTCATATGTAGTAAGAACCTGAGAAATCCGTCCGTTTTCGTCATTTGTTATCGAATCGACTTAAAGCCAGATCGTCACATTGGCCGCTCTTCTCTCTGAAACGGTTGTACTTATCGCCTGCAAAGCTATGTCGCGTGATGCGGTATGCGGAGACACTAAAAGCACCATAGTAGAACACAGATGAAGCTTCTAAGTTGATGTAATAGCCAGTAAGAAGTATTACAATTCAATTTTTAGGTATCGATTATTGACTTTTTAGCTGGCTTTGGTGCCTTGGACATGAGCTAGGACCTTAAGATTCTGCATGAAAATAGGACTAGCAGCCGAGTTGCACGGGAGAATATGAAAAGTATTCAAATGTAGTAAAAACCTGAGAAATCCGTCCGTTTTCGTCATTTGTTATCGAATCGACTTAAAGCCAGATCGTCACATTGGCCGCTCTTCTCTCTGAAACGGTTGTACTTATCGTCTTCAAAGCTATGTCGCGTGCTGCGGTATGCGGAGACAATAAAAGCACCACAGTAGAACACAGATGAAGCTTCTAAGTTGATGTAATAGCCAGTAAGAAGTAGTACAATTCAAGTTTTAGGTATCGATTATTGATTTTTTAGCTGGCTTTGTTGCCTTGGACATGAGCTAGGACCTTAAGATTCTGCAAGAAAGGAGGACTAGCAGCCAAGTTGCAGGGGAGAATGTGAAAAGTGTTCATATGTAGTAAAAACCTGAGAAATCCGCCCGTTTTCGTCATTTGTTATCGAATCGACTTAAAGCCAGATCGTCACATTGGCCGCTCTTCTCTCTGAAACGGTTGTACTTATCGTCTTCAAAGCTATGTCGCGTGCTGCGGTATGCGGAGACACTAAAAGCACCATAGTAGAACACAGATGAAGCTTCTAAGTTGATGTAATAGCCAGTAAGAAGTAGTACAATTCAAGTTTTAGGTATCGATTATTGACTTTTTAGCTGGCTTTGGTGCCTTGGACATGAGCTAGGACCTTACGATTCTGCATGAAAGGAGGACTAGCAGCCGAGTTGCAGGGGAGAATGTGAAAAGTGTTCATATGTAGTAAAAACCTGAGAAATCCGTCCGTTTTCGTCATTTGTTATCGAATCGACTTAAAGCCAGATCGTCACATTGGCCGCTCTTCTCTCTGAAACGGTTGTACTTATCGCCTGCAAAGCTATGTCGCGTGATGCGGTATGCGGAGACACTAAAAGCACCATAGTAGAACACAGATGAAGCTTCTAAGTTGATGTAATAGCCAGTAAGAAGTAGTACAATTCAAGTCTTAGGTATCGATTATTGACTTTTTAGCTGGCTTTGGTGCCTTGGACATGGGCTAGGACCTTAAGATTCTGCATGAAAGGAGGACTAGCAGCCGAGTTGCACGGGAGAATGTGAAAAGTGTTCATATGTAGTAAAAACCTGAGAAATCCGTCCGTTTTCGACATTTGTTATCGAATCGACTTAAAGCCAGATCGTCACATTGGCCGCTCTTCTCTCTGAAACGGTTGTACATATCGTCTGCAAAGCTATGTCGTATGCTGCGGTAGGCGGAGACACTGAAACCACCACAGTAGAACACAGATGAAGCTTCTAATTTGAAGTAATAGCCAGTAAGAAATAGTACAATTCAAGTTTTAGGTATCGATTATTGACTTTTTAGCTGGCTTTGATGCCTTGGACATGAGCTAGGACCTTAAGAATCTGCATGAAAGGAGGACTAGCAGCCGTGTTGCAGGGAAGAGTGTGAAAAGTGTTCATATGTAGTAAAAACCTGAGAAATCCGTCCGTTTTCGTCATTTGTTAACGAATCGACTTAAAGCCAGATCGTCACATTGGCCGCTCTTCTCTCTGAAACGGTTGTACTTATCGTCTGCAAAGCTATGTCGCGTGCTGCGGTATGCGCAGACACTAAAAGCACCATAGTATAAAACAGATGAAGCTTCTAAGTTGATGTAATAGCCAGTAAGAAGTAGTACAACTGAAGTTTTAGGTATCGATTATTGACTTTTTAGCTGGCTTTGGTGCCTTGGACATAAGCTAGGACCTTAAGATTCTGCATGATAGGAGGACTAGCAGCCGCGTTGCACGGGAGAATGTGAAATGTGTTCATATGTAGTAGAAACCTGAGAAATCCGTCCGTTTTCGTCATTTGTTATCGAATCGACTTAAAGCCCGATCGTCACATTGGCCGCTCTTCTCTCTGAAACGGTTGTACTTATCGTCTGCAAAGCTATGTCGCGTGCTGCGGTATGTGGAGACACTAAAAGCACCATAGTAGAACACAGATGAAGCTTCTAAGTGGATGTAATAGCCAGTAAGAAGTAGTACAATTCAAGTTTTAGGTATCGATTATTGACTTTTTAGTTGGCTTTGGTGCCTTGGACATGAGCTAGGACCTTAAGATTCTGCATGAAAGGAGGACTAGCAGCCGAGTTGCACGGGAGAATGTGAAAAGTGTTCATATGTAGTAAAAACCTGAGAAATCCGTCCGTTTTCGTCAATTGTTATCGAATCGACTTAAAGGCAGATCGTCACATTGGCCGCTCTTCTCTCTGAAACGGTTGTACTTATCGTCTGCAAAGCTATGTCGCGTGCTGCGGTATGCGGAGACACTAAAAGCACCATAGTAGAACACAGATGAAGCTTCTAAGTTGATGTAATAGCCAGTAAGAAGTAGTACAATTCAAGTATTAGGTACTGATTATTTACTTTTTAGCTGGCTTTGGTGCCTTCGACATGAGCTAGGACCTTAAGATTCTGCATGAAAGGAGGACTAGCAGCCGAGTTGCACGGGAGAATCTGAAAAGTGTTCATATGTAGTAAAAACCTGAGAAATCCGTCTGTTTTCGTCATTTGTTATCGAATCGACTTAAAGCCAGATCGTCACATTGGCCGCTCTTCTCTCTGAAACGGTTGTACTTATCGTCTGCAAAGCTATGTCGCGTGCTGCGGTATGCGCAGACACTAAAAGCACCATAGTATAAAACAGATGAAGCTTCTACGTTGATGTAATAGCCAGTAAGAAGTAGTACAACTGAAGTTTTAGGTATCGATTATTGACTTTTTAGCTGGCTTTGGTGCCTTGGACATAAGCTAGGACCTTAAGATTCTGCATGATAGGAGGACTAGCAGCCGCGTTGCACGGGAGAATGTGAAATGTGTTCATATGTAGTAGAAACCTGAGAAATCCGTCCGTTTTCGTCATTTGTTATCGAATCGACTTAAAGCCCGATCGTCACATTGGCCGCTCTTCTCTCTGAAACGGTTGTACTTATCGTCTGCAAAGCTATGTCGCGTGCTGCGGTATGCGGAGACACTAAAAGCACCATAGTAGAACACAGATGAAGCTTCTAAGTTGATGTAATAGCCAGTAAGAAGTAGTACAATTCAAGTTTTATGTATCGATTATTGACTTCTTAGCTGGCTTTGGTGCCTTGGACATGAGCTAGGACCTTAAGATTCTGCATGAAATGAGGACTAGCACTTGAGTTGCACGGGTGAATGTGAAAAGTGTTCATATGTAGTAAGAACCTGAGAAATCCGTCCGTTTTCGTCATTTGTTATCGAATCGACTTAAAGCCAGATCGTCACATTGGCCGCTCTTCTCTCTGAAACGGTTGTACTTATCGCCTGCAAAGCTATGTCGCGTGATGCGATATGCGGAGACACTAAAAGCACCATAGTAGAACACAGATGAAGCTTCTAAGTTGATGTAATAGCCAGTAAGAAGTATTACAATTCAATTTTTAGGTATCGATTATTGACTTTTTAGCTGGCTTTGGTGCCTTGGACATGAGCTAGGACATTAAGATTCTGCATGAAAATAGGACTAGCAGCCGAGTTGCACGGGAGAATATGAAAAGTATTCAAATGTAGTAAAAACCTGAGAAATCCGTCCGTTTTCGTCATTTGTTATCGAATCGACTTAAAGCCAGATCGTCACATTGGCCGCTCTTCTCTCTGAAACGGTTGTACTTATCGTCTTCAAAGCTATGTCGCGTGCTGCGGTATGCGGAGACAATAAAAGCACCATAGTAGAACACAGATGAAGCTTCTAAGTTGATGTAATAGCCAGTAAGAAGTAGTACAATTCAAGTTTTAGGTATCGATTATTGATTTTTTAGCTGGCTTTGTTGCCTTGGACATGAGCTAGGACCTTAAGATTCTGCAAGAAAGGAGGACTAGCAGCCAAGTTGCAGGGGAGAATGTGAAAAGTGTTCATATGTAGTAAAAACCTGAGAAATCCGTCCGTTTTCGTCATTTGTTATCGAATCGACTTAAAGCCAGATCGTCACATTGGCCGCTCTTCTCTCTGAAACGGTTGTACTTATCGTCTTCAAAGCTATGTCGCGTGCTGCGGTATGCGGAGACACTAAAAGCACCATAGTAGAACACAGATGAAGCTTCTAAGTTGATGTAATAGCCAGTAAGAAGTAGTACAATTCAAGTTTTAGGTATCGATTATTGACTTTTTAGCTGGCTTTGGTGCCTTGGACATGAGCTAGGACCTTAAGATTCTGCATGAAAGGAGGACTAGCAGCCGAGTTGCAGGGGAGAATGTGAAATGTGTTCATATGTAGTAAAAACCTGAGAAATCCGTCCGTTTTCGTCATTTGTTATCGAATCGACTTAAAGCCAGATCGTCACATTGGCCGCTCTTCTCTCTGAAACGGTTGTACTTATCGCCTGCAAAGCTATGTCGCGTGATGCGGTATGCGGAGACACTAAAAGCACCATAGTAGAACACAGATGAAGCTTCTAAGTTGATGTAATAGCCAGTAAAAAGTAGTACAATTCAAGTTTTAGGTATCGATTATTGACTTTTTAGCTGGCTTTGGTGCCTTGGTCATGGGCTAGGACCTTAAGATTCTGCATGAAAGGAGGACTAGCAGCCGAGTTGCACGGGAGAATGTGAAAAGTGTTCATATGTAGTAAAAACCTGAGAAATCCGTCCGTTTTCGACATTTGTTATCGAATCGACTTAAAGCCAGATCGTCACATTGGCCGCTCTTCTCTCTGAAACGGTTGTACTTATCGTCTTCAAAGCTATGTCGCGTGATGCGGTATGCGGAGACACTAAAAGCACCATAGTAGAACACAGATGAAGCTTCTAAGTTGATGTAATAGCCAGTAAGAAGTATTACAATTCAATTTTTAGGTATCGATTATTGACTTTTTAGCTGGCTTTGGTGCCTTGGACATGAGCTAGGACCTTAAGATTCTGCATGAAAATAGGACTAGCAGCCGAGTTGCACGGGAGAATATGAAAAGTATTCAAATGTAGTAAAAACCTGAGAAATCCGTCCGTTTTCGTCATTTGTTATCGAATCGACTTAAAGCCAGATCGTCACATTGGCCGCTCTTCTCTCTGAAACGGTTGTACTTATCGTCTTCAAAGCTATGTCGCGTGCTGCGGTATGCGGAGACAATAAAAGCACCACAGTAGAACACAGATGAAGCTTCTAAGTTGATGTAATAGCCAGTAAGAAGTAGTACAATTCAAGTTTTAGGTATCGATTATTGATTTTTTAGCTGGCTTTGTTGCCTTGGACATGAGCTAGGACCTTAAGATTCTGCAAGAAAGGAGGACCAGCAGCCAAGTTGCAGGGGAGAATGTGAAAAGTGTTCATATGTAGTAAAAACCTGAGAAATCCGTCCGTTTTCGTCATTTGTTATCGAATCGACTTAAAGCCAGATCGTCACATTGGCCGCTCTTCTCTCTGAAACGGTTGTACTTATCGTCTTCAAAGCTATGTCGCGTGCTGCGGTATGCGGAGACACTAAAAGCACCATAGTAGAACACAGATGAAGCTTCTAAGTTGATGTAATAGCCAGTAAGAAGTAGTACAATTCAAGTTTTAGGTATCGATTATTGACTTTTTAGCTGGCTTTGGTGCCTTGGACATGAGCTAGGACCTTACGATTCTGCATGAAAGGAGGACTAGCAGCCGAGTTGCAGGGGAGAATGTGAAAAGTGTTCATATGTAGTAAAAACCTGAGAAATCCGTCCGTTTTCGTCATTTGTTATCGAATCGACTTAAAGCCAGATCGTCACATTGGCCGCTCTTCTCTCTGAAACGGTTGTACTTATCGCCTGCAAAGCTATGTCGCGTGATGCGGTATGCGGAGACACTAAAAGCACCATAGTAGAACACAGATGAAGCTTCTAAGTTGATGTAATAGCCAGTAAGAAGTAGTACAATTCAAGTTTTAGGTATCGATTATTGACTTTTTAGCTGGCTTTGGTGCCTTGGACATGGGCTAGGACCTTAAGATTCTGCATGAAAGGAGGACTAGCAGCCGAGTTGCACGGGAGAATGTGAAAAGTGTTCATATGTAGTAAAAACCTGAGAAATCCGTCCGTTTTCGACATTTGTTATCGAATCGACTTAAAGCCAGATCGTCACATTGGCCGCTCTTCTCTCTGAAACGGTTGTACTTATCGTCTTCAAAGCTATGTCGCGTGCTGCGGTATGCGGAGACACTAAAAGCACCATAGTAGAACACAGATGAAGCTTCTAAGTTGATGTAATAGCCAGTAAGAAGTAGTACAATTCAAGTTTTAGGTATCGATTATTGACTTTTTAGCTGGCTTTGGTGCCTTGGACATGAGCTAGGACCTTAAGATTCTGCATGAAAGGAGGACTAGCAGCCGAGTTGCAGGGGAGAATGTGAAATGTGTTCATATGTAGTAAAAACCTGAGAAATCCGTCCGTTTTCGTCATTTGTTATCGAATCGACTTAAAGCCAGATCGTCACATTGGCCGCTCTTCTCTCTGAAACGGTTGTACTTATCGCCTGCAAAGCTATGTCGCGTGATGCGGTATGCGGAGACACTAAAAGCACCATAGTAGAACACAGATGAAGCTTCTAAGTTGATGTAATAGCCAGTAAAAAGTAGTACAATTCAAGTTTTAGGTATCGATTATTGACTTTTTAGCTGGCTTTGGTGCCTTGGTCATGGGCTAGGACCTTAAGATTCTGCATGAAAGGAGGACTAGCAGCCGAGTTGCACGGGAGAATGTGAAAAGTGTTCATATGTAGTAAAAACCTGAGAAATCCGTCCGTTTTCGACATTTGTTATCGAATCGACTTAAAGCCAGATCGTCACATTGGCCGCTCTTCTCTCTGAAACGGTTGTACTTATCGTCTTCAAAGCTATGTCGCGTGATGCGGTATGCGGAGACACTAAAAGCACCATAGTAGAACACAGATGAAGCTTCTAAGTTGATGTAATAGCCAGTAAGAAGTATTACAATTCAATTTTTAGGTATCGATTATTGACTTTTTAGCTGGCTTTGGTGCCTTGGACATGAGCTAGGACCTTAAGATTCTGCATGAAAATAGGACTAGCAGCCGAGTTGCACGGGAGAATATGAAAAGTATTCAAATGTAGTAAAAACCTGAGAAATCCGTCCGTTTTCGTCATTTGTTATCGAATCGACTTAAAGCCAGATCGTCACATTGGCCGCTCTTCTCTCTGAAACGGTTGTACTTATCGTCTTCAAAGCTATGTCGCGTGCTGCGGTATGCGGAGACAATAAAAGCACCACAGTAGAACACAGATGAAGCTTCTAAGTTGATGTAATAGCCAGTAAGAAGTAGTACAATTCAAGTTTTAGGTATCGATTATTGATTTTTTAGCTGGCTTTGTTGCCTTGGACATGAGCTAGGACCTTAAGATTCTGCAAGAAAGGAGGACCAGCAGCCAAGTTGCAGGGGAGAATGTGAAAAGTGTTCATATGTAGTAAAAACCTGAGAAATCCGTCCGTTTTCGTCATTTGTTATCGAATCGACTTAAAGCCAGATCGTCACATTGGCCGCTCTTCTCTCTGAAACGGTTGTACTTATCGTCTTCAAAGCTATGTCGCGTGCTGCGGTATGCGGAGACACTAAAAGCACCATAGTAGAACACAGATGAAGCTTCTAAGTTGATGTAATAGCCAGTAAGAAGTAGTACAATTCAAGTTTTAGGTATCGATTATTGACTTTTTAGCTGGCTTTGGTGCCTTGGACATGAGCTAGGACCTTACGATTCTGCATGAAAGGAGGACTAGCAGCCGAGTTGCAGGGGAGAATGTGAAAAGTGTTCATATGTAGTAAAAACCTGAGAAATCCGTCCGTTTTCGTCATTTGTTATCGAATCGACTTAAAGCCAGATCGTCACATTGGCCGCTCTTCTCTCTGAAACGGTTGTACTTATCGCCTGCAAAGCTATGTCGCGTGATGCGGTATGCGGAGACACTAAAAGCACCATAGTAGAACACAGATGAAGCTTCTAAGTTGATGTAATAGCCAGTAAGAAGTAGTACAATTCAAGTTTTAGGTATCGATTATTGACTTTTTAGCTGGCTTTGGTGCCTTGGACATGGGCTAGGACCTTAAGATTCTGCATGAAAGGAGGACTAGCAGCCGAGTTGCACGGGAGAATGTGAAAAGTGTTCATATGTAGTAAAAACCTGAGAAATCCGTCCGTTTTCGACATTTGTTATCGAATCGACTTAAAGCCAGATCGTCACATTGGCCGCTCTTCTCTCTGAAACGGTTGTACTTATCGTCTGCAAAGCTATGTCGTATGCTGCGGTAGGCGGAGACACTGAAACCACCACAGTAGAACACAGATGAAGCTTCTAATTTGAAGTAATAGCCAGTAAGAAATAGTACAATTCAAGTTTTAGGTATCGATTATTGACTTTTTAGCTGGCTTTGATGCCTTGGACATGAGCTAGGACCTTAAGAATCTGCATGAAAGGAGGACTAGCAGCCGTGTTGCAGGGAAGAGTGTGAAAAGTGTTCATATGTAGTAAAAACCTGAGAAATCCGTCCGTTTTCGTCATTTGTTAACGAATCGACTTAAAGCCAGATCGTCACATTGGCCGCTCTTCTCTCTGAAACGGTTGTACTTATCGTCTGCAAAGCTATGTCGCGTGCTGCGGTATGCGCAGACACTAAAAGCACCATAGTATAAAACAGATGAAGCTTCTAAGTTGATGTAATAGCCAGTAAGAAGTAGTACAACTGAAGTTTTAGGTATCGATTATTGACTTTTTAGCTGGCTTTGGTGCCTTGGACATAAGCTAGGACCTTAAGATTCTGCATGATAGGAGGACTAGCAGCCGCGTTGCACGGGAGAATGTGAAATGTGTTCATATGTAGTAGAAACCTGAGAAATCCGTCCGTTTTCGTCATTTGTTATCGAATCGACTTAAAGCCCGATCGTCACATTGGCCGCTCTTCTCTCTGAAACGGTTGTACTTATCGTCTGCAAAGCTATGTCGCGTGCTGCGGTATGTGGAGACACTAAAAGCACCATAGTAGAACACAGATGAAGCTTCTAAGTGGATGTAATAGCCAGTAAGAAGTAGTACAATTCAAGTTTTAGGTATCGATTATTGACTTTTTAGTTGGCTTTGGTGCCTTGGACATGAGCTAGGACCTTAAGATTCTGCATGAAAGGAGGACTAGCAGCCGAGTTGCACGGGAGAATGTGAAAAGTGTTCATATGTAGTAAAAACCTGAGAAATCCGTCCGTTTTCGTCAATTGTTATCGAATCGACTTAAAGGCAGATCGTCACATTGGCCGCTCTTCTCTCTGAAACGGTTGTACTTATCGTCTGCAAAGCTATGTCGCGTGCTGCGGTATGCGGAGACACTAAAAGCACCATAGTAGAACACAGATGAAGCTTCTAAGTTGATGTAATAGCCAGTAAGAAGTAGTACAATTCAAGTATTAGGTACTGATTATTTACTTTTTAGCTGGCTTTGGTGCCTTCGACATGAGCTAGGACCTTAAGATTCTGCATGAAAGGAGGACTAGCAGCCGAGTTGCACGGGAGAATCTGAAAAGTGTTCATATGTAGTAAAAACCTGAGAAATCCGTCCGTTTTCGTCATTTGTTATCGAATCGACTTAAAGCCAGATCGTCACATTGGCCGCTCTTCTCTCTGAAACGGTTGTACTTATCGTCTGCAAAGCTATGTCGCGTGCTGCGGTATGCGCAGACACTAAAAGCACCATAGTAGAACACAGATGAAGCTTCTAAGTTGATGTAATAGCCAGTAAGAAGTAGTACAATTCAAGTTTTAGGTATCGATTATTGACTTTTTAGCTGGCTTTGGTGCCTTGGACATGAGCTAGGACCTTAAGATTCTGCATGAAAGGAGGACTAGCAGCCGAGTTGCAGGGGAGAATGTGAAATGTGTTCATATGTAGTAAAAACCTGAGAAATCCGTCCGTTTTCGTCATTTGTTATCGAATCGACTTAAAGCCAGATCGTCACATTGGCCGCTCTTCTCTCTGAAACGGTTGTACTTATCGTCTTCAAAGCTATGTCGCGTGCTGCGGTATGCGGAGACACTAAAAGCACCATAGTAGAACACAGATGAAGCTTCTAAGTTGATGTAATAGCCAGTAAGAAGTAGTACAATTCAAGTTTTAGGTATCGATTATTGACTTTTTAGCTGGCTTTGGTGCCTTGGACATGAGCTAGGACCTTAAGATTCTGCATGAAAGGAGGACTAGCAGCCGAGTTGCAGGGGAGAATGTGAAATGTGTTCATATGTAGTAAAAACCTGAGAAATCCGTCCGTTTTCGTCATTTGTTATCGAATCGACTTAAAGCCAGATCGTCACATTGGCCGCTCTTCTCTCTGAAACGGTTGTACTTATCGCCTGCAAAGCTATGTCGCGTGATGCGGTATGCGGAGACACTAAAAGCACCATAGTAGAACACAGATGAAGCTTCTAAGTTGATGTAATAGCCAGTAAGAAGTAGTACAATTCAAGTTTTAGGTATCGATTATTGACTTTTTAGCTGGCTTTGGTGCCTTGGTCATGGGCTAGGACCTTAAGATTCTGCATGAAAGGAGGACTAGCAGCCGAGTTGCACGGGAGAATGTGAAAAGTGTTCATATGTAGTAAAAACCTGAGAAATCCGTCCGTTTTCGACATTTGTTATCGAATCGACTTAAAGCCAGATCGTCACATTGGCCGCTCTTCTCTCTGAAACGGTTGTACTTATCGTCTTCAAAGCTATGTCGCGTGATGCGGTATGCGGAGACACTAAAAGCACCATAGTAGAACACAGATGAAGCTTCTAAGTTGATGTAATAGCCAGTAAGAAGTATTACAATTCAATTTTTAGGTATCGATTATTGACTTTTTAGCTGGCTTTGGTGCCTTGGACATGAGCTAGGACCTTAAGATTCTGCATGAAAATAGGACTAGCAGCCGAGTTGCACGGGAGAATATGAAAAGTATTCAAATGTAGTAAAAACCTGAGAAATCCGTCCGTTTTCGTCATATGTTATCGAATCGACTTAAAGCCAGATCGTCACATTGGCCGCTCTTCTCTCTGAAACGGTTGTACTTATCGTCTTCAAAGCTATGTCGCGTGCTGCGGTATGCGGAGACAATAAAAGCACCACAGTAGAACACAGATGAAGCTTCTAAGTTGATGTAATAGCCAGTAAGAAGTAGTACAATTCAAGTTTTAGGTATCGATTATTGATTTTTTAGCTGGCTTTGGTGCCTTGGACATGGGCTAGGACCTTAAGATTCTGCATGAAAGGAGGACTAGCAGCCGAGTTGCACGGGAGAATGTGAAAAGTGTTCATATGTAGTAAAAACCTGAGAAATCCGTCCGTTTTCGACATTTGTTATCGAATCGACTTATAGCCAGATCGTCACATTGGCCGCTCTTCTCTCTGAAACGGTTGAACTTATCGTCTGCAAAGCTATGTCGTATGCTGCGGTAGGCGGAGACTCTGAAACCACCACAGTAGAACACAGATGAAGCTTCTAATTTGAAGTAATAGCCAGTAAGAAATAGTACAATTCAAGTTTTAGGTATCGATTATTGACTTTTTAGCTGGCTTTGATGCCTTGGACATGAGCTAGGACCTTAAGAATCTGCATGAAAGGAGGACTAGCAGCCGTGTTGCAGGGAAGAGTGTGAAAAGTGTTCATATGTAGTAAAAACCTGAGAAATCCGTCCGTTTTCGTCATTTGTTAACGAATCGACTTAAAGCCAGATCGTCACATTGGCCGCTCTTCTCTCTGAAACGGTTGTACTTATCGTCTGCAAAGCTATGTCGCGTGCTGCGGTATGCGCAGACACTAAAAGCACCATAGTATAAAACAGATGAAGCTTCTAAGTTGATGTAATAGCCAGTAAGAAGTAGTACAACTGAAGTTTTAGGTATCGATTATTGACTTTTTAGCTGGCTTTGGTGCCTTGGACATAAGCTAGGACCTTAAGATTCTGCATGATAGGAGGACTAGCAGCCGCGTTGCACGGGAGAATGTGAAATGTGTTCATATGTAGTAGAAACCTGAGAAATCCGTCCGTTTTCGTCATTTGTTATCGAATCGACTTAAAGCCCGATCGTCACATTGGCCGCTCTTCTCTCTGAAACGGTTGTACTTATCGTCTGCAAAGCTATGTCGCGTGCTGCGGTATGTGGAGACACTAAAAGCACCATAGTAGAAC
The DNA here is from genome assembly GCF_023897955.1 of Schistocerca gregaria. Classification (NCBI taxonomy): domain Eukaryota; kingdom Metazoa; phylum Arthropoda; class Insecta; order Orthoptera; family Acrididae; genus Schistocerca; species Schistocerca gregaria. The sequence continues at coordinate 242,871 of NW_026061721.1, read as the reverse complement.
ACAGATGAAGCTTCTAAGTGGATGTAATAGCCAGTAAGAAGTAGTACAATTCAAGTTTTAGGTATCGATTATTGACTTTTTAGTTGGCTTTGGTGCCTTGGACATGAGCTAGGACCTTAAGATTCTGCATGAAAGGAGGACTAGCAGCCGAGTTGCACGGGAGAATGTGAAAAGTGTTCATATGTAGTAAAAACCTGAGAAATCCGTCCGTTTTCGTCAATTGTTATCGAATCGACTTAAAGGCAGATCGTCACATTGGCCGCTCTTCTCTCTGAAACGGTTGTACTTATCGTCTGCAAAGCTATGTCGCGTGCTGCGGTATGCGGAGACACTAAAAGCACCATAGTAGAACACAGATGAAGCTTCTAAGTTGATGTAATAGCCAGTAAGAAGTAGTACAATTCAAGTATTAGGTACTGATTATTTACTTTTTAGCTGGCTTTGGTGCCTTCGACATGAGCTAGGACCTTAAGATTCTGCATGAAAGGAGGACTAGCAGCCGAGTTGCACGGGAGAATCTGAAAAGTGTTCATATGTAGTAAAAACCTGAGAAATCCGTCCGTTTTCGTCATTTGTTATCGAATCGACTTAAAGCCAGATCGTCACATTGGCCGCTCTTCTCTCTGAAACGGTTGTACTTATCGTCTGCAAAGCTATGTCGCGTGCTGCGGTATGCGCAGACACTAAAAGCACCATAGTATAAAACAGATGAAGCTTCTACGTTGATGTAATAGCCAGTAAGAAGTAGTACAACTGAAGTTTTAGGTATCGATTATTGACTTTTTAGCTGGCTTTGGTGCCTTGGACATAAGCTAGGACCTTAAGATTCTGCATGATAGGAGGACTAGCAGCCGCGTTGCACGGGAGAATGTGAAATGTGTTCATATGTAGTAGAAACCTGAGAAATCCGTCCGTTTTCGTCATTTGTTATCGAATCGACTTAAAGCCCGATCGTCACATTGGCCGCTCTTCTCTCTGAAACGGTTGTACTTATCGTCTGCAAAGCTATGTCGCGTGCTGCGGTAGGCGGAGACACTAAAAGCACCATAGTAGAACACAGATGAAGCTTCTAAGTTGATGTAATAGCCAGTAAGAAGTAGTACAATTCAAGTTTTATGTATCGATTATTGACTTCTTAGCTGGCTTTGGTGCCTTGGACATGAGCTAGGACCTTAAGATTCTGCATGAAATGAGGACTAGCACTTGAGTTGCACGGGTGAATGTGAAAAGTGTTCATATGTAGTAAGAACCTGAGAAATCCGTCCGTTTTCGTCATTTGTTATCGAATCGACTTAAAGCCAGATCGTCACATTGGCCGCTCTTCTCTCTGAAACGGTTGTACTTATCGCCTGCAAAGCTATGTCGCGTGATGCGATATGCGGAGACACTAAAAGCACCATAGTAGAACACAGATGAAGCTTCTAAGTTGATGTAATAGCCAGTAAGAAGTATTACAATTCAATTTTTAGGTATCGATTATTGACTTTTTAGCTGGCTTTGGTGACTTGGACATGAGCTAGGACATTAAGATTCTGCATGAAAATAGGACTAGCAGCCGAGTTGCACGGGAGAATATGAAAAGTATTCAAATGTAGTAAAAACCTGAGAAATCCGTCCGTTTTCGTCATTTGTTATCGAATCGACTTAAAGCCAGATCGTCACATTGGCCGCTCTTCTCTCTGAAACGGTTGTACTTATCGTCTTCAAAGCTATGTCGCGTGCTGCGGTATGCGGAGACAATAAAAGCACCATAGTAGAACACAGATGAAGCTTCTAAGTTGATGTAATAGCCAGTAAGAAGTAGTACAATTCAAGTTTTAGGTATCGATTATTGATTTTTTAGCTGGCTTTGTTGCCTTGGACATGAGCTAGGACCTTAAGATTCTGCAAGAAAGGAGGACTAGCAGCCAAGTTGCAGGGGAGAATGTGAAAAGTGTTCATATGTAGTAAAAACCTGAGAAATCCGTCCGTTTTCGTCATTTGTTATCGAATCGACTTAAAGCCAGATCGTCACATTGGCCGCTCTTCTCTCTGAAACGGTTGTACTTATCGTCTTCAAAGCTATGTCGCGTGCTGCGGTATGCGGAGACACTAAAAGCACCATAGTAGAACACAGATGAAGCTTCTAAGTTGATGTAATAGCCAGTAAGAAGTAGTACAATTCAAGTTTTAGGTATCGATTATTGACTTTTTAGCTGGCTTTGGTGCCTTGGACATGAGCTAGGACCTTAAGATTCTGCATGAAAGGAGGACTAGCAGCCGAGTTGCACGGGAGAATCTGAAAAGTGTTCATATGTAGTAAAAACCTGAGAAATCCGTCCGTTTTCGTCATTTGTTATCGAATCGACTTAAAGCCAGATCGTCACATTGGCCGCTCTTCTCTCTGAAACGGTTGTACTTATCGCCTGCAAAGCTATGTCGCGTGATGCGGTATGCGGAGACACTAAAAGCACCATAGTAGAACACAGATGAAGCTTCTAAGTTGATGTAATAGCCAGTAAGAAGTAGTACAATTCAAGTTTTAGGTATCGATTATTGACTTTTTAGCTGGCTTTGGTGCCTTGGTCATGGGCTAGGACCTTAAGATTCTGCATGAAAGGAGGACTAGCAGCCGAGTTGCACGGGAGAATGTGAAAAGTGTTCATATGTAGTAAAAACCTGAGAAATCCGTCCGTTTTCGACATTTGTTATCGAATCGACTTAAAGCCAGATCGTCACATTGGCCGCTCTTCTCTCTGAAACGGTTGTACTTATCGTCTGCAAAGCTATGTCGTATGCTGCGGTAGGCGGAGACACTGAAACCACCACAGTAGAACACAGATGAAGCTTCTAATTTGATGTAATAGCCAGTAAGAAATAGTACAATTCAAGTTTTAGGTATCGATTATTGACTTTTTAGCTGGCTTTGATGCCTTGGACATGAGCTAGGACCTTAAGAATCTGCATGAAAGGAGGACTAGCAGCCGTGTTGCAGGGAAGAGTGTGAAAAGTGTTCATATGTAGTAAAAACCTGAGAAATCCGTCCGTTTTCGTCATTTGTTATCGAATCGACTTAAAGCCAGATCGTCACATTGGCCGCTCTTCTCTCTGAAACGGTTGTACTTATCGTCTGCAAAGCTATGTCGCGTGCTGCGGTATGCGCAGACACTAAAAGCACCATAGTATAAAACAGATGAAGCTTCTAAGTTGATGTAATAGCCAGTAAGAAGTAGTACAACTGAAGTTTTAGGTATCGATTATTGACTTTTTAGCTGGCTTTGGTGCCTTGGACATAAGCTAGGACCTTAAGATTCTGCATGATAGGAGGACTAGCAGCCGCGTTGCACGGGAGAATGTGAAATGTGTTCATATGTAGTAGAAACCTGAGAAATCCGTCCGTTTTCGTCATTTGTTATCGAATCGACTTAAAGCCCGATCGTCACATTGGCCGCTCTTCTCTCTGAAACGGTTGTACTTATCGTCTGCAAAGCTATGTCGCGTGCTGCGGTATGTGGAGACACTAAAAGCACCATAGTAGAACACAGATGAAGCTTCTAAGTTGATGTAATAGCCAGTAAGAAGTAGTACAATTCAAGTTTTATGTATCGATTATTGACTTCTTAGCTGGCTTTGGTGCCTTGGACATGAGCTAGGACCTTAAGATTCTGCATGAAATGAGGACTAGCACTTGAGTTGCACGGGAGAATGTGAAAAGTGTTCATATGTAGTAAGAACCTGAGAAATCCGTCCGTTTTCGTCATTTGTTATCGAATCGACTTAAAGCCAGATCGTCACATTGGCCGCTCTTCTCTCTGAAACGGTTATACTTATCGCCTGCAAAGCTATGTCGCGTGATGCGGTATGCGGAGACACTAAAAGCACCATAGTAGAACACAGATGAAGCTTCTAAGTTGATGTAATAGCCAGTAAGAAGTATTACAATTCAATTTTTAGGTATCGATTATTGACTTTTTAGCTGGCTTTGGTGCCTTGGACATGAGCTAGGACCTTAAGATTCTGCATGAAAATAGGACTAGCAGCCGAGTTGCACGGGAGAATATGAAAAGTATTCAAATGTAGTAAAAACCTGAGAAATCCGTCCGTTTTCGTCATTTGTTATCGAATCGACTTAAAGCCAGATCGTCACATTGGCCGCTCTTCTCTCTGAAACGGTTGTACTTATCGTCTTCAAAGCTATGTCGCGTGCTGCGGTATGCGGAGACAATAAAAGCACCACAGTAGAACACAGATGAAGCTTCTAAGTTGATGTAATAGCCAGTAAGAAGTAGTACAATTCAAGTTTTAGGTATCGATTATTGATTTTTTAGCTGGCTTTGTTGCCTTGGACATGAGCTAGGACCTTAAGATTCTGCAAGAAAGGAGGACTAGCAGCCAAGTTGCAGGGGAGAATGTGAAAAGTGTTCATATGTAGTAAAAACCTGAGAAATCCGTCCGTTTTCGTCATTTGTTATCGAATCGACTTAAAGCCAGATCGTCACATTGGCCGCTCTTCTCTCTGAAACGGTTGTACTTATCGTCTTCAAAGCTATGTCGCGTGCTGCGGTATGCGGAGACACTAAAAGCACCATAGTAGAACACAGATGAAGCTTCTAAGTTGATGTAATAGCCAGTAAGAAGTAGTACAATTCAAGTTTTAGGTATCGATTATTGACTTTTTAGCTGGCTTTGGTGCCTTGGACATGAGCTAGGACCTTACGATTCTGCATGAAAGGAGGACTAGCAGCCGAGTTGCAGGGGAGAATGTGAAAAGTGTTCATATGTAGTAAAAACCTGAGAAATCCGTCCGTTTTCGTCATTTGTTATCGAATCGACTTAAAGCCAGATCGTCACATTGGCCGCTCTTCTCTCTGAAACGGTTGTACTTATCGCCTGCAAAGCTATGTCGCGTGATGCGGTATGCGGAGACACTAAAAGCACCATAGTAGAACACAGATGAAGCTTCTAAGTTGATGTAATAGCCAGTAAGAAGTAGTACAATTCAAGTTTTAGGTATCGATTATTGACTTTTTAGCTGGCTTTGGTGCCTTGGACATGGGCTAGGACCTTAAGATTCTGCATGAAAGGAGGACTAGCAGCCGAGTTGCACGGGAGAATGTGAAAAGTGTTCATATGTAGTAAAAACCTGAGAAATCCGTCCGTTTTCGACATTTGTTATCGAATCGACTTAAAGCCAGATCGTCACATTGGCCGCTCTTCTCTCTGAAACGGTTGTACTTATCGTCTGCAAAGCTATGTCGTATGCTGCGGTAGGCGGAGACACTGAAACCACCACAGTAGAACACAGATGAAGCTTCTAATTTGAAGTAATAGCCAGTAAGAAATAGTACAATTCAAGTTTTAGGTATCGATTATTGACTTTTTAGCTGGCTTTGATGCCTTGGACATGAGCTAGGACCTTAAGAATCTGCATGAAAGGAGGACTAGCAGCCGTGTTGCAGGGAAGAGTGTGAAAAGTGTTCATATGTAGTAAAAACCTGAGAAATCCGTCCGTTTTCGTCATTTGTTAACGAATCGACTTAAAGCCAGATCGTCACATTGGCCGCTCTTCTCTCTGAAACGGTTGTACTTATCGTCTGCAAAGCTATGTCGCGTGCTGCGGTATGCGCAGACACTAAAAGCACCATAGTATAAAACAGATGAAGCTTCTAAGTTGATGTAATAGCCAGTAAGAAGTAGTACAACTGAAGTTTTAGGTATCGATTATTGACTTTTTAGCTGGCTTTGGTGCCTTGGACATAAGCTAGGACCTTAAGATTCTGCATGATAGGAGGACTAGCAGCCGCGTTGCACGGGAGAATGTGAAATGTGTTCATATGTAGTAGAAACCTGAGAAATCCGTCCGTTTTCGTCATTTGTTATCGAATCGACTTAAAGCCCGATCGTCACATTGGCCGCTCTTCTCTCTGAAACGGTTGTACTTATCGTCTGCAAAGCTATGTCGCGTGCTGCGGTATGTGGAGACACTAAAAGCACCATAGTAGAACACAGATGAAGCTTCTAAGTGGATGTAATAGCCAGTAAGAAGTAGTACAATTCAAGTTTTAGGTATCGATTATTGACTTTTTAGTTGGCTTTGGTGCCTTGGACATGAGCTAGGACCTTAAGATTCTGCATGAAAGGAGGACTAGCAGCCGAGTTGCACGGGAGAATGTGAAAAGTGTTCATATGTAGTAAAAACCTGAGAAATCCGTCCGTTTTCGTCAATTGTTATCGAATCGACTTAAAGGCAGATCGTCACATTGGCCGCTCTTCTCTCTGAAACGGTTGTACTTATCGTCTGCAAAGCTATGTCGCGTGCTGCGGTATGCGGAGACACTAAAAGCACCATAGTAGAACACAGATGAAGCTTCTAAGTTGATGTAATAGCCAGTAAGAAGTAGTACAATTCAAGTATTAGGTACTGATTATTTACTTTTTAGCTGGCTTTGGTGCCTTCGACATGAGCTAGGACCTTAAGATTCTGCATGAAAGGAGGACTAGCAGCCGAGTTGCACGGGAGAATCTGAAAAGTGTTCATATGTAGTAAAAACCTGAGAAATCCGTCCGTTTTCGTCATTTGTTATCGAATCGACTTAAAGCCAGATCGTCACATTGGCCGCTCTTCTCTCTGAAACGGTTGTACTTATCGTCTGCAAAGCTATGTCGCGTGCTGCGGTATGCGCAGACACTAAAAGCACCATAGTATAAAACAGATGAAGCTTCTACGTTGATGTAATAGCCAGTAAGAAGTAGTACAACTGAAGTTTTAGGTATCGATTATTGACTTTTTAGCTGGCTTTGGTGCCTTGGACATAAGCTAGGACCTTAAGATTCTGCATGATAGGAGGACTAGCAGCCGCGTTGCACGGGAGAATGTGAAATGTGTTCATATGTAGTAGAAACCTGAGAAATCCGTCCGTTTTCGTCATTTGTTATCGAATCGACTTAAAGCCAGATCGTCACATTGGCCGCCCTTCTCTCTGAAACGGTTGTACTTATCGTCTGCAAAGCTATGTCGCGTGCTGCGGTATGCGGAGACACTAAAAGCACCATAGTAGAACACAGATGAAGCTTCTAAGTTGATGTAATAGCCACTAAGAAGTAGTACAATTCAAGTTTTATGTATCGATTATTGACTTCTTAGCTGGCTTTGGTGCCTTGGACATGAGCTAGGACCTTAAGATTCTGCATGAAATGAGGACTAGCACTTGAGTTGTACGGGTGAATGTGAAAAGTGTTCATATGTAGTAAGAACCTGAGAAATCCGTCCGTTTTCGTCATTTGTTATCGAATCGACTTAAAGCCAGATCGTCACATTGGCCGCTCTTCTCTCTGAAACGGTTGTACTTATCGCCTGCAAAGCTATGTCGCGTGATGCGGTATGCGGAGACACTAAAAGCACCATAGTAGAACACAGATGAAGCTTCTAAGTTGATGTAATAGCCAGTAAGAAGTATTACAATTCAATTTTTAGGTATCGATTATTGACTTTTTAGCTGGCTTTGGTGCCTTGGACATGAGCTAGGACATTAAGATTCTGCATGAAAATAGGACTAGCAGCCGAGTTGCACGGGAGAATATGAAAAGTATTCAAATGTAGTAAAAACCTGAGAAATCCGTCCGTTTTCGTCATTTGTTATCGAATCGACTTAAAGCCAGATCGTCACATTGGCCGCTCTTCTCTCTGAAACGGTTGTACTTATCGTCTTCAAAGCTATGTCGCGTGCTGCGGTATGCGGAGACAATAAAAGCACCATAGTAGAACACAGATGAAGCTTCTAAGTTGATGTAATAGCCAGTAAGAAGTAGTACAATTCAAGTTTTAGGTATCGATTATTGATTTTTTAGCTGGCTTTGTTGCCTTGGACATGAGCTAGGACCTTAAGATTCTGCAAGAAAGGAGGACTAGCAGCCAAGTTGCAGGGGAGAATGTGAAAAGTGTTCATATGTAGTAAAAACCTGAGAAATCCGTCCGTTTTCGTCATTTGTTATCGAATCGACTTAAAGCCAGATCGTCACATTGGCCGCTCTTCTCTCTGAAACGGTTGTACTTATCGCCTGCAAAGCTATGTCGCGTGATGCGGTATGCGGAGACACTAAAAGCACCATAGTAGAACACAGATGAAGCTTCTAAGTTGATGTAATAGCCAGTAAGAAGTAGTACAATTCAAGTTTTAGGTATCGATTATTGACTTTTTAGCTGGCTTTGGTGCCTTGGACATGGGCTAGGACCTTAAGATTCTGCATGAAAGGAGGACTAGCAGCCGAGTTGCACGGGAGAATGTGAAAAGTGTTCATATGTAGTAAAAACCTGAGAAATCCGTCCGTTTTCGACATTTGTTATCGAATCGACTTAAAGCCAGATCGTCACATTGGCCGCTCTTCTCTCTGAAACGGTTGTACTTATCGTCTGCAAAGCTATGTCGTATGCTGCGGTAGGCGGAGACACTGAAACCACCACAGTAGAACACAGATGAAGCTTCTAATTTGATGTAATAGCCAGTAAGAAATAGTACAATTCAAGTTTTAGGTATCGATTATTGACTTTTTAGCTGGCTTTGATGCCTTGGACATGAGCTAGGACCTTAAGAATCTGCATGAAAGGAGGACTAGCAGCCGTGTTGCAGGGAAGAGTGTGAAAAGTGTTCATATGTAGTAAAAACCTGAGAAATCCGTCCGTTTTCGTCATTTGTTATCGAATCGACTTAAAGCCAGATCGTCACATTGGCCGCTCTTCTCTCTGAAACGGTTGTACTTATCGTCTGCAATGCTATGTCGCGTGCTGCGGTATGCGCAGACACTAAAAGCACCATAGTATAAAACAGATGAAGCTTCTAAGTTGATGTAATAGCCAGTAAGAAGTAGTACAACTGAAGTTTTAGGTATCGATTATTGACTTTTTAGCTGGCTTTGGTGCCTTGGACATAAGCTAGGACCTTAAGATTCTGCATGATAGGAGGACTAGCAGCCGCGTTGCACGGGAGAATGTGAAATGTGTTCATATGTAGTAGAAACCTGAGAAATCCGTCCGTTTTCGTCATTTGTTATCGAATCGACTTAAAGCCCGATCGTCACATTGGCCGCTCTTCTCTCTGAAACGGTTGTACTTATCGTCTGCAAAGCTATGTCGCGTGCTGCGGTATGTGGAGACACTAAAAGCACCATAGTAGAACACAGATGAAGCTTCTAAGTGGATGTAATAGCCAGTAAGAAGTAGTACAATTCAAGTATTAGGTACTGATTATTTACTTTTTAGCTGGCTTTGGTGCCTTGGGCATGAGCTAGGACCTTAAGATTCTGCATGAAAGGAGGACTAGCAGCCGAGTTGCACGGGAGAATGTGAAAAGTGTTCATATGTAGTAAAAACCTGAGAAATCCGTCCGTTTTCGTCATTTGTTATCGAATCGACTTAAAGCCAGATCGTCACATTGGCCGCTCTTCTCTCTGAAACGGTTGTACTTATCGTCTGCAAAGCTATGTCGCGTGCTGCGGTATGCGGAGACTCTAAAAGCACCATAGTAGAACACAGATGAAGCTTCTAAGTTAATGTAATAGCCAGTAAGAAGTAGTACAATTCAAGTTTTAGGTACTGATTATTTACTTTTTAGCTGGCTTTGGTGCCTTGGACATGAGCTAGGACATTAAGATTCTGCATGAAAGGAGGACTAGCAGCCGCGTTGCACGGGAGAATGTGAAATGTGTTCATATGTAGTAAAAACCTGAGAAATCCGTCCGTTTTCGTCATTTGTTTTCGAATCGACTTAAAGCCCGATCGTCACATTGGCCGCTCTTCTCTCTGAAACGGTTGTACTTATCGTCTGCAAAGCTATGTCGCGTGCTGCGGTATGCGGAGACACTAAAATCACCATAGTAGAACACAGATGAAGCTTCTAAGATGATGTAATAGACAATAAGAAGTAGTACAATTCATGTTTTAGGTATGGATTACTGACTTTTTAGCTGGCTTTGGTGCCTTGGGCATGAGCTAGGACCTTAAGATTCTGCATGAAAGGAGGACTAGCAGCCGAGTTGCACGGGAGAATCTGAAAAGTGTTCATATGTAGTAAAAAATGAGAAATCCGTCCGTTTTCGTCATTTGTTATCGAATCGACTTAAAGCCAGATCGTCACATTGGCCGCTCTTCTCTCTGAAACGGTTGTACTTATCGTCTGCAAAGCTATGTCGCGTGCTGCGGTATGCGCAGACACTAAAAGCACCATAGTATAAAAGAGATGAAGCTTCTAAGTTGATGTAATAGCCAGTAAGAAGTAGTACAACTGAAGTTTTAGGTATCGATTATTGACTTTTTAGTTGGCTTTGGTGCCTTGGACATAAGCTAGGACCTTAAGATTCTGCATGATAGGAGGACTAGCAGCCGCGTTGCACGGGAGAATGTGAAATGTGTTCATATGTAGTAGAAACCTGAGAAATCCGTCCGTTTTCGTCATTTGTTATCGAATCGACTTAAAGCCCGATCGTCACATTGGCCCCGCTTCTCTCTGAAACGGTTGTACTTATCGTCTGCAAAGCTATGTCGCGTGCTGCGGTATGTGGAGACACTAAAAGCACCATAGTAGAACACAGATGAAGCTTCTAAGTGGATGTAATAGCCAGTAAGAAGTAGTACAATTCAAGTTTTAGGTATCGATTATTGACTTTTTAGCTGGCTTTGGTGCCTTGGACATGAGCTAGGACCTTAAGATTCTGCATGAAAGGAGGACTAGCAGCCGAGTTGCACGGGAGAATGTGAAAAGTGTTCATATGTAGTAAAAACCTGAGAAATCCGTCCGTTTTCGTCAATTGTTATCGAATCGACTTAAAGGCAGATCGTCACATTGGCCGCTCTTCTCTCTGAAACGGTTCTACTTATCGTCTGCAAAGCTATGTCGCGTGCTGCGGTATGCGGAGACACTAAAAGCACCATAGTAGAACACAGATGAAGCTTCTAAGTTGATGTAATAGCCAGTAAGGAGTAGTACAATTCAAGTATTAGGTACTGATTATTTACTTTTTAGCTGGCTTCGGTGCCTTGGGCATGAGCTAGGACCTTAAGATTCTGCATGAAAGGAGGACTAGCAGCCGAGAAGCACGGGAGAATGTGAAAAGTGTTCATAAGTAGTAAAAACCTGAGAAATCCGTCCGTTTTCGTCATTTGTTATCGAATCGACTTAAAGCCAGATCGTCACATTGGCCGCTCTTCTCTCTGAAACGGTTGTACTTATCGTCTGCAAAGCTATGTCGCGTGCTGCGGTATGCGCAGACACTAAAAGCACCATAGTATAAAACAGATGAAGCTTCTAAGTTGATGTAATAGCCAGTAAGAAGTAGTACAACTCAAGTTTTAGGTATCGATTATTAACTTCTTAGATGGATTTGGTGCCTTGGACATGAGCTAGGACCTTAAGATTCTGCATGAAAGGAGGACTAGCAGCCGAGTTGCACGGGACAATATGAAAAGTGTTCATATGTAGTAAAAACCTGAGAATTCCGTCCGTTTTCGTCATTTGTTATCGAATCGACTTAAAGCCAGATCGTCACATTGGCCGCTCTTCTCTATGAAACGGTTGTACTTATTGTCTGCAAAGCTATGTCGCGTGCTGCGGTATGCGGAGACACTAAAAGCACCATAGTAGAACACAGATGAAGCTTCTATGATGATGTAATAGCCAGTAAGAAGTAGTACAATTCAAGTTTTAGGTATCGATTATTGATTTTTTAGCTGGCTTTGTTGCCTTGGACATGAGCTAGGACCTTAAGATTCTGCATGAAATGAGGACTAGCACTTGAGTTGCACGGGTGAATGTGAAAAGTGTTCATATGTAGTAAGAACCTGAGAAATCCGTCCGTTTTCGTCATTTGTTATCGAATCGACTTAAAGCCAGATCGTCACATTGGCCGCTCTTCTCTCTGAAACGGTTGTACTTATCGCCTGCAAAGCTATGTCGCGTGATGCGGTATGCGGAGACACTAAAAGCACCATAGTAGAACACAGATGAAGCTTCTAAGTTGATGTAATAGCCAGTAAGAAGTATTACAATTCAATTTTTAGGTATCGATTATTGACTTTTTAGCTGGCTTTGGTGCCTTGGACATGAGCTAGGACATTAAGATTCTGCATGAAAATAGGACTAGCAGCCGAGTTGCACGGGAGAATATGAAAAGTATTCAAATGTAGTAAAAACCTGAGAAATCCGTCCGTTTTCGTCATTTGTTATCGAATCGACTTAAAGCCAGATCGTCACATTGGCCGCTCTTCTCTCTGAAACGGTTGTACTTATCGTCTTCAAAGCTATGTCGCGTGCTGCGGTATGCGGAGACAATAAAAGCACCATAGTAGAACACAGATGAAGCTTCTAAGTTGATGTAATAGCCAGTAAGAAGTAGTACAATTCAAGTTTTAGGTATCGATTATTGATTTTTTAGCTGGCTTTGTTGCCTTGGACATGAGCTAGGACCTTAAGATTCTGCAAGAAAGGAGGACTAGCAGCCAAGTTGCAGGGGAGAATGTGAAAAGTGTTCATATGTAGTAAAAACCTGAGAAATCCGTCCGTTTTCGTCATTTGTTATCGAATCGACTTAAAGCCAGATCGTCACATTGGCCGCTCTTCTCTCTGAAACGGTTGTACTTATCGTCTTCAAAGCTATGTCGCGTGCTGCGGTATGCGGAGACACTAAAAGCACCATAGTAGAACACAGATGAAGCTTCTAAGTTGATGTAATAGCCAGTAAGAAGTAGTACAATTCAAGTTTTAGGTATCGATTATTGACTTTTTAGCTGGCTTTGGTGCCTTGGACATGAGCTAGGACCTTAAGATTCTGCATGAAAGGAGGACTAGCAGCCGAGTTGCAGGGGACAATGTGAAAAGTGTTCATATGTAGTAAAAACCTGAGAAATCCGTCCGTTTTCGTCATTTGTTATCGAATCGACTTAAAGCCAGATCGTCACATTGGCCGCTCTTCTCTCTGAAACGGTTGTACTTATCGTCTGCAAAGCTATGTCGTATGCTGCGGTAGGCGGAGACACTGAAACCACCACAGTAGAACACAGATGAAGCTTCTAATTTGATGTAATAGCCAGTAAGAAATAGTACAATTCAAGTTTTAGGTATCGATTATTGACTTTTTAGCTGGCTTTGATGCCTTGGACATGAGCTAGGACCTTAAGAATCTGCATGAAAGGAGCACTAGCAGCCGTGTTGCAGGGAAGAGTGTGAAATGTGTTCATATGTAGTAAAAACCTGAGAAATCCGTCCGTTTTCGTCATTTGTTATCGAATCGACTTAAAGCCAGATCGTCACATTGGCCGCTCTTCTCTCTGAAACGGTTGTACTTATCGTCTGCAAAGCTATGTCGCGTGCTGCGGTATGCGCAGACACTAAAAGCACCATAGTATAAAACAGATGAAGCTTCTAAGTTGATGTAATAGCCAGTAAGAAGTAGTACAACTGAAGTTTTAGGTATCGATTATTGACTTTTTAGCTGGCTTTGGTGCCTTGGACATAAGCTAGGACCTTAAGATTCTGTATGATAGGAGGACTAGCAGCCGCGTTGCACGGGAGAATGTGAAATGTGTTCATATGTAGTAGAAACCTGAGAAATCCGTCCGTTTTCGTCATTTGTTATCGAATCGACTTAAAGCCCGATCGTCACATTGGCCGCTCTTCTCTCTGAAACGGTTGTACTTATCGTCTGCAAAGCTATGTCGCGTGCTGCGGTATGTGGAGACACTAAAAGCACCATAGTAGAACACAGATGAAGCTTCTAAGTGGATGTAATAGCCAGTAAGAAGTAGTACAATTCAAGTATTAGGTACTGATTATTTACTTTTTAGCTGGCTTTGGTGCCTTGGGCATGAGCTAGGACCTTAAGATTCTGCATGAAAGGAGGACTAGCAGCCGAGTTGCACGGGAGAATGTGAAAAGTGTTCTTATGTAGTAAAAACCTGAGAAATCCGTCCGTTTTCGTCATTTGTTATCGAATCGACTTAAAGCCAGATCGTCACATTGGCCGCTCTTCTCTCTGAAACGGTTGTACTTATCGTCTGCAAAGCTATGTCGCGTGCTGCGGTATGCGGAGACTCTAAAAGCACCATAGTAGAACACAGATGAAGCTTCTAAGTTAATGTAATAGCCAGTAAGAAGTAGTACAATTCAAGTTTTAGGTACTGATTATTTACTTTTTAGCTGGCTTTGGTGCCTTGGACATGAGCTAGGACATTAAGATTCTGCATGAAAGGAGGACTAGCAGCCGCGTTGCACGGGAGAATGTGAAATGTGTTCATATGTATTAAAAACCTGAGAAATCCGTCCGTTTTCGTCATTTGTTTTCGAATCGACTTAAAGCCCGATCGTCACATTGGCCGCTCTTCTCTCTGAAACGGTTGTACTTATCGTCTGCAAAGCTATGTCGCGTGCTGCGGTATGCGGAGACACTAAAATCACCATAGTAGAACACAGATGAAGCTTCTAAGATGATGTAATAGACAATAAGAAGTAGTACAATTCATGTTTTAGGTATGGATTACTGACTTTTTAGCTGGCTTTGGTGCCTTGGGCATGAGCTAGGACCTTAAGATTCTGCATGAAAGGAGGACTAGCAGCCGAGTTGCACGGGAGAATCTGAAAAGTGTTCATATGTAGTAAAAAATGAGAAATCCGTCCGTTTTCGTCATTTGTTATCGAATCGACTTAAAGCCAGATCGTCACATTGGCCGCTCTTCTCTCTGAAACGGTTGTACTTAATCGTCTGCAAAGCTATGTCGCGTGCTGCGGTATGCGCAGACACTAAAAGCACCATAGTATAAAACAGATGAAGCTTCTAAGTTGATGTAATAGCCAGTAAGAAGTAGTACAACTGAAGTTTTAGGTATCGATTATTGACTTTTTAGCTGGCTTTGGTGCCTTGGACATGAGCTAGGACCTTAAGATTCTGCATGAAAGGAGGACTAGCAGCCGAGTTGCACGGGAGAATGTGAAAAGTGTTCATATGTAGTAAAAACCTGAGAAATCCGTCCGTTTTCGTCAATTGTTATCGAATCGACTTAAAGGCAGATCGTCACATTGGCCGCTCTTCTCTCTGAAACGGTTCTACTTATCGTCTGCAAAGCTATGTCGCGTGCTGCGGTATGCGGAGACACTAAAAGCACCATAGTAGAACACAGATGAAGCTTCTAAGTTGATGTAATAGCCAGTAAGAAGTAGTACAATTCAAGTATTAGGTACTCATTATTTACTTTTTAGCTGGCTTCGGTGCCTTGGGCATGAGCTAGGACCTTAAGATTCTGCATGAAAGGAGGACTAGCAGCCGAGAAGCACGGGAGAATGTGAAAAGTGTTCATAAGTAGTAAAAACCTGAGAAATCCGTCCGTTTTAGTCATTTGTTATCGAATCGACTTAAAGCCAGTTCGTCACATTGGCCGCTCTTCTCTCTGAAACGGTTGTACTTATCGTCTGCAAAGCTATGTCGCGTGCTGCGGTATGCGCAGACACTAAAAGCACCATAGTATAAAACAGATGAAGCTTCTAAGTTGATGTAATAGCCAGTAAGAAGTAGTACAACTCAAGTTTTAGGTATCGATTATTGACTTCTTAGATTAATTTGGTGCCTTGGACATGAGCTAGGACCTTAAGATTCTGCATGAAAGGAGGACTAGCAGCCGAGTTGCACGGGACAATATGAAAAGTGTTCATATGTAGTAAAAACCTGAGAATTCCGTCCGTTTTCGTCATTTGTTATCGAATCGACTTAAAGCCAGATCGTCACATTGGCCGCTCTTCTCTCTGAAACGGTTGTACTTATTGTCTGCAAAGCTATGTCGCGTGCTGCGGTATGCGGAGACACTAAAAGCACCATAGTAGAACACAGATGAAGCTTCTATGATGATGTAATAGCCAGTAAGAAGTAGTACAATTAAAGTCTTAGGTATCGATTATTGACTTTTTAGCTGGCTTTGGTGCCTTGGACATGACCTAGGACCTTAAGATTCTTCATGAAAGGACGACTGACAGCCGATTTGCAGGGGAGAATGTGAAAAGTGTTCATATGTAGTAAAAACCTGAGAAATCCGTCCGTTTTCGTCATTTGTTATCGAATCGACTTAAAGCCAGATCGTCACATTGGCCGCTCTTCTCTCTGAAACGGTTGTACTTATCGCCTGCAAAGCTATGTCGCGTGATGCGGTATGCGGAGACACTAAAAGCACCATAGTAGAACACAGATGAAGCTTCTAAGTTGATGTAATAGCCAGTAAGAAGTAGTGCAATTCAAGTTTTAGGTATCCATTATTGACTTTTTAGCTGGCTTTGGTAACTTGGACATGAGCTAGGACCTTAAGATTCTGCATGAAAGGAGGACTAGCAGCCGAGTTGCACGGGAGAATGTGAAAAGTGTTCATATGTAGTAAAAACCTGAGAAATCCGTCCGTTTTCGTCATTCGTTATCGAATCGGCTTAAAGCCAGATCGTCACATTGGCCGCTCTTCTCTCTGAAACGGTTGTACTTATCGTCTGCAAAGCTATGTCGCGTGCTGCGGTAGGCGGAGACACTGAAACCACCACAGTAGAACACAGATGAAGCTTCTAATTTGATGTAATAGCCAGTAAGAAATAGTACAATTCAAGTTTTAGGTATCGATTATTGACTTTTTAGCTGGCTTTGGTGCCTTGGACATGAGCTAGGACCTTAAGATTCTGCATGAAAGGAGGACTAGCAGCCGCGTTGCACGGGAGAGAGTGAAATGTGTTCATATGTAGTAGAAACCTGAGAAATCCGTCCGTTTTCGTCATTTGTTATCGAATCGACTTAAAGCCCGATCGTCACATTGGCCGCTCTTCTCTCTGAAACGGTAGTACTTATCGTCTGCAAAGCTAAGTCGCGTGCTGCGGTATGCGGAGACAATAAAATCACCATAGTAGAACACAGATGAAGCTTCTAAGTCGATGTAATAGCCAGTAAGAAGTAGTACAATTCAAGTTTTAGGTATCGATTATTGACTTCTTAGATGGATTTGGTGCCTTGGACATGAGCTAGGACCTTAAGATTCCGCATGAAAGGAGGACTAGCAGCCGAGTTGCACGGGACAATATGAAAAGTGTTCATGTGTAGTCTAAACCTGAGAAATCCGTCCGTTTTCGTCATTTGTTATCGAATCGCCTTAAAGCCAGATCGTCACATTGGCCGCTCTTCTCTCTGAAACGGTTGTACTTATCGTCTGCAAAGCTATGTCGTATGCTGCGGTAGGCGGAGACACCGATACCGCCACAGTAGAACACAGATGAAGCTTCTAAGTTGATGTAATAGCCAGTAAGAAGTAGTGCAATTCAAGTTTTAGGTATCGATTATTGACTTTTTAGCTGGCTTTGGTACCTTGGACATGAGCTAGGACCTTAAGATTCTGCATGATAGGAGGACTAGCAGCCGCGTTGCACGGGAGAATGTGAAATGTGTTCATATGTAGTAGAAACCTGAGAAATCCGTCCGTTTTCGTCATTTGTTATCGAATCGACTTAAAGCCCGATCGTCACATTGGCCGCTCTTCTCTCTGAAACGGTTGTACTTATCGTCTGCAAAGCTATGTCGCGTGCTGCGGTATGTGGAGACACTAAAAGCACCATAGTAGAACACAGATGAAGCTTCTAAGTTGATGTAATAGCCAGTAAGAAGTAGTACAATTCAAGTATTAGGTACCGATTATTGACTTCTTAGATGGATTTGGTGCCTTGGACATGAGCTAGGACCTTAAGATTCTGCATGAAAGGAGGACTAGCAGCCGCGTTGCACGGGAGAATGTGAAATGTGTTCATATGTAGTAAAAACCTCAGAAATCCGTCCGTTTTCGTCATTTGTTTTCGAATCGACTTAAAGCCCGATCGTCACATTGGCCGCTCTTCTCTCTGAAACAGTTGTACTTATCGTCTGCAAAGCTATGTCGCGTGCTGCGGTATGCGGAGACACTAAAATCACCATAGTAGAACACAGATGAAGCTTCTAAGATGATGTAATAGACAATAAGAAGTAGTACAATTCAAGTTTTAGGTATGGATTACTGACTTTTTAGCTGGCTTTGGTGCCTTGGGCATGAGCTAGGACCTTAAGATTCTGCATGAAAGGAGGACTAGCAGCCGAGTTGCACGGAAGAATGTGAAAAGTGTTCATATGTAGTAAAAACCAGAGAAATCCGTCCGTTTTCGTCATTTGTTGTCGAATCGGCTTAAAGCCAGATCGTCACATTGGCCGCTCTTCTCTCTGAAACGGTTGTACTTATCGTCTGCAAAGCTATGTCGCGTGCTGCGGTAGGCGGACACACTGAAACCACCACAGTAGAACACAGATGAAGCTTCTAATTTGATGTAATAGCCAGTAAGAAATAGTACAATTCAAGTTTTAGGTATCAATTATTGACTTTTTAGCTGGCTTTGGTGCCTTGGACATGAGCTAGGACCTTAAGATTCTGCATGATAGGAGGAATAGCAGCCGCGTTGCACGGGAGAATGTGAAATGTGTTCATATGTAGAAGAAACCTGAGAAATCCGTCCGTTTTCGTCATTTGTTATCGAATCGACTTAAAGCCCGATCGTCACATTGGCCGCTCTTCTCTCTGAAACGGTTGTACTTATCGTCTGCAAAGCTATGTCGCGTGCTGCGGTATGCGGAGACACTAAAAGCACCATAGTAGAACACAGATGAAGCTTCTAAGTTGATGTAATAGCCAGTAAGAAGTAGTACAATTCAAGTTTTAGGTATCGATTATTGACTTTATAGCTGGCTTTGGTGCCTTGGACATGAGCTAGGACCTTAAGATTCTGCATGAAAGGAGGACTAGCAGCCGCGTTGCACGGGAGAGAGTGAAATGTGTTCATATGTAGTAGAAACCTGAGAAATCCGTCCGTTTTCGTCATTTGTTATCGAATCGACTTAAAGCCCGATCGTCACATTGGCCGCTCTTCTCTCTGAAACGGTTGTACTTATCGTCTGCAAAGCTAAGTCGCGTTCTGCGGTATGCGGAGACAATAAAATCACCATAGTAGAACACAGATGAAGCTTCTAAGTCGATGTAATAGCCAGTAAGAAGTAGTACAATTCAAGTTTTAGGTATCGATTATTGACTTCTTAGATGGATTTGGTGCCTTGGACATGAGCTAGGACCTTAAGATTCTGCATGAAAGGAGGACTAGCAGCCGAGTTGCACGGGACAATATGAAAAGTGTTCATATGTAGTCTAAACCTGAGAAATCCGTCCGTTTTCGTCATTTGTTATCGAATCGCCTTAAAGCCAGATCGTCACATTGGCCGCACTTCTCTCTGAAACGGTTGTACTTATCGTCTGCAAAGCTATGTCGTATGCTGCGGTAGGCGGAGACACTGAAACCACCACAGTAGAACACAGATGAAGCTTCTAATTTGATGTAATAGCCAGTAAGAAATAGTACAATTCAAGTTTTAGGTATCGATTATTGACTTTTTAGCTGGCTTTGATGCCTTGGACATGAGCTAGGACCTTAAGAATCTGCATGAAAGGAGGACTAGCAGCCGAGTTGCAGGGAAGAATGTGAAAAGTGTTCATATGTAGTAAAAACCTGAGAAATCCGTCCGTTTTCGTCATTTGTTATCGAATCGACTTAAAGCCAAATCGTCACATTGGCCGCTCTTCTCTCTGAAACAATTGTACTTATCGTCTGCAAAGCTATGTCGCGTGCTGCGGTATGCGGAGACTCTAAAAGCACCATAGTAGAACACAGATGAAGCTTCTAAGTTGATGTAATAGCCAGTAAGAAGTAGTACAATTCAAGATTTAGGTACTGATTATTTACTTTTTAGCTGGCTTTGGTGCCTTGGACATGAGCTAGGACATTAAGATTCTGCATGAAAGGAGGACTAGCAGCCGCGTTGCACGGAAGAAAGTGAAATGTGTTCATATGTAGTAAAAACCTGAGAAAGCTGTCCGTTTTCGTCATTTGTTATCGAATCGACTTAAAGCCCGATCGTCACATTGGCCGCTCTTCTCTCTGAAACGGTTGTACTTATCGTCTGCAAAGCTATGTCGCGTGCTGCGGTATGCGGAGACACTAAAATCACCATAGTAGAACACAGATGAAGCTTCTAAGATGATGTAATAGACAATAAGAAGTAGTACAATTCAAGTTTTAGGTATGGATTATTGACTTTTTAGCTGGCTTTGGTGCCTTGGGCATGAGCTAGGACCTTAAGATTCTGCATGAAAGGAGGACTAGCAGCCGAGTTGCACGGGAGAATCTGAAAAGTGTTCATATGTAGTAAAAACCTGAGAAATCCGTCCGTTTTCGTCATTTGTTATCGAATCGACTTAAAGCCAGATCGTCACATTGGCCGCTCTTCTCTCTGAAACGGTTGTACTTATCGTTTGCAAAGCTATGTCGATTGCTGCGGTATGCGCAGACACTAAAAGCACCATAGTATAAAACAGATGAAGCTTCTAAGTTGATGTAATAGCCAGTAAGAAGTAGTACAACTGAAGTTTTAGGTATCGATTATTGAATTTTAGCTGGCTTTGGTGCCTTGGACATGAGCTAGGACCTTAAGATTCTGCATGATAGGAGGACTAGTAGCCGCGTTGCACGGGAGAATGTGAAATGTGTTCATATGTAGTAGAAACCTGAGAAATCCGTCCGTTTTCGTCATTTGTTATCGAATTGACTTAAAGCCCGATCGTCACATTGGCCGCTCTTCTCTCTGAAACGGTTATACTTATCGTCTGCAAAGCTATGTCGCGTGCTGCGGTATGCGGAGACACTAAAAGCACCATAGTAGAACACAGATGAAGCTTCTAAGTTGATGTAATAGCCAGTAAGAAGTAGTACAATTCAAGTTTTAGGTATCGATTATTGACTTTTTAGTTGGCTTTGGTGCCTTGGACATGAGCTAGGACCTTAGGATTCTGCATGAAAGGAGGACTAGCAGCCGAGTTGCACGGGAGAATGTGAAAAGTGTTCATAAGTAGCAAAAACCTGAGAAATCCATCCGTTTTCGTCATTTGTTATTGAATCGACTTATGGCCAGATCGTCACATTGGCCGCTCTTCTCTCTGAAACGGTTGTACTTATCGTCTGCAAAGCTATGTTGTATGCTGCGGTAGGCGGAGACACTGAAACCACCACAGTAGAACACAGATGAAGCTTCTAATTTGATGTAATAGCCAGTAAGAAGTAGTACAATTCAAGTTTTAGGTATCGATTATTGACTTTATAGCTGGCTTTGATGCCTTGGACATGAGCTAGGACCTTATGAATCTGCATGAAAGGAGGACTAGCAGCCGAGTTGCAGGGAAGAATGTGAAAAGTGTTCATATGTAGTAAAAACCTGAGAAATCCGTCCGTTTTTGCCATTTGTTATCGAATCGACTTAAAGCCAGATCGTCACATTGGCCGCTCTTCTCTCTGAAACGGTTGTACTTATCGTCTGCAAAGCTATGTCGCGTGCTGCGGTATGCGGAGACTCTAAAAGCACCATAGTAGAACACAGATGAAGCTTCTAAGTTGATGTAATAGCCAGTAAGAAGTAGTACAATTCAAGTTTTAGGTATCGATTATTGACTTTTTAGCTGGCTTTGGTGCCTTGGACATGAGCTAGGACCTTAAGATTCTGCATGAAAGGAGGACTAGCAGCCGCGTTGCACGGGAGAATGTGAAATGTGTTCATATGTAGTAAAAACCTGAGAAATCCGTCCGTTTTCGTCATTTGTTTTCGAATCGACTTAAAGCCCGATCGTCACATTGGCCGCTCTTCTCTCTGAAACAGTTGTACTTATCGTCTGCAAAGCTATGTCGCGTGCTGCGGTATGCGGAGACACTAAAATCACCATAGTAGAACACAGATGAAGCTTCTAAGATGATGTAATAGACAATAAGAAGTAGTACAATTCAAGTTTTAGGTATGGATTACTGACTTTTTAGCTGGCTTTGGTGCCTTGGGCATGAGCTAGGACCTTAAGATTCTGCATGAAAGGAGGACTAGCAGCCGAGTTGCACGGAAGAATGTGAAAAGTGTTCATATGTAGTAAAAACCAGAGAAATCCGTCCGTTTTCGTCATTTGTTATCGAATCGGCTTAAAGCCAGATCGTCACATTGGCCGCTCTTCTCTCTGAAACGGTTGTACTTATCGTCTGCAAAGCTATGTCGCGTGCTGCGGTAGGCGGACACACTGAAACCACCACAGTAGAACACAGATGAAGCTTCTAATTTGATGTAATAGCCAGTAAGAAATAGTACAATTCAAGTTTTAGGTATCAATTATTGACTTTTTAGCTGGCTTTGGTGCCTTGGACATGAGCTAGGACCTTAAGATTCTGCATGATAGGAGGAATAGCAGCCGCGTTGCACGGGAGAATGTGAAATGTGTTCATATGTAGAAGAAACCTGAGAAATCCGTCCGTTTTCGTCATTTGTTATCGAATCGACTTAAAGCCCGATCGTCACATTGGCCGCTCTTCTCTCTGAAACGGTTGTACTTATCGTCTGCAAAGCTATGTCGCGTGCTGCGGTATGCGGAGACACTAAAAGCACCATAGTAGAACACAGATGAAGCTTCTAAGTTGATGTAATAGCCAGTAAGAAGTAGTACAATTCAAGTTTTAGGTATCGATTATTGACTTTATAGCTGGCTTTGGTGCCTTGGACATGAGCTAGGACCTTAAGATTCTGCATGAAAGGAGGACTAGCAGCCGCGTTGCACGGGAGAGAGTGAAATGTGTTCATATGTAGTAGAAACCTGAGAAATCCGTCCGTTTTCGTCATTTGTTATCGAATCGACTTAAAGCCCGATCGTCACATTGGCCGCTCTTCTCTCTGAAACGGTTGTACTTATCGTCTGCAAAGCTAAGTCGCGTTCTGCGGTATGCGGAGACAATAAAATCACCATAGTAGAACACAGATGAAGCTTCTAAGTCGATGTAATAGCCAGTAAGAAGTAGTACAATTCAAGTTTTAGGTATCGATTATTGACTTCTTAGATGGATTTGGTGCCTTGGACATGAGCTAGGACCTTAAGATTCTGCATGAAAGGAGGACTAGCAGCCGAGTTGCACGGGACAATATGAAAAGTGTTCATATGTAGTCTAAACCTGAGAAATCCGTCCGTTTTCGTCATTTGTTATCGAATCGCCTTAAAGCCAGATCGTCACATTGGCCGCACTTCTCTCTGAAACGGTTGTACTTATCGTCTGCAAAGCTATGTCGTATGCTGCGGTAGGCGGAGACACTGAAACCACCACAGTAGAACACAGATGAAGCTTCTAATTTGATGTAATAGCCAGTAAGAAATAGTACAATTCAAGTTTTAGGTATCGATTATTGACTTTTTAGCTGGCTTTGATGCCTTGGACATGAGCTAGGACCTTAAGAATCTGCATGAAAGGAGGACTAGCAGCCGAGTTGCAGGGAAGAATGTGAAAAGTGTTCATATGTAGTAAAAACCTGAGAAATCCGTCCGTTTTCGTCATTTGTTATCGAATCGACTTAAAGCCAAATCGTCACATTGGCCGCTCTTCTCTCTGAAACAATTGTACTTATCGTCTGCAAAGCTATGTCGCGTGCTGCGGTATGCGGAGACTCTAAAAGCACCATAGTAGAACACAGATGAAGCTTCTAAGTTAATGTAATAGCTAGTAAGAAGTAGTACAATTCAAGATTTAGGTACTGATTATTTACTTTTTAGCTGGCTTTGGTGCCTTGGACATGAGCTAGGACATTAAGATTCTGCATGAAAGGAGGACTAGCAGCCGAGTTGCACGGGAGAATCTGAAAAGTGTTCATATGTAGTAAAAACCTGAGAAATCCGTCCGTTTTCGTCATTTGTTATCGAATCGACTTAAAGCCAGATCGTCACATTGGCCGCTCTTCTCTCTGAAACGGTTGTACTTATCGTTTGCAAAGCTATGTCGATTGCTGCGGTATGCGCAGACACTAAAAGCACCATAGTATAAAACAGATGAAGCTTCTAAGTTGATGTAATAGCCAGTAAGAAGTAGTACAACTGAAGTTTTAGGTATCGATTATTGAATTTTAGCTGGCTTTGGTGCCTTGGACATGAGCTAGGACCTTAAGATTCTGCATGATAGGAGGACTAGTAGCCGCGTTGCACGGGAGAATGTGAAATGTGTTCATATGTAGTAGAAACCTGAGAAATCCGTCCGTTTTCGTCATTTGTTATCGAATTGACTTAAAGCCCGATCGTCACATTGGCCGCTCTTCTCTCTGAAACGGTTATACTTATCGTCTGCAAAGCTATGTCGCGTGCTGCGGTATGCGGAGACACTAAAAGCACCATAGTAGAACACAGATGAAGCTTCTAAGTTGATGTAATAGCCAGTAAGAAGTAGTACAATTCAAGTTTTAGGTATCGATTATTGACTTTTTAGTTGGCCTTGGTGCCTTGGACATGAGCTAGGACCTTAGGATTCTGCATGAAAGGAGGACTAGCAGCCGAGTTGCACGGGAGAATGTGAAAAGTGTTCATAAGTAGCAAAAACCTGAGAAATCCATCCGTTTTCGTCATTTGTTATTGAATCGACTTATGGCCAGATCGTCACATTGGCCGCTCTTCTCTCTGAAACGGTTGTACTTATCGTCTGCAAAGCTATGTTGTATGCTGCGGTAGGCGGAGACACTGAAACCACCACAGTAGAACACAGATGAAGCTTCTAATTTGATGTAATAGCCAGTAAGAAGTAGTACAATTCAAGTTTTAGGTATCGATTATTGACTTTATAGCTGGCTTTGATGCCTTGGACATGAGCTAGGACCTTATGAATCTGCATGAAAGGAGGACTAGCAGCCGAGTTGCAGGGAAGAATGTGAAAAGTGTTCATATGTAGTAAAAACCTGAGAAATCCGTCCGTTTTTGCCATTTGTTATCGAATCGACTTAAAGCCAGATCGTCACATTGGCCGCTCTTCTCTCTGAAACGGTTGTACTTATCGTCTGCAAAGCTATGTCGCGTGCTGCGGTATGCGGAGACTCTAAAAGCACCATAGTAGAACACAGATGAAGCTTCTAAGTTGATGTAATAGCCAGTAAGAAGTAGTACAATTCAAGTTTTAGGTATCGATTATTGACTTTTTAGCTGGCTTTGGTGCCTTGGACATGAGCTAGGACCTTAAGATTCTGCTTTAAAGGAGGACTAGTAGCTGAGTTGCACGGGAGAATGTGAAAAGTATTCATATGTAGTAAAAACCTGAGAAATCCGTCCGTTTTCGTCATTTGTTATCGAATCGACTTAAAGCCAGATCGTCACATTGGCCCCTCTTTTCTCTGAAACGGTAGTACTTTTCGTCTGCAAAGCTATGTCGCGTGCTGCGGTATGCGGAGACACTAAAAGCACCATAGTAGAACACGGATGAAGCTTCTAAGTTGATGTAATAGCCAGTAAGAAGTAGTACAATACAAGTTTTAGGTATCGATTATTGACTTTTTAGCTGGCTTTCGTGCCTTGGACATGAGCTAGGACCTTAAGATACTAGATGAAAGGAGGACTAGCAGCCGACTTGCACGGGAGAATGTGAAAAGTGTTCATATGTAGTAAAAACATGAGAAATCCGTCCGTTTTCGTCATTTGTTTTCGAATCGACTTAAAGCCAGATCGTCACATTGGCCGCTCTTCTCTCTGAAACGGTTGTACGTATCGTCTTCAAAGCTATGTCGCGTGCTGCGGTATGCGGAGACACTAAAAGCACCATAGTAGAACACAGATGAAGCTTCTACGTTGATGTAATAGCCAGTAAGAAGTAGTACAATTGAAGTTTTAGGTATCGATTATTGATTTTTTAGCTGGCTTTGGTGCCTTGGACATGAGCTAGGACCTTAAGATTCTGCATCAAAAGGAGGACTAGCAGCCGAGTTGCACGGGAGAATGTGAAAAGTGTTCATATGTAGTAAAAACCTGAGAAATCCGTCCGTTTTCGTCATTTGTTATCGAATCGACTTAAAGCCAGATCGTCACATTGGCCCCTCTTTTCTCTGAAACGGTAGTACTTTTCGTCTGCAAAGCTATGTCGCGTGCTGCGGTGTGCGGAGGCACTAAAAGCACCATAGTAGAACACAGATGAAGCTTCTAAGTTGATGTAACAGCCAGTAAGAAGTAGTACAATTCAAGTTTTAGATATTGATTATTGACTTTTTAGCTCGCTTTGGTGCCTTGGACATGAGCTAGGACCTTAAGATTCAGCATGAAAGGATGACTAGTAGCCGCGTTGCACGGGAGAATGTGAAATGTGTTCATATGTAGCAGAAACCTGAGAAATCCGTCCGTTTTCGTCATTTGTTTTCGAATCGACTTAAAGCCCGATCGTCACATTGGAAGCTCTTCTCTCTGAAACGGTTGTACTTATCGTCTGCAAAGCTATGTCGCGTGCTGCGGTATGTGGAGACAATAAAATCACCATAGTAGAACACAGATGAAGTTTTAAGTCGAAGTAATAGCCAGTAAGAAGCAGTACAATTCAAGTTTTAGGTATCGATTATTGACTTTTTAGCTGGCTTTGGTGCCTTGGACATGAGCTATGACCATAAGATTCTGCATGAAAGGAGGACTAGCAGCCGCGTTGCACGGGAGAAAGTGAAATGTGTTCATATGTAGTAAAAACCTGAGAAATCCATCCGTTTTCGTCATTTGTTATTGAATCGACTTAAAGCCAGATCGTCACATTGGCCGCTCTTCTCTCTGAAACGGTTGTACTTATCGTTTGCAAAGCTATGTCGATTGCTGCGGTATGCGCAGACACTAAAAGCACCATAGTATAAAACAGATGAAGCTTCTAAGTTGATGTAATAGCCAGTAAGAAGTAGTACAACTGAAGTTTTAGGTATCGATTATTGACTTTATAGCTGGCTTTGATGCCTTGGACATGAGCTAGGACCTTATGAATCTGCATGAAAGGAGGACTAGCAGCCGAGTTGCAGGGAAGAATGTGAAAAGTGTTCATATGTAGTAGAAACCTGAGAAATCCGTCCGTTTTCGTCATTTGTTATCGAATTGACTTAAAGCCCGATCGTCACATTGGCCGCTCTTCTCTCTGAAACGGTTACACTTATCGTCTGCAAAGCTATGTCGCGTGCTGCGGTATGCGGAGACACTAAAAGCACCATAGTAGAACACAGATGAAGCTTCTAAGTTGATGTAATAGCCAGTAAGAAGTAGTACAATTCAAGTTTTAGGTATCGATTATTGATTTTTAGTTGGCTTTGGTGCCTTGGACATGAGCTAGGACCTTAGGATTCTGCATGAAAGGAGGTCTAGCAGCCGAGTTGCACGGGAGAATGTGAAAAGTGTTCATAAGTAGCAAAAACCTGAGAAATCCATCCGTTTTCGTCATTTGTTATTGAATCGACTTATGGCCAGATCGTCACATTGGCCGCTCTTCTCTCTGAAACGGTTGTACTTATCGTCTGCAAAGCTATGTCGTATGCTGCGGTAGGCGGAGACACTGAAACCACCACAGTAGAACACAGATGAAGCTTCTAATTGGATGTAATAGCCAGTAAGAAGTAGTACAAATCAAGTTTTAGGTATCGATTATTGACTTTTTAGCTGGCTTTGGTGCCTTGGACATGAGCTAGGACCTTAAGATTCTGCTTTAAAGGAGGACTAGTAGCTGAGTTGCACGGGAGAATGTGAAAAGTATTCATATGTAGTAAAAACCTGAGAAATCCGTCCGTTTTCGTCATTTGTTATCGAATCGACTTAAAGCCAGATCGTCACATTGGCCGCTCTTCTCTCTGAAACGGTTGTACTTATCGTCTGCAAAGCTATGTCGCGTGCTGCGGTATGCGGAGACACTAAAAGCACCATAGTAGAACACGGATGAAGCTTCTAAGTTGATGTAATAGCCAGTAAGAAGTAGTACAATACAAGTTTTAGGTATCGATTATTGACTTTTTAGCTGGCTTTCGTGCCTTGGACATGAGCTAGGACCTTAAGATACTAGATGAAAGGAGGACTAGCAGCCGACTTGCACGGGAGAATGTGAAAAGTGTTCATATGTAGTAAAAACATGAGAAATCCGTCCGTTTTCGTCATTTGTTATCGAATCGACTTAAAGCCAGATCGTCACATTGGCCGCTCTTCTCTCTGAAACGGTTGTACGTATCGTCTTCAAAGCTATGTCGCGTGCTGCGGTATGCGGAGACACTAAAAGCACCATAGTAGAACACAGATGAAGCTTCTAAGTTGATGTAATAGCCAGTAAGAAGTAGTACAATTCAAGTTTTAGGTATCGATTATTGATATTTTAGCTGGCTTTGGTGCCTTGGACATGAGCTAGGACCTTAAGATTCTGCATCAAAAGGAGGACTAGCAGCCGAGTTGCACGGGAGAATGTGAAAAGTGTTCATATGTAGTAAAAACCTGAGAAATCCGTCCGTTTTCGTCATTTGTTATCGAATCGACTTAAAGCCAGATCGTCACATTGGCCCCTCTTTTCTCTGAAACGGTAGTACTTTTCGTCTGCAAAGCAATGTCGCGTGCTGCGGTGTGCGGAGGCACTAAAAGCACCATAGTAGAACACAGATGAGGCTTCTAAGTTGATGTAAGAGCCAGTAAGAAGTAGTACAATTCAAGTTTTAGATATTGATTATTGACTTTTTAGCTGGCTTTGGTGCCTTGGACATGAGCTAGGACCTTAAGATTCTGCATGAAAGGATGACTAGTAGCCGCGTTGCACGGGAGAATGTGAAATGTGTTCATATGTAGCAGAAACCTGAGAAATCCGTCCGTTTTCGTCATTTGTTTTCGAATCGACTTAAAGCCCGATCGTCACATTGGAAGCTCTTCTCTCTGAAACGGTTGTACTTATCGTCTGCAAAGCTATGTCTCGAGCTGCGGTATGTGGAGACAATAAAATCACCATAGTAGAACACAGATGAAGTTTTAAGTCGAAGTAATAGCCAGTAAGAAGTAGTACAATTCAAGTTTTAGGTATCGATTATTGACTTTTTAGCTGGCTTTGGTGCCTTGGACATGAGCTATGACCATAAGATTCTGCATGAAAGGAGGACTAGCAGCCGAGTTGCACGGGAGAATGTGAAAAGTGTTCATATGTAGTAAAAACCTGAGAAATCCGTCCGTTTTCGTCATTTGTTATCGAATCGACTTAAAGCCAGATCGTCACATTGGCCAATCTTCTCTCTGAAACGGTTGTACTTATCGTCTTCAAAGCTATGTCGCGTGCTGCGGTATGCGGAGACACTAAAAGCACCATAGTAGAACACAGATGAAGCTTCTAAGTTGATGTAATAGCCAGTAAGAAGTAGTACAATTCAAGTTTTTGGTATCGATTATTGACTTTTTAGCTGGCTTTGGTGCCTTGGACATGAGCTAGGACCTTAAGATTCAGAATGAAAGGAGGACTAGCAGCCGAGTTGCACGGGAGAATGTGAAAAGTGTTCATATGTAGTAAAAACCTGAGAAATCCGTCCGTTTTCGTCATTTGTTATCGAATCGACTTAAAGCCAGATCGTCACATTGAACCCTCTTTTCTCTGAAACGGTTGTACTTATCATCTGCAAAGCTATGTCGCGTGCTGCGGTGTGCGGAGACACTAAAAGCACCATAGTAGAACACAGATGAAGCTTCTAAGTTGATGTAATAGCCAGTAAGAAGTAGTACAATTCAAGTTTTAGGTACTGATTATTTACTTTTTAGCTTACTTTGGTGCCTTGGACATGAGCTAGGACCTTAAGATTCTGCATGAAAGGAGGACTAGCAGCCGCGTTGCACGGGAGAATGTGAAATGTGTTCATATGTAGTAAAAACCTGAGAAATCCGTCCGTTTGCGTCATTTGTTATCGAATCGACTTAAAGCCCGATCGTCACATTGGCCGCTCTTCTCTCTGAAACGGTTGTACATATCGTCTGCAAAGCTATGTCGCGTGCTGCGGTGTGCGGAGACACTAAATGCACCATAGTAGAACACAGATGAAGCTTCTAAGTTGATGTAATAGCCAGTAAGAAGTAGTACAATTCAAGTTTAGGTATCGATTATTGACTTTTTAGCTGGCTTTGGTGCCTTGGACATGAGCTAGGACCTTAAGATTCTGCATGAAAGGAGGACTAGCAGCCGCGTTGCACGGGAGAATGTGAAATGTGTTCATATGTAGTAAAAACCTGAGAAATCCGTCCGTTTGCGTCATTTGTTATCGAATCGACTTAAAGCCCGATCGTCACATTGGCCGCTCTTCTCTCTGAAACGGTTGTACTTATCGTCTGCAAAGCTATGTCGTATGCTGCGGTATGTGGAGACACTAAAACCACCACAATAGAACACAGATGAAGCTTCTAAGTTGATGTGATAGCCAGTAAGAAGTAGTACAATTCAATTTTTAGGTATTGATTATTGACTTTTTAGCTGGCTTTGGTGCCTTGGACATGAGCTAGGCCCTTAAGAATCTGCATGAAAGGAGGACTAGCAGCCGAGTTGCACGGGAGAATGTGAAAAGTGTTCATATGTTGTAAAAATCTGAGAAATCCGTCCGTTTTCGTCATTTGTTATCGAATCGATTTAAAGCCAGATCGTCACATTGGCCGCTCTTCTCTCGGAAACGGTTGTACTTATCGTCTGCAAAGCTATGTCGCGTGCTTCGGTATGCGGAGACACTAAAAGTACCATAGTAGAACACAGATGAAGCTTCTAAGTTGATGTAATAGCCAGTAAGAAGTAGTACAATTCAAGTTTTAGGTAGTGATTATTGACTTTTTAGCTGGCTTTGGTGCCTTGGACATGAGGTAGGACATTAAGATTCTGCATGAAAGGAAGACTAGCAGCCGAGTTGCACGGGACAATGTGAAAAGTGTTCATATGTAGTAAAAACTTGAGAAATCCGTCCGTTTTCGTCATTTGTTATCGAATCGACTTAAAGCCCGATCGTAATATGGCCGCTCTTCCCTCTGAAACGGTTGTACTTATCGTCTGCAAAGCTATGTCGCGTGCTGAGGTATGCGGAGACACTAAAAGCACCATGGTAGAACACAGATGAAGCTTCTAAGTTGATGTAATAGCCAGTAAGAAGTAGTACAATTCAAGTTTTAGGTATCAGTTATTGACTTTTTAGCTGGCTTTGGTGCCTTGGACATGAGCTAGGACCTTAAGATTCTGCATAGAAGGAGGACTAGCAGCCGCGTTGCACGGGAGAATGTGAAACGTGTTCATATGTAGTAGAAACCTGAGAAATCCGTCCGTTTTCGTCATTTGTTATCGAATCGACTTAAAGCCCGATCGTCACATTGGCCGCTCTTCTCTCTGAAACAATTGTACTTATCGTTTGCAAAGCTATGTCGTATGCTGCGGTATGCGGAGACACTAAAACCACCACAGTAGAACACAGATGAAGCTTCTAAGTTGATGTAATAGCCAGTGAGAAGTAGTACAATTCAAGTTTTAGGTATCGATTATTGACTTTTTAGCTGGCTTTGGTGCCTTGGACATGAGCTAGGACCTTAAGAATCTGCATGAAAGGAGGACTAGCAGCCGAGTTGCACGGGAGAATGTAAAAAGTGTTCATATGTAGTAAAAACCTGAGAAATCCGTCCGTTTTCGTCATTTGTTATCGAATCGACTTAAAGCCAGATCGTAACATTGGCCGCTCTTCTCTCTGAAACGGTTGTACTTATCGTCTGCAAAGCTATTTCGCGTGCTGCGGTACGCGGAGACTCTACAAGCACCATAGTAGAACACAGATGAAGCTTCTAAGTTGATGTAATAGCCAGTAAGAAGTAGTACAATTCAAGTTTTAGGTATCGATTATTGACTGTTTAGCTGGCTTTGGTGCCTTGGACATGATCTAGGACCTTAAGATTCTCCATGAAAGGAGGACTAGCAGCCGAGTTGCACGGGAGAATGTGAAACGTGTTCATATGTAGTAAAAACCTGAGAAATCCGTCAGTTTTCGTCATTTGTTAACGAATCGACTTAAAGCCAGATCGTCACTTGGCCGATCTTATCCCTGAAAAGGTTGTACTTATCGTCTGCAAAGCTAAGTCTCGTGCTGCGGTATGCGGAGACTCTAAAAGCACCATAGTAGAACACAGATGAAGCTTCTAACTTGATGTAATAGCCAGTAAGAAGTAGTACAATTCAAGTTTTAGGTACTGATTATTGACATTTTAGCTGGTTTGGAGCCTTGGACATGAGCTAGGACCTTAAGATTCTGCATCAAAAGGAGGACTAGCAGCCGAGTTGCACGGGAGAATGTGAAAAATGTTCATATGTAGTAAAAACCTGAGAGATCCGTCCGTTTTCTTCATTTGTTATCGAATCGACTTAAAGCCAGATCGTCACATTGGCCGCTCTTCTCTCTGAAACGGTTGTACATAACGTCTGCAAAGCTATGTCGCGTGCTGCGGTGTGCGGAGACACTAAATGCACCATAGTAGAACACAGATGAAGCTTCTAAGTTGATGTAATAGCCAGTAAGAAGTAGTACAATTCAAGTTTTAGGTATCGATTATTGACTTTTTAGCTGGCTTTGGTGCCTTGGACATGAGCTAGGACCTTAAGATTCTGCATGAAAGGAGGACTAGCAGCCGCGTTGCACGGGAGAATGTGAAATGTGTTCATATGTAGTAAAAACCTGAGAAATCTGTCCCTTTTCGTCATTTGTTATCGAATCGACTTAAAGCCCGATCGTCACATTGGCCGCTCTTCTCTCTGAAACGGTTGTACTTATCGTCTGCAAAGCTATGTCGTATGCTGCGGTATGTGGAGACACTAAAACCACCACAATAGAACACATATGAAGCTTCTAAGTTGATGTGATAGCCAGTAAGAATTAGTACAATTCAATTTTTAGGTATTGATTATTGACTTTTTAGCTGGCTTTGGTGCCTTGGAAATGAGCTAGGCCCTTAAGAATCTGCATGAAAGGAGGACTAGCAGCCGAGTTGCACGGGAGAATGTGAAAAGTGTTCATATGTTGTAAAAACCTGAGAAATCCGTCCGTTTTCGTCATTTGTTATCGAATCGATTTAAAGCCAGATCGTCACATTGGCCGCTCTTCTCTCTGAAACGGTTGTACTTATCGTCTGCAAAGCTATGTCTCGTGCTTCGGTATGCGGAGATACTAAAAGCACCATAGTAGAACACAGATGAAGCTTCTAAGTTGATGTAATAGCCAGTAAGAAGTAGTACAATTCAATTTTAGGTAGTGATTATTGACTTTTTAGCTGGCTTTGGTGCCTTGGACATGAGCTAGGACATTAAGATTCTGCATGAAAGGAGGACTAGCAGCCGAGTTGCACGGGACAATGTGAAAAGTGTTCATATGTAGTAAAAACCTGAGAAATCCGTCCGTTTTCGTCATTTGTTATTGAATCGACTTAAAGCCCGATCGTCAAAATGGCCGCTCTTCCCTCTGAAACGGTTGTACTTATCGTCTGCAAAGCTATGTCGCGTGCTGCGGTATGCGGAGACACTAAAAGCACCATAGTAGAACACTGATGAAGCTTCTAAGTTGATGTAATAGCCAGTAAGAAGTAGTACAATTCAAGTTTTAGGTATCGATTATTGACTTTTTAGCTGTCTTAGGTGCCTTGGACATGAGCTAGGACCTTAAGATTCTGCATGAAAGGCGATCTAGCAGCCGAGTTGCACGGGAGAATGTGAAAAGCGTTCATATGTAGTAAAAACCTGAGAAATCCGTCCGTTTTCGTCATTTGATATCGAATCGACTTAAAGCCAGATCGTCACATTGGCCGCTCTTTTCTCTGAAACGGTTGTACTTATCGTCCTCAAAGCTATGTCGCGTGCTGCGGTATGCGGAGACACTAAAAGCACCATAGTAGAACACAGATGAAGCTTCTAAGTTGATGTAATAGCCAGTAAGAAGTAGTACAATTCAAGTTTTACGTATCAATTATTGACTTTTTAGCTGGCTTTGGTGCCTTGGACATGATCTATGACCTTAAGATTCTGCATTAAAGGAGGACTAGCAGCCGCGTTGCACGGGAGAATGTGAAAAGTGTTCATATGTAGTAGAAACCTGAGAAATCCGTCAGTTTTCGTCATTTGTTATCGAATCGACTTAAAGCCAGATCGTCACTTGGCCGATCTTATCCCTGAAACGGTTGTACTTATCGTCTGCAAAGCTATGTCTCGTGCTGCGGTATGCGGAGATACTAAAAGCACCATAGTAGAACACGGATGAATCTTCTAAGTTGATGTAATAGCCAGTAAGAAGTAGTATACTTCATGTTTTAGGTATCGATTATTGACTTTTTAGCTGGCTTTCGTGCCTTGGACATGAGCTAGGACCTTAAGATACTAGATGAAAGGAGGACTAGCAGCCGACTTGCACGGGAGAATGTGAAAAGTGTTCATATGTAGTAAAAACCTGAGAAATCCGTCCGTTTTCGTTATTTGTTATCGAATCGACTTAAAGCCAGATCGTCACATTGGCCCCTCTTTTCTCTGAAACGGTAGTACTTTTCGTCTGCAAAGCTATGTCGCGTGCTGCGGTGTGCGGAGGCACTAAAAGCACCATAGTAGAACACAGATGAAGCTTCGAAGTTGATGTAAGAGCCAGTAAGAAGTAGTACAATTCAAGTTTTAGGCATCGATTATTGACTTTTTAGCTGGCTTTGGTGCCTTGGACATGAGCTTGGACCTTAAGATTCTGCATGAAAGGATGACTAGTAGCCGCGTTGCACGGGAGAATGTGAAATGTGTTCATATGTAGTAGAAACCTGAGAAATCCGTCCGTTTTCGTCATTTGTTATCGAATCGACTTAAAGCCCGATCGTCACATTGGAAGCTCTTCTCTCTGAAACGGTTGTACTTATTGTCTGCAAAGCTATGTCGCGTGCTGCGGTATGTGGAGACAATAAAATCACCATAGTAGAACACAGATGAAGTTTTAAGTCGATGTAATAGCCAGTAAGAAGTAGTACAATTCAAGTTTTAGGTATCGATTATTGACTTTTTAGCTGGCTTTGGTGCCTTGGACATGAGCTAGGACCTTAAGTTTCTGCATGAAAGGAGGACTAGCAGCCGAGTTACACGGGAGAATGTGAAAAATGTTCGTATGTAGTAAAAACCTGAGAAATCCGTCCGTTTTCTTCATTTGTTATCGAATCGAGTTAAAGCCAGATCGTCACATTGGCCGCTCTTCTCTCTGAAACGGTTGTACATATCGTCTGCAAAGCTATGTCGCGTGCTGCGGTGTGCGGAGACACTAAATGCACCATAGTAGAACACAGATGAAGCTTCTAAGTTGAAGTAATAGCCAGTTAGAAGTAGTACAATTCAAGTTTTAGGTATCGATTATTGACTTTTTAGCTGGCTTTGGTGCCTTGGACATGAGCTAGGACCTTAAGAATCTGCATGAAAGGAGGACTAGCAGCCGAGTTGCACGGGAGAATGTAAAAAGTGTTCATATGTAGTAAAAACCTGAGAAATCCGTCCGTTTTCGTCATTTGTTATCGAATCGACTTAAAGCCAGATCGTAACATTGGCCGCTCTTCTCTCTGAAACGGTTGTACTTATCGTCTGCAAAGCTATTTCGCGTGCTGCGGTACGCGGAGACTCTAAAAGCACCATAGTAGAACACAGATGAAGCTTCTAAGTTGATGTAATAGCCAGTAAGAAGTAGTACAATTCAAGTTTTAGGTATCGATTATTGACTGTTTAGCTGGCTTTGGTGCCTTGGACATGATCTAGGACCTTAAGATTCTCCATGAAAGGAGGACTAGCAGCCGAGTTGCACGGGAGAATGTGAAACGTGTTCATATGTAGTAAAAACCTGAGAAATCCGTCAGTTTTCGTCATTTGTTAACGAATCGACTTAAAGCCAGATCGTCACTTGGCCGATCTTATCCCTGAAAAGGTTGTACTTATCGTCTGCAAAGCTAAGTCTCGTGCTGCGGTATGCGGAGACTCTAAAAGCACCATAGTAGAACACAGATGAAGCTTCTAACTTGATGTAATAGCCAGTAAGAAGTAGTACAATTCAAGTTTTAGGTACTGATTATTGACATTTTAGCTGGTTTGGAGCCTTGGACATGAGCTAGGACCTTAAGATTCTGCATCAAAAGGAGGACTAGCAGCCGAGTTGCACGGGAGAATGTGAAAAATGTTCATATGTAGTAAAAACCTGAGAGATCCGTCCGTTTTCTTCATTTGTTATCGAATCGACTTAAAGCCAGATCGTCACATTGGCCGCTCTTCTCTCTGAAACGGTTGTACATAACGTCTGCAAAGCTATGTCGCGTGCTGCGGTGTGCGGAGACACTAAATGCACCATAGTAGAACACAGATGAAGCTTCTAAGTTGATGTAATAGCCAGTAAGAAGTAGTACAATTCAAGTTTTAGGTATCGATTATTGACTTTTTAGCTGGCTTTGGTGCCTTGGACATGAGCTAGGACCTTAAGATTCTGCATGAAAGGAGGACTAGCAGCCGCGTTGCACGGGAGAATGTGAAATGTGTTCATATGTAGTAAAAACCTGAGAAATCTGTCCCTTTTCGTCATTTGTTATCGAATCGACTTAAAGCCCGATCGTCACATTGGCCGCTCTTCTCTCTGAAACGGTTGTACTTATCGTCTGCAAAGCTATGTCGTATGCTGCGGTATGTGGAGACACTAAAACCACCACAATAGAACACATATGAAGCTTCTAAGTTGATGTGATAGCCAGTAAGAATTAGTACAATTCAATTTTTAGGTATTGATTATTGACTTTTTAGCTGGCTTTGGTGCCTTGGAAATGAGCTAGGCCCTTAAGAATCTGCATGAAAGGAGGACTAGCAGCCGAGTTGCACGGGAGAATGTGAAAAGTGTTCATATGTTGTAAAAACCTGAGAAATCCGTCCGTTTTCGTCATTTGTTATCGAATCGATTTAAAGCCAGATCGTCACATTGGCCGCTCTTCTCTCTGAAACGGTTGTACTTATCGTCTGCAAAGCTATGTCTCGTGCTTCGGTATGCGGAGACACTAAAAGCACCATAGTAGAACACAGATGAAGCTTCTAAGTTGATGTAATAGCCAGTAAGAAGTAGTACAATTCAATTTTAGGTAGTGATTATTGACTTTTTAGCTGGCTTTGGTGCCTTGGACATGAGCTAGGACATTAAGATTCTGCATGAAAGGAGGACTAGCAGCCGAGTTGCACGGGACAATGTGAAAAGTGTTCATATGTAGTAAAAACCTGAGAAATCCGTCCGTTTTCGTCATTTGTTATTGAATCGACTTAAAGCCCGATCGTCAAAATGGCCGCTCTTCCCTCTGAAACGGTTGTACTTATCGTCTGCAAAGCTATGTCGCGTGCTGCGGTATGCGGAGACACTAAAAGCACCATAGTAGAACACTGATGAAGCTTCTAAGTTGATGTAATAGCCAGTAAGAAGTAGTACAATTCAAGTTTTAGGTATCGATTATTGACTTTTTAGCTGTCTTAGGTGCCTTGGACATGAGCTAGGACCTTAAGATTCTGCATGAAAGGCGATCTAGCAGCCGAGTTGCACGGGAGAATGTGAAAAGCGTTCATATGTAGTAAAAACCTGAGAAATCCGTCCGTTTTCGTCATTTGATATCGAATCGACTTAAAGCCAGATCGTCACATTGGCCGCTCTTTTCTCTGAAACGGTTGTACTTATCGTCCTCAAAGCTATGTCGCGTGCTGCGGTATGCGGAGACACTAAAAGCACCATAGTAGAACACAGATGAAGCTTCTAAGTTGATGTAATAGCCAGTAAGAAGTAGTACAATTCAAGTTTTACGTATCAATTATTGACTTTTTAGCTGGCTTTGGTGCCTTGGACATGATCTAGGACCTTAAGATTCTGCATTAAAGGAGGACTAGCAGCCGCGTTGCACGGGAGAATGTGAAAAGTGTTCATATGTAGTAGAAACCTGAGAAATCCGTCCGTTTTCGTCATTTGTTATCGAATCGACCTAAAGCCCGATCGTAACATTGGCCGCTCTTCTCTCTAAACGGTTGTACTTATCGTCTGCAAAGCTATGTCGCGTTCTGCGGTATGCGGAGACAATAAAATCATAATAGTAGAACACAGATGAAGCTTCTAAGTTGATATAATAGCCAGTAAGAAGTAGTACACTTCAAGTTTTAGGTATCGATTATTGACGTTTTAGCTGGCTTTGGTGCCTTGGACATGAGCTAGGACCTTAAGAATCTGCATGAAAGGAGGACTAGCAGCCGAGTTGCACGGGAGAATGTAAAAAGTGTTCATATGTAGTAAAAACCTGAGAAATCCGTCCGTTTTCGTCATTTGTTATCGAATCGACTGAAAGCCAGATCGTCACATTGGCCGCTCTTCTCTCTGAAACGGTTGTACTTATCGTCTGCAAAGCTATTTCGCGTGCTGCGGTACGCGGAGACTCTAAAAGCACCATAGCAGAACACAGATGAAGCTTCTAAGTTGATGTAATAGCCAGTAAGAAGTAGTACAATTCAAGTTTTAGGTATCGATTATTGACTGTTTAGCTGGCTTTGGTGCCTTGGACATGATCTAGGACCTTAAGATTCTCCATGAAAGGAGGACTAGCAGCCGAGTTGCACGGGAGAATGTGAAACGTGTTCATATGTAGTAAAAACCTGAGAAATCCGTCAGTTTTCGTCATTTGTTATCGAATCGACTTAAAGCCAGATCGTCACTTGGCCGATCTTATCCCTGAAACGGTTGTACTTATCGTCTGCAAAGCTATGTCTCGTGCTGCGGTATGCGGAGATACTAAAAGCACCATAGTAGAACACGGATGAATCTTCTAAGTTGATGTAATAGCCAGTAAGAAGTAGTATAATTCATGTTTTAGGTATCGATTATTGACTTTTTAGCTGGCTTTCGTGCCTTGGACATGAGCTAGGACCTTAAGATACTAGATGAAAGGAGGACTAGCAGCCGACTTGCACGGGAGAATGTGAAAAGTGTTCATATGTAGTAAAAACCTGAGAAATCCGTCCGTTTTCGTTATTTGTTATCGAATCGACTTAAAGCCAGATCGTCACATTGGCCCCTCTTTTCTCTGAAACGGTAGTACTTTTCGTCTGCAAAGCTATGTCGCGTGCTGCGGTGTGCGGAGGCACTAAAAGCACCATAGTAGAACACAGATGAAGCTTCGAAGTTGATGTAAGAGCCAGTAAGAAGTAGTACAATTCAAGTTTTAGGCATCGATTATTGACTTTTTAGCTGGCTTTGGTGCCTTGGACATGAGCTTGGACCTTAAGATTCTGCATGAAAGGATGACTAGTAGCCGCGTTGCACGGGAGAATGTGAAATGTGTTCATATGTAGTAGAAACCTGAGAAATCCGTCCGTTTTCGTCATTTGTTATCGAATCGACTTAAAGCCCGATCGTCACATTGGAAGCTCTTCTCTCTGAAACGGTTGTACTTATTGTCTGCAAAGCTATGTCGCGTGCTGCGGTATGTGGAGACAATAAAATCACCATAGTAGAACACAGATGAAGTTTTAAGTCGATGTAATAGCCAGTAAGAAGTAGTACAATTCAAGTTTTAGGTATCGATTATTGACTTTTTAGCTGGCTTTGGTGCCTTGGACATGAGCTAGGACCTTAAGTTTCTGCATGAAAGGAGGACTAGCAGCCGAGTTACACGGGAGAATGTGAAAAATGTTCGTATGTAGTAAAAACCTGAGAAATCCGTCCGTTTTCTTCATTTGTTATCGAATCGAGTTAAAGCCAGATCGTCACATTGGCCGCTCTTCTCTCTGAAACGGTTGTACATATCGTCTGCAAAGCTATGTCGCGTGCTGCGGTGTGCGGAGACACTAAATGCACCATAGTAGAACACAGATGAAGCTTCTAAGTTGAAGTAATAGCCAGTTAGAAGTAGTACAATTCAAGTTTTAGGTATCGATTATTGACTTTTTAGCTGGCTTTGGTGCCTTGGACATGAGCTAGGACCTTAAGATTCTGCATGAAAGGAGGACTAGCAGCCGCGTTGCACGGGAGAATGTGAAAAGTGTTCATATGTTGTAAAAACCTGAGAAATCCGTCCGTTTTCGTCATTTGTTATCGAATCGATTTAAAGCCAGATCGTCACATTGGCCGCTCTTCTCTCTGAAACGGTTGTACTTATCGTCTGCAAAGCTATGTCGCGTGCTTCGGTATGCGGAGACACTAAAAGCACCATAGTAGAACACAGATGAAGCTTCTAAGTTGATGTAATAGCCAGTAAGAAGTAGTACAATTCAAGTTTTAGGTAGTGATTATTGACTTTTTAGCTGGCTTTGGTGCCTTGGACATGAGCTAGGACATTAAGATTCTGCATGAAAGGAAGACTAGCAGCCGAGTTGCACGGGACAATGTGAAAAGTGTTCATATGTAGTAAAAACTTGAGAAATCCGTCCGTTTTCGTTATTTGTTATCGAATCGACTTAAAGCCCGATCGTCACAATGGCCGCTCTTCCCTCTGAAACGGTGGTACTTATCGTCTGCAAAGCTATGTCGCGTGCTGCGGTATGCGGAGACACTAAAAGCACCATAGTAGAACACAGATGAAGCTTCTAAGTTGATGTAATAGCCTGTAAGGAGTAGTACATTTCAAGTTTTAGGTACTGATTATTTACTTTTTAGCTGGCTTTGGTGCCTTGGACATGAGCTGGGACCTTAAGAATCTGCATGAAAGGAGGACTAGCAGCCGAGTTGCACGGGAGAATGTAAAAAGTGTTCATATGTAGTAAAAACCTGAGAAATCCGTCCGTTTTCGTCATTTGTTATCGAATCGACTTAAAGCCAGATCGTAACATTGGCCGCTCTTCTCTCTGAAACGGTTGTACTTATCGTCTGCAAAGCTATTTCGCGTGCTGCGGTACGCGGATACTCTAAAAGCACCATAGTAGAACACAGATGAAGCTTCTAAGTTGATGTAATAGCCAGTAAGAAGTAGTACAATTCAAGTTTTAGGTATCGATTATTGACTGTTTAGCTGGCTTTGGTGCCTTGGACATGATCTAGGACCTTAAGATTCTCCATGAAAGGAGGACTAGCAGCCGAGTTGCACGGGAGAATGTGAAACGTGTTCATATGTAGTAAAAACCTGAGAAATCCGTCAGTTTTCGTCATTTGTTAACGAATCGACTTAAAGCCAGATCGTCACTTGGCCGATCTTATCCCTGAAACGGTTGTACTTATCGTCTGCAAAGCTATGTCTCGAGCTGCGGTATGCGGAGACACTAAAAGCACCATAGTAGAACACAGATGAAGCTTCTAACTTGATGTAATAGCCAGTAAGAAGTAATACAATTCAAGTTTTAGGTACTGATTATTGACATTTTAGCTGGTTTGGAGCCTTGGACATGAGCTAGGACCTTAAGATTCTGCGTCAAAAGGAGGACTAGCAGCCGAGTTGCACTGGAGAATGTGAAAAATGTTCATATGTAGTAAAAACCTGAGAGATCCGTCCGTTTTCTTCATTTGTTATCGAATCGACTTAAAGCCAGATCGTCACATTGGCCGCTCTTCTCTCTGAAACGGTTGTACATATCGTCTGCAAAGCTATATCGCGTGCTGCGGTGTGCGGAGACACTAAATGCACCATAGTAGAACACAGATGAAGCTTCTAAGTTGATGTAATAGCCAGTAAGAAGTAGTACAATTCAAGTTTTAGGTATCGATTATTGACTTTTTAGCTGGCTTTGGTGCCTTGGACATGAGCTAGGACCTTAAGATTCTGCATGAAAGGAGGACTAGCAGCCGCGTTGCACGGGAGAATGTGAAATGTGTTCATATGTAGTAAAAACCTGAGAAATCCGTCCCTTTTCGTCATTTGTTATCGAATCGACTTAAAGCCCGATCGTCACATTGGCCGCTCTTCTCTCTGAAACGGTTGTACTTATCGTCTGCAAAGCTATGTCGTATGCTGCGGTATGTGGAGACACTAAAACCACCACAATAGAACACAGATGAAGCTTCTAAGTTGATGTGATAGCCAGTGAGAATTAGTACAATTCAATTTTTAGGTATTGATTATTGACTTTTTAGCTGGCTTTGGTGCCTTGGAAATGAGCTAGGCCCTTAAGAATCTGCATGAAAGGAGGACTAGCAGCCGAGTTGCACGGGAGAATGTGAAAAGTGTTCATATGTTGTAAAAACCTGAGAAATCCGTCCGTTTTCGTCATTTGTTATCGAATGGATTTAAAGCCAGATCGTCACATTGGCCGCTCTTCTCTCTGAAACGGTTGTACTTATCGTCTGCAAAGCTATGTCTCGTGCTTCGGTATGCGGAGACACTAAAAGCACCATAGTAGAACACAGATGAAGCTTCTAAGTTGATGTAATAGCCAGTAAGAAGTAGTACAATTCAATTTTAGGTAGTGATTATTGACTTTTTAGCTGGCTTTGGTGCCTTGGACATGAGCTAGGACATTAAGATTCTGCATGAAAGGCGATCTAGCAGCCGAGTTGC
This sequence comes from Schistocerca gregaria, assembly GCF_023897955.1. NCBI lineage: Eukaryota > Metazoa > Arthropoda > Insecta > Orthoptera > Acrididae > Schistocerca > Schistocerca gregaria. The sequence continues at coordinate 200,492 of NW_026061721.1, read as the reverse complement.
ACGGGAGAATGTGAAAAGCGTTCATATGTAGTAAAAACCTGAGAAATCCGTCCGTTTTCGTCATTTGATATCGAATCGACTTAAAGCCAGATCGTCACATTGGCCGCTCTTTTCTCTGAAACGGTTGTACTTATCGTCCTCAAAGCTATGTCGCGTGCTGCGGTATGCGGAGACACTAAAAGCACCATAGTAGAACACAGATGAAGCTTCTAAGTTGATGTAATAGCCAGTAAGAAGTAGTACAATTCAAGTTTTACGTATCAATTATTGACTTTTTAGCTGGCTTTGGTGCCTTGGACATGATCTATGACCTTAAGATTCTGCATTAAAGGAGGACTAGCAGCCGCGTTGCACGGGAGAATGTGAAAAGTGTTCATATGTAGTAGAAACCTGAGAAATCCGTCCGTTTTCGTCATTTGTTATCGAATCGACTTAAAGCCCGATCGTAACATTGGCCGCTCTTCTCTCTAAACGGTTGTACTTATCGTCTGCAAAGCTATGTCGCGTTCTGCGGTATGCGGAGACAATAAAATCATAATAGTAGAACACAGATGAAGCTTCTAAGTTGATATAATAGCCAGTAAGAAGTAGTACACTTCAAGTTTTAGGTATCGATTATTGACGTTTTAGCTGGCTTTGGTGCCTTGGACATGAGCTAGGACCTTAAGAATCTGCATGAAAGGAGGACTAGCAGCCGAGTTGCACGGGAGAATGTAAAAAGTGTTCATATGTAGTAAAAACCTGAGAAATCCGTCCGTTTTCGTCATTTGTTATCGAATCGACTGAAAGCCAGATCGTCACATTGGCCGCTCTTCTCTCTGAAACGGTTGTACTTATCGTCTGCAAAGCTATTTCGCGTGCTGCGGTACGCGGAGACTCTAAAAGCACCATAGTAGAACACAGATGAAGCTTCTAAGTTGATGTAATAGCCAGTAAGAAGTAGTACAATTCAAGTTTTAGGTATCGATTATTGACTGTTTAGCTGGCTTTGGTGCCTTGGACATGATCTAGGACCTTAAGATTCTCCATGAAAGGAGGACTAGCAGCCGAGTTGCACGGGAGAATGTGAAACGTGTTCATATGTAGTAAAAACCTGAGAAATCCGTCAGTTTTCGTCATTTGTTATCGAATCGACTTAAAGCCAGATCGTCACTTGGCCGATCTTATCCCTGAAACGGTTGTACTTATCGTCTGCAAAGCTATGTCTCGTGCTGCGGTATGCGGAGATACTAAAAGCACCATAGTAGAACACGGATGAATCTTCTAACTTGATGTAATAGCCAGTAAGAAGTAGTATAATTCATGTTTTAGGTATCGATTATTGACTTTTTAGCTGGCTTTCGTGCCTTGGACATGAGCTAGGACCTTAAGATACTAGATGAAAGGAGGACTAGCAGCCGACTTGCACGGGAGAATGTGAAAAGTGTTCATATGTAGTAAAAACCTGAGAAATCCGTCCGTTTTCGTTATTTGTTATCGAATCGACTTAAAGCCAGATCGTCACATTGGCCCCTCTTTTCTCTGAAACGGTAGTACTTTTCGTCTGCAAAGCTATGTCGCGTGCTGCGGTGTGCGGAGGCACTAAAAGCACCATAGTAGAACACAGATGAAGCTTCGAAGTTGATGTAAGAGCCAGTAAGAAGTAGTACAATTCAAGTTTTAGGCATCGATTATTGACTTTTTAGCTGGCTTTGGTGCCTTGGACATGAGCTTGGACCTTAAGATTCTGCATGAAAGGATGACTAGTAGCCGCGTTGCACGGGAGAATGTGAAATGTGTTCATATGTAGTAGAAACCTGAGAAATCCGTCCGTTTTCGTCATTTGTTATCGAATCGACTTAAAGCCCGATCGTCACATTGGAAGCTCTTCTCTCTGAAACGGTTGTACTTATTGTCTGCAAAGCTATGTCGCGTGCTGCGGTATGTGGAGACAATAAAATCACCATAGTAGAACACAGATGAAGTTTTAAGTCGATGTAATAGCCAGTAAGAAGTAGTACAATTCAAGTTTTAGGTATCGATTATTGACTTTTTAGCTGGCTTTGGTGCCTTGGACATGAGCTAGGACCTTAAGTTTCTGCATGAAAGGAGGACTAGCAGCCGAGTTACACGGGAGAATGTGAAAAATGTTCGTATGTAGTAAAAACCTGAGAAATCCGTCCGTTTTCTTCATTTGTTATCGAATCGAGTTAAAGCCAGATCGTCACATTGGCCGCTCTTCTCTCTGAAACGGTTGTACATATCGTCTGCAAAGCTATGTCGCGTGCTGCGGTGTGCGGAGACACTAAATGCACCATAGTAGAACACAGATGAAGCTTCTATGTTGAAGTAATAGCCAGTTAGAAGTAGTACAATTCAAGTTTTAGGTATCGATTATTGACTTTTTAGCTGGCTTTGGTGCCTTGGACATGAGCTAGGACCTTAAGATTCTGCATGAAAGGAGGACTAGCAGCCGCGTTGCACGGGAGAATGTGAAAAGTGTTCATATGTTGTAAAAACCTGAGAAATCCGTCCGTTTTCGTCATTTGTTATCGAATCGATTTAAAGCCAGATCGTCACATTGGCCGCTCTTCTCTCTGAAACGGTTGTACTTATCGTCTGCAAAGCTATGTCGCGTGCTTCGGTATGCGGAGACACTAAAAGCACCATAGTAGAACACAGATGAAGCTTCTAAGTTGATGTAATAGCCAGTAAGAAGTAGTACAATTCAAGTTTTAGGTAGTGATTATTGACTTTTTAGCTGGCTTTGGTGCCTTGGACATGAGCTAGGACATTAAGATTCTGCATGAAAGGAAGACTAGCAGCCGAGTTGCACGGGACAATGTGAAAAGTGTTCATATGTAGTAAAAACTTGAGAAATACGTCCGTTTTCGTTATTTGTTATCGAATCGACTTAAAGCCCGATCGTCACAATGGCCGCTCTTCCCTCTGAAACGGTGGTACTTATCGTCTGCAAAGCTATGTCGCGTGCTGTGGTATGCGGAGACACTAAAAGCACCATAGTAGAACACAGATGAAGCTTCTAAGTTGATGTAATAGCCTGTAAGGAGTAGTACATTTCAAGTTTTAGGTACTGATTATTTACTTTTTAGCTGGCTTTGGTGCCTTGGACATGAGCTGGGACCTTAAGAATCTGCATGAAAGGAGGACTAGCAGCCGAGTTGCACGGGAGAATGTAAAAAGTGTTCATATGTAGTAAAAACCTGAGAAATCCGTCCGTTTTCGTCATTTGTTATCGAATCGACTTAAAGCCAGATCGTAACATTGGCCGCTCTTCTCTCTGAAACGGTTGTACTTATCGTCTGCAAAGCTATTTCGCGTGCTGCGGTACGCGGATACTCTAAAAGCACCATAGTAGAACACAGATGAAGCTTCTAAGTTGATGTAATAGCCAGTAAGAAGTAGTACAATTCAAGTTTTAGGTATCGATTATTGACTGTTTAGCTGGCTTTGGTGCCTTGGACATGATCTAGGACCTTAAGATTCTCCATGAAAGGAGGACTAGCAGCCGAGTTGCACGGGAGAATGTGAAACGTGTTCATATGTAGTAAAAACCTGAGAAATCCGTCAGTTTTCGTCATTTGTTAACGAATCGACTTAAAGCCAGATCGTCACTTGGCCGATCTTATCCCTGAAACGGTTGTACTTATCGTCTGCAAAGCTATGTCTCGAGCTGCGGTATGCGGAGACACTAAAAGCACCATAGTAGAACACAGATGAAGCTTCTAACTTGATGTAATAGCCAGTAAGAAGTAGTACAATTCAAGTTTTAGGTACTGATTATTGACATTTTAGCTGGTTTGGAGCCTTGGACATGAGCTAGGACCTTAAGATTCAGCGTCAAAAGGAGGACTAGCAGCCGAGTTGCACTGGAGAATGTGAAAAATGTTCATATGTAGTAAAAACCTGAGAGATCCGTCCGTTTTCTTCATTTGTTATCGAATCGACTTAAAGCCAGATCGTCACATTGGCCGCTCTTCTCTCTGAAACGGTTGTACATATCGTCTGCAAAGCTATATCGCGTGCTGCGGTGTGCGGAGACACTAAATGCACCATAGTAGAACACAGATGAAGCTTTTAAGTTGATGTAATAGCCAGTAAGAAGTAGTACAATTCAAGTTTTAGGTATCGATTATTGACTTTTTAGCTGGCTTTGGTGCCTTGGACATGAGCTAGGACCTTAAGATTCTGCATGAAAGGAGGACTAGCAGCCGCGTTGCACGGGAGAATGTGAAATGTGTTCATATGTAGTAAAAACCTGAGAAATCCGTCCCTTTTCGTCATTTGTTATCGAATCGACTTAAAGCCCGATCGTCACATTGGCCGCTCTTCTCTCTGAAACGGTTGTACTTATCGTCTGCAAAGCTATGTCGTATGCTGCGGTATGTGGAGACACTAAAACCACCACAATAGAACACAGATGAAGCTTCTAAGTTGATGTGATAGCCAGTAAGAATTAGTACAATTCAATTTTTAGGTATTGATTATTGACTTTTTAGCTGGCTTTGGTGCCTTGGAAATGAGCTAGGCCCTTAAGAATCTGCATGAAAGGAGGACTAGCAGCCGAGTTGCACGGGAGAATGTGAAAAGTGTTCATATGTTGTAAAAACCTGAGAAATCCGTCCGTTTTCGTCATTTGTTATCGAATGGATTTAAAGCCAGATCGTCACATTGGCCGCTCTTCTCTCTGAAACGGTTGTACTTATCGTCTGCAAAGCTATGTCTCGTGCTTCGGTATGCGGAGACACTAAAAGCACCATAGTAGAACACAGATGAAGCTTCTAAGTTGATGTAATAGCCAGTAAGAAGTAGTGCAATTCAATTTTAGGTAGTGATTATTGACTTTTTAGCTGGCTTTGGTGCCTTGGACATGAGCTAGGACATTAAGATTCTGCATGAAAGGAGGACTAGCAGCCGAGTTGCGCGGGACAATGTGAAAAGTGTTCATATGTAGTAAAAACCTGAGAAATCCGTCCGTTTTCGTCATTTGTTATTGAATCGACTTAAAGCCCGATCGTCAAAATGGCCGCTCTTCCCTCTGAAACGGTTGTACTTATCGTCTGCAAAGCTATGTCGCGTGCTGCGGTATGCTTAGACACTAAAAGCACCATAGTAGAACACTGATGAAGCTTCTAAGTTGATGTAATAGCCAGTAAGAAGTAGTACAATTCAAGTTTTAGGTATCGATTATTGACTTTTTAGCTGGCTTAGGTGCCTTGGACATGAGCTAGGACCTTAAGATTCTGCATGAAAGGCGATCTAGCAGCCGAGTTGCACGGGAGAATGTGAAAAGCGTTCATATGTAGTAAAAACCTGAGAAATCCGTCCGTTTTCGTCATTTGATATCGAATCGACTTAAAGCCAGATCGTCACATTGGCCGCTCTTTTCTCTGAAACGGTTGTACTTATCGTCCTCAAAGCTATGTCGCGTGCTGCGGTATGCGGAGACACTAAAAGCACCATAGTAGAACACAGATGAAGCTTCTAAGTTGATGTAATAGCCAGTAAGAAGTAGTACAATTCAAGTTTTAGGTATCAATTATTGACTTTTTAGCTGGCTTTGGTGCCTTGGACATGATCTATGACCTTAAGATTCTGCATTAAAGGAGGACTAGCAGCCGCGTTGCACGGGAGAATGTGAAAAGTGTTCATATGTAGTAGAAATCTGAGAAATCCGTCCGTTTTCGTCATTTGTTATCGAATCGACTTAAAGCCCGATCGTAACATTGGCCGCTCTTCTCTCTAAACGGTTGTACTTATCGTCTGCAAAGCTATGTCGCGTGCTGCGGTATGCGGAGACAATAAAATCATAATAGTAGAACACAGATGAAGCTTCTAAGTTGATATAATAGCCAGTAAGAAGTAGTACACTTCAAGTTTTAGGTATCGATTATTGACTTTTTAGCTGGCTTTGGTGCCTTGGACATGAGCTAGGACCTTAAGATACTGCATCAAAAGGAGGACTAGCAGCCGAGTTGCACGGGAGAATGTGAAAAGTGTTCATATGTAGTAAAAACCTGAGAAATCCGTCCGTTTTCGTTATTTGTTATCGAATCGTCTTAAAGCCAGATCGTCAAATTGGCCCCTCTTTTCTCTGAAACGGTTGTACTTATCGTCTGCAAAGCTATGTCGCGTGCTGCGGTATGCGGAGACAATAAAATCACCATAGTAGAACACAGATGAAGCCTCTAAGTTGATATAATAGCCAGTAAGAAGTAGTACACTTCAAGTTTTAGGTATCGAATATTGACTTTTTAGCTGGCTTTGGTGCCTTGGACATGAGCTAGGACCTTAAGATTCTGCATCAAAAGGAGGACTAGCAGCCGAGTTGCACGGGAGAATGTGAAAAGTGTTCATATGTAGTAAAAACCTGAGAAATCCGTCCGTTTTCGTCATTTGTTATCGAATCGACTTAAAGCCAGATCGTCACATTGGCCGCTCTTCTCTCTGAAACGGTTGTACTTATCGTCTGGAAAGCTATGTCGCGTGCTGCGGTATGCGGAGACACTAAAAGCACCATAGTAGAACACAGATGAAGCTTCTAAGATGATGTAATAGCCAGTAAGAAGTAGTACAATTCAAGTTTTAGGTATCGATTATTGACTTTTTAGCTGGCTTTGGTTATCTGGACATGAGCTAGGACCTTAAGATTCTGCATGAAAGGAGGACTAGCAGCCGAGTTGCACGGGAGAATGTGAAAAGTGTTCATATGTAGTAAAAACCTGAGATATCCGTCCGTTTTCGTCATTTGTTATCGAATCGACTTAATGCCAGAACGTCACATTGGCCGCTTCTCTCTCTGAAACGGTTGTACTTATCGTCTGGAAAGCTATGTCGCGTGCTGCGGTATGCGGAGACACTAAAAGAACCATAGTAGAACACAGATGAAGCTTCTAAGTTGATGTAATAGCCAGTAAGAAGTAGTACAATTCAAGTTTTAGGTATCGATTATTGACTTTTTAGCTGGCTTTGGTGCCTTGGACATGAGCTAGGACCTTAAGATTCAACATTAAAGGAGGACTAGCAGCCGAGTTGCACGGGAGAATGTGAAATGTGTTCATATGTAGTAGAAACCTGAGAAATACGTCCGTTTTCGTCATTTGTTATCGAATCGACTTAAAGCCCGATCGTCACATTGGCCGCTCTTCTCTCTGAAACGGTTGTACTTATCGTCTGCAAAGCTATGTCGCGTGCTGCGGTATGCGGAGACAATAAAATCACCATAGTAGAACACAGATGAAGCTTCTAAGATGATGTAATAGCCAGTAAGAAGTAGTACAATTCAAGTTTTAGGTATCGATTATTGACTTTTTAGCTGGCTTTGGTGATCTGGACATGAGCTAGGACATTAAGATTCTGCATGAAAGGAGGACTAGCAGCCGAGTTGCACGGGACAATGTGAAAAGTGTTCATATGTTGTAAAAACCTGAGAAATCCATCCGTTTTCGTCATTTGTTATCGAATCGACTTAAAGCCCGATCGTCAAAATGGCCGCCCTTCCCTCTAAAACGGTTGTACTTATCGTCTGCAAAGCTATGTCGCGTGCTGCGGTATGCGGTGACACTAAAAGCACCATAGTAGAACACTGATGAAGCTTCTAAGTTGATGTAATAGCCAGTAAGAAGTAGTACACTTCAAGTTTTAGGTATCGATTATTGAATTTTTAGCTGGCTTTGGTGCCTTGGACATGAGCTAGGACCTTAAGATTCTGCATCAAAAGGAGGACTGGCAGCCGAGTTGCACGGGAGAATGTGAAAAGTGTTCATATGTAGTAAAAACCTGAGAAATCCGTCCGTTTTCGTTATTTGTTATCGAATCGTCTTAAAGCCAGATCGTCAAATTGGCCCCTCTTTTCTCTGAAACGGTTGTACTTATCGTCTGCAAAGCTATGTCGCGTGCTGCGGTATGCGGAGACAATAAAATCACCATAGTAGAACACAGATGAAGCTTCTAAGTTGATATAATAGCCAGTAAGAAGTAGTACACTTCAAGGTTTAGGTATCGAATATTGACTTTTTAGCTGGCTTTGGTGCCTTGGACATGAGCTAGGACCTTAAGATTCTGCATCAAAAGGAGGTCTAGCAGCCGAGTTGCACGGGAGAATGTGAAAAGTGTTCATATGTAGTAAAAACCTGAGAAATCCGTCCGTTTTCGTCATTTGTTATCGAATCGACTTAAAGCCAGATCGTCACATTGGCCGCTCTTCTCTCTGACACGGTTGTACTTATCGTCTGGAAAGCTATGTCGCGTGCTGCGGTATGCGGAGACACTAAAAGCACCATAGTAGAACACAGATGAAGCTTCTAAGATGATGTAATAGCCAGTAAGAAGTAGTACAATTCAAGTTTTAGGTATCGATTATTGACTTTTTAGCTGGCTTTGGTGCCTTGGACATGAGCTAGGACCTTAAGATTCTGCATGAAAGGCGATCTAGCAGCCGAGTTGCACGGGAGATTGTGAAAAGTGTTCATATGTAGTAAAAACCTGAGAAATCCGTCCGTTTTCGTCATTTGATATCGAATCGACTTAAAGCCAGATCGTCACTTTGGCCGCTCTTCTCTCTGAAACGGTTGTACTTATCGTCTGCAAAGCTATGTCGCGTGCTGCGGTATGCGGAGACTGTAAAAGCACCATAGTAGAACACAGATGAAGCTTCTAAGTTGATGTAATAGCCAGTAAGAAGTAGCACAATTCAAGTTTTATGTATTGATTATTGACCTCTTAGCTGGCTTTGGTGCCTTGGACATGAGCTAGGACCTTAAGATTCTGCATGAAAGGAGGACTAGCAGCCGAGTTGCACGGGAGAATGTGAAAAGTGTTCACATGTAGTAAAAACCTGAGAAATCCGTCCGTTTTCGTCATTTGTTATCGAATCGACTTAAAGCCAGATCGTCACTTGGCTGCTCTTCTCTCTGAAACGGTTCTACTTATCGTCTGCAAAGCTATGTCGCATGCTGCGGTATGCGGAGACACTAAAAGCACCATAGTAGAACACAGATGAAGCTTCTATGTTGATGTAATAGCCAGTAAGAAGTAGTACAATTCAAGTTTTAGGTACTGATTATTTACTTTTTAGCTGGCTTTGGTGCCTTGGACATGAGCTAGGACCTTAAGATTCTGCATGAAAGGAGGACTAGCAGCCGAGCTGCACGGGAGAATGTGAAAAGTGTTCATATGTAGTAAAAACCTGCGAAAACTGTCCGTTTTCGTCATTTGTTATCGAATCGACTTAAAGCCAGATCGTCAAATTGGCCCCTCCTTTCTCTGAAACGGTTGTAATTATCGTCTGCAAAGCTATGTCGCGTGCTGCGGTATGCGGAGACAAGAAAATCACCATAGTAGAACACAGATGAAGCTTCGAAGTTGATATAATAGCCAGTAAGAAATAGTACACTTCAAGTTTTAGGTATCGATTATTGACTTTTTAGCTGGCTTTGGTGCCTTGGACATGAGCTAGGACCTTAAGATTCTGCATCAAAAGGAGGACTAGCAGCCGAGTTGCACGGGAGAATGTGAAAAGTGTTCATATGTAGTAAAAACCTGAGAAATCCGTCCGTTTTCGTCATTTGTTATCCAATCGACTTAAAGCCAGATCGTCACATTGGCCGCTCTTCTCTCTGAAACGGTTGTACTTATCGTCTGGAAAGCTATGTCGCGTGCTGCGGTATGCGGAGACACTAAAAGCACCATAGTAGAACACAGATGAAGCTTCTAAGATGATGTAATGGCCAGTAAGAAGTAGTATAATTCATGTTTTAGGTATCGATTATTGACTTTTTAGCTGGCTTTGGTGATCTGGACATGAGCTAGGACCTTAAGATTCTGCATGAAAGGAGGACTAGCAGCCGAGTTGCACGGGAGAATGTGAAAAGTGTTCATATGTAGTAAAAACCTGAGAAATCCGTCCGTTTTCGTCATTTGTTATCGAATCGACTTAATGCCAGAACGTCACATTGGCCGCTCCTCTCTCTGAAACGGTTGTACTTATCGTCCTCAAAGCTATGTCGCGTGCTGCGGTATGCGGAGACACTAAAAGCACCATAGTAGAACACAGATGAAGCTTCTAAGTTGATGTAATAGCCAGTAAGAAGTAGTACAATTCAAGTATTAGGTATCAATTATTGACTTTTTAGCTCGCTTTGTTGCCTTGGACATGAGCTAGGACCTTAAGATTCTGCATTAAAGGAGGACTAGCAGCCGCGTTGCACGGGAGAATGTGAAATGTGTTCATATGTAGTAGAAACCTGAGAAATCCGTCCGTTTTCGTCATTTGTTATCGAATCGACTTAAAGCCCGATCGTAACATTGGTCGCTCTTCTCTCTAAACGGTTGTACTTATCGTCTGCAAAGCTATGTCGCGTTCTGCGGTATGCGGAGACAATAAAATCACCATAGTAGAACACAGATGAAGCTTCTAAGTTGATATAATGGCCAGTAAGAAGTAGTACACTTCAAGTTTTAGGTATCGATTATTTACTTTTTAGCTGGCTTTGGTGCCTTGGACATGAGCTAGGACCTTAAGATTCTGCATCAAAAGGAGGACTAGCAGCCGAGTTGCACGGGAGAATGTGAAAAGTGTTCATATGTAGTAAAAACCTGAGAAATCCGTCCGTTTTCGCCATTTGTTATCGAATCGACTTAAAGCCAGATCGTCAAATTGGCCATTCTTTTCTCTGAAACGGTTGTACTTATGGTCTGCAAAGCTATGTCGCGTGCTGCGGTATGCGGAGACAATAAAATCACCATAGTAGAACACAGATGAAGCTTCTAAGTTGATATAATAGCCAGTAAGAAGTAGTACACTTCAAGTTTTAGGTATCGATTATTGACTTTTTAGCTGGCTTTGGTGCCCTGGACATGAGCTAGGACCTTAAGATTCTGCATCAAAAGGAGGACTAGCAGCCGAGTTGCACGGGAGAATGTGAAAAGTGTTCATATGTAGTAAAAACCTGAGAAATCCGTCCGTTTTCGTCATTTGTTATCGAATCGACTTAAAGCCAGATCGTCACATTGGCCGCTCTTCTCTCTGAAACGGTTGTACTTATCGTCTGGAAAGCTATGTCGCGTGCTGCGGTATGTGGAGACACTAAAAGCACCATAGTAGAACACAGATGAAGCTTCTAAGATGATGTAATAGCCAGTAAGAAGTAGTACAATTCAAGTTTTAGGTATCGATTATTGACTTTTTAGCTGGCTTTGGTTATCTGGACAAGAGCAAGGACCTTAAGATTCTGCATGAAAGGAGGACTAGCAGCCGAGTTGCACGGGAGAATGTGAAAAGTGTTCATATGTAGTAAAGACCTGAGAAATCCGTCCGTTTTCGTCATTTGTTATCGAATCGACTTAATGCCAGAACGTCACATTGGCCGCTCCTATCTCTGAAACGGTTGTACTTATCGTCCTCAAAGCTATGTCGCGTGCTGCGGTATGCGGAGACACTAAAAGCACCATAGTAGAACACAGATGAAGCTTCTAAGTTGATGTAATAGCCAGTAAGAAGTAGTACAATTCAAGTTTTAGGAATCGATTATTGACTTTTTAGCTGGCTTTGGTGCCTTGGACATGAGCTAGGACCTTAAGATTCTGCATTAAAGGAGGACTAGCAGCCGAGTTGCACGGGAGAATGTGAAATGTGTTCATATGTAGTAGAAACCTGAGAAATACGTCCGTTTTCGTCATTTGTTATCGAATCGACTTAAAGCCCGATCGTCACATTGGCCGCTCTTCTCTCTGAAACGGTTGTACTTATCGTCTGCAAAGCTATGTCGCGTGCTGCGGTATGCGGAGACAATAAAATCACCATAGTAGAACACAGATGAAGCTTCTAAGATGATGTAATAGCCAGTAAGAAGTAGTACAATTCAAGTTTTAGGTATCGATTATTGACTTTTTAGCTGGCTTTGGTGATCTGGACATGAGCTAGGACATTAAGATTCTGCATGAAAGGAGGACTAGCAGCCGAGTTGCACGGGACAATGTGAAAAGTGTTCATATGTAGTAAAAACCTGAGAAATCCGTCCGTTTTCGTCATTTGTTATCGAATCGACTTAATGCCAGAACGTCACATTGGCCGCTCCTTTCTCTGAAACGGTTGTACTTATCGTCCTCAAAGCTATGTCGCGTGCTGCGGTATGCGGAGACACTAAAAGCACCATAGTGGAACACAGATGAAGCTTCTAAGTTGATGTAATAGCCAGTAAGAAGTAGTACAATTCAAGTTTTAGGAATCGATTATTGACATTTTAGCTGGCTTTGGTGCCTTGGACATGAGCTAGGACCTTAAGATTCTGCATTAAAGGAGGACTAGCAGCCGAGTTGCACGGGAGAATGTGAAATGTGTTCATATGTAGTAGAAACCTGAGAAATACGTCCGTTTTCGTCATTTGTTATCGAATCGACTTAAAGCCCGATCGTCACATTGGCCGCTCTTCTCTCTGAAACGGTTGTACTTATCGTCTGCAAAGCTATGTCGCGTGCTGCGGTATGCGGAGACAATAAAATCACCATAGTAGAACACAGATGAAGCTTCTAAGATGATGTAATAGCCAGTAAGAAGTAGTACAATTCAAGTTTTAGGTATCGATTATTGACTTTTTAGCTGGCTTTGGTGATCTGGACATGAGCTAGGACCTTAAGGTTCTGCATCAAAAGGAGGACTAGCAGCCGAGTTGCACGGGAGAATGTGAAAAGTGTTCATATGTAGTAAAAACCTGAGAAATCCGTCCGTTTTCGTCATTTGTTATCGAATCGACTTAATGCCAAAACGTCACATTGGCCGCTCCTCTAACTGAAACGGTTGTACTTATCGTCCTCAAAGCTATGTCGCGTGCTGCGGTATGCGGAGACACTACAAGCACCATAGTAGAACACAGATGAAGCTTCTAAGTTGATGTATTAGCCAGTAAGAAGTAGTACAATTCAAGTTCTAGGTATCGATTATTGACTTTTTAGCTGGCTTTGGTGCTCTGGACATGAGCTAGGACCTTAAGATTCTGCATTAAAGGAGGACTAGCAGCCGCGTTGCACTGGAGAATGTGAAATGTGTTCATATGTGGTAGAAACCTGAGAAATCCGTCCGTTTTCGTCATTTGTTATCGAATCGACTTAAAGCCCGATCGTCACATTGGCCGCTCTTCTCTCTGAAACGGTTGTACTTATCGTCTGCAAAGCTATGTCGCGTGCTGTGGTATGCGGAGACAATAAAATCACCATAGTAGAACACAGATGAAGCTTCTAAGTTGATATAATAGCCAGTAAGAAGTAGTACACTTCAAGTTTTAGGTATCGATTATTGACTTTTTAGCTGGCTTTGGTGATCTGGACATGAGCTAGGACCTTAAGATTCTGCATGAAAGGAGGACTAGCAGCCGAGTTGCACGGGAGAATGTGAAAAGTGTTCATATGTAGTAAAAAATAAGAAATCCGTCCGTTTTCGTCATTTGTTATCGAATCGACTTAATGCCAGAACGTCACATTGGCCGCTCCTCTCTCTGAAACGGTTGTACTTATCGTCCTCAAAGCTATGTCGCGTGCTGCGGTATGCGGAGACACTAAAAGCACCATAGTAGAACACAAATGAAGCTTCTAAGTTGATGTAATAGCCATTAAGAAGTAGTACAATTCAAGTTTTAGGTATCGATTATTGACTTTTTAGCTGGCTTTGGTGCCTTGGACATGAGCTACGACCTTAAGATTCTGCATTAAAGGAGGACTAGCAGCCACGTTTCACGGGAGAATGTGAAATGTGTTCATATGAAGTAGAAACCTGAGAAATCCGTCCGTTTTCGTCATTTGTTATCGAATCGACTTAAAGCCAGATCGTCACATTGGCCGCTCTTCTCTCTGAAACGGTTGTACTTATCGTCTGCAAAGTTATGTCGCGTGCTGCGGTATGTGGAGACAATAAAATCACCATAGTAGAACACAGATGAAGCTTCTAAGATGATGTAATAGCCAGTAAGTAGTAGTACAATTCAAGTTTTAGGTATCGATTATTGAGTTTTTAGCTGGCTTTGGTGATCTGGACATGAGCTAGGACCTTAAGATTCAGCATCAAAAGGAGGACTAGCAGCCGAGTTGCACGGGAGAATGTGAAAAGTGTTCATATGTAGTAAAAACCTGAGAAATCCGTCCGTTTTCGTCATTTGTTATCGAATCGACTTAAAGCCAGATCGTCAAATTGGCCTCTCTTTTCTCTGAGACGGTTGTACTTATCGCCTGCAAAGCTATGTCGCGTGCTGCGGTATGCGGAGACAATAAAATCACCATAGTAGAACACAGATGAAGCTTCTAAGTTGATATAATAGCCAGTAAGAAGTAGTACACTTCAAGTTTTAGGTATCGATTATTGATTTTTTAGCTGCCTTTGGTGCCTTGGACATGAGCTAGGACCTTAAGATTCTGCATGAAAGGAGGACTAGCAGCCGAGTTGCACGGAATATTGTGGAATGTGTTCATATGTAGTAAAAACCTAGAAATCCGTCCGTTTTCGTCATTTGTTATCGAATCGAATTAAAGCCAGATCGTCACATTGGCCGCTCTTCTCTCTGAAACGGTTGTACTTATCGTCTGGAAAGCTATGTCGCGTGCTGCGGTATGCGGAGACACTATAAGCACCATAGTAGAACACAGATGAAGCCTCTAAGATGATGTAATAGCCAGTAAGAAGTAGTACAATTAAAGTTTTAGGTATCGATTATTGACTTTTTAGCTGGCTTTGGTGATCTGGACACGAGCTAGGACCTTAAGATTCTGCGTGAGAGGAGGACTAGCAGCCGATTGGCACGGGAGTGTGTGAAAAGTGTTCAGATGTAGTAAAAACCTGAGAAATCCGTCCGTTTTCGTCATTTGTTATCGAATCGACTTAATGAGTGAACGTCACATTGGTCGCTCCTCTCTCTGAAACGGTTGTACTTATCGTCCTCAAAGCTATGTCGCGTGCTGCGGTATGCGGAGACACTAAAAGCACCATAGTAGAACACAGATAAAGCTTCTAAGTTGATGTAATAGCCAGTAAGAAGTAGTACAATTCAAGTGTTAGGTATCGATTATTGACTTTTTAGCTGGCTTTGGTGCCTTGGACATGAGCTAGGACCTTAAGATTCTGCATTAAAGGAGCACTAGCAGCCGCGTTGTACGGGAGAATGTGAAATGTGTTCATATGTAGTAGAAACCTGAGAAATCCGTCCGTTTTCGTCATTTGTTATCGAATCGACTTAAAGCCAGATCGTCACATTGGCCGCTCTTCTCTCTGAAACGGTTGTACTTATCGTCTGCAAAGCTATGTCGCGTGCTGCGGTATGCGGAGACAATAAAATCACCATAGTAGAACACAGATGAAGCTTCTAAGTTGATATAATAGCCAGTAAGAAGTAGTACAATACAAGTTTTAGGTATCGATTATTGACATTTTAGCTGGCTTTGGAGCCTTGGACATGAGCTAGGACCTTAAGATTCTGCATCAAAAGGAGGACTAGCAGCCGAGTTGCACGGGAGAATGTGAAAAGTGTTCATATGTAGTAAAAACCTGAGAAATCCGTCCGTTTTCGTCATTTGTTATCGAATCGACTTAAAGCCAGATCGTCAAATTGGCCCCTCTTATCTCTGAAACGGTTGTACTTATCGTCCTCAAAGCTATGTCGCGTGCTGCGGTATGCGGAGACACTACAAGCACCATAGTAGAACACAGATGAAGCTTCTAAGTTGATGTATTAGCCAGTAAGAAGTAGTACAATTCAAGTTCTAGGTATCGATTATTGACTTTTTAGCTGGCTTTGGTGCTCTGGACATGAGCTAGGACCTTAAGATTCTGCATTAAAGGAGGACTAGCAGCCGCGTTGCACTGGAGAATGTGAAATGTGTTCATATGTGGTAGAAACCTGAGAAATCCGTCCGTTTTCGTCATTTGTTATCGAATCGACTTAATGCCAGAACGTCACATTGGCCGCTCCTTTCTCTGAAACGGTTGTACTTATCGTCCTCAAAGCTATGTCGCGTGCTGCGGTATGCGGAGACACTAAAAGCACCATAGTGGAACACAGATGAAGCTTCTAAGTTGATGTAATAGCCAGTAAGAAGTAGTACAATTCAAGTTTTAGGAATCGATTATTGACATTTTAGCTGGCTTTGGTGCCTTGGACATGAGCTAGGACCTTAAGATTCTGCATTAAAGGAGGACTAGCAGCCGAGTTGCACGGGAGAATGTGAAATGTGTTCATATGTAGTAGAAACCTGAGAAATACGTCCGTTTTCGTCATTTGTTATCGAATCGACTTAAAGCCCGATCGTCACATTGGCCGCTCTTCTCTCTGAAACGGTTGTACTTATCGTCTGCAAAGCTATGTCGCGTGCTGCGGTATGCGGAGACAATAAAATCACCATAGTAGAACACAGATGAAGCTTCTAAGATGATGTAATAGCCAGTAAGAAGTAGTACAATTCAAGTTTTAGGTATCGATTATTGACTTTTTAGCTGGCTTTGGTGATCTGGACATGAGCTAGGACCTTAAGGTTCTGCATCAAAAGGAGGACTAGAAGCCGAGTTGCACGGGAGAATGTGAAAAGTGTTCATATGTAGTAAAAACCTGAGAAATCCGTCCGTTTTCGTCATTTGTTTTCGAATCGACTTAAAGCCCGATCGTCACATTGGCCGCTCTTCTCTCTGAAACGGTTGTACTTATCGTCTGCAAAGCTATGTCGCGTGCTGCGGTATGCGGAGACAATAAAATCACCATAGTAGAACACAGATGAAGCTTCTAAGATGATGTAATAGCCAGTAAGAAGTAGTACAATTCAAGTTTTAGGTATCGATTATTGACTTTTTAGCTGGCTTTGGTGATCTGGACATGAGCTAGGACCTTAAGGTTCTGCATCAAAAGGAGGACTAGCAGCCGAGTTGCACGGGAGAATGTGAAAAGTGTTCATATGTAGTAAAAACCTGAGAAATCCGTCCGTTTTCGTCATTTGTTATCGAATCGACTTAATGCCAAAACGTCACATTGGCCGCTCCTCTAACTGAAACGGTTGTACTTATCGTCCTCAAAGCTATGTCGCGTGCTGCGGTATGCGGAGACACTACAAGCACCATAGTAGAACACAGATGAAGCTTCTAAGTTGATGTATTAGCCAGTAAGAAGTAGTACAATTCAAGTTCTAGGTATCGATTATTGACTTTTTAGCTGGCTTTGGTGCTCTGGACATGAGCTAGGACCTTAAGATTCTGCATTAAAGGAGGACTAGCAGCCGCGTTGCACTGGAGAATGTGAAATGTGTTCATATGTGGTAGAAACCTGAGAAATCCGTCCGTTTTCGTCATTTGTTATCGAATCGACTTAAAGCCCGATCGTCACATTGGCCGCTCTTCTCTCTGAAACGGTTGTACTTATCGTCTGCAAAGCTATGTCGCGTGCTGTGGTATGCGGAGACAATAAAATCACCATAGTAGAACACAGATGAAGCTTCTAAGTTGATATAATAGCCAGTAAGAAGTAGTACAATTAAAGTTTTAGGTATCGATTATTGACTTTTTAGCTGGCTTTGGTGATCTGGACATGAGCTAGGACCTTAAGATTCTGCATCAAAAGGAGGACTGCAGCCGAGTTGCACGGGAGAATGTGAAAAGTGTTCATATGTAGTAAAAACCTGAGAAATCCGTCCGTTTTCGTCATTTGTTATCGAATCGACTTAAAGCCAGATCGTCAAATTGGCCCCTCTTATCTCTGAAACGGTTGTACTTATTGTCTGCAAAGCTATGTCGCGTGCTGCGGTATGCGGAGACAATAAAATCACCATAGTAGAACACAGATGAAGCTTCTAAGTTGATATAATAGCCAGTAAGAAGTAGTACACTTCAAGTTTTAGGTATCGATTATTGACTTTTTAGCTGGCTTTGGTGATCTGGACATGAGCTAGGACCTTAAGATTCTGCATGAAAGGAGGACTAGCAGCCGAGTTGCACGGGAGAATGTGAAAAGTGTTCATATGTAGTAAAAAATAAGAAATCCGTCCGTTTTCGTCATTTGTTATCGAATCGACTTAATGCCAGAACGTCACATTGGCCGCTCCTCTCTCTGAAACGGTTGTACTTATCGTCCTCAAAGCTATGTCGCGTGCTGCGGTATGCGGAGACACTAAAAGCACCATAGTAGAACACAAATGAAGCTTCTAAGTTGATGTAATAGCCATTAAGAAGTAGTACAATTCAAGTTTTAGGTATCGATTATTGACTTTTTAGCTGGCTTTGGTGCCTTGGACATGAGCTAGGACCTTAAGATTCTGCATTAAAGGAGGACTAGCAGCCACGTTTCACGGGAGAATGTGAAATGTGTTCATATGAAGTAGAAACCTGAGAAATCCGTCCGTTTTCGTCATTTGTTATCGAATCGACTTAAAGCCAGATCGTCACATTGGCCGCTCTTCTCTCTGAAACGGTTGTACTTATCGTCTGCAAAGTTATGTCGCGTGCTGCGGTATGTGGAGACAATAAAATCACCATAGTAGAACACAGATGAAGCTTCTAAGATGATGTAATAGCCAGTAAGTAGTAGTACAATTCAAGTTTTAGGTATCGATTATTGAGTTTTTAGCTGGCTTTGGTGATCTGGACATGAGCTAGGACCTTAAGATTCAGCATCAAAAGGAGGACTAGCAGCCGAGTTGCACGGGAGAATGTGAAAAGTGTTCATATGTAGTAAAAACCTGAGAAATCCGTCCGTTTTCGTCATTTGTTATCGAATCGACTTAAAGCCAGATCGTCAAATTGGCCTCTCTTTTCTCTGAGACGGTTGTACTTATCGCCTGCAAAGCTATGTCGCGTGCTGCGGTATGCGGAGACAATAAAATCACCATAGTAGAACACAGATGAAGCTTCTAAGTTGATATAATAGCCAGTAAGAAGTAGTACACTTCAAGTTTTAGGTATCGATTATTGACTTTTTAGCTGCCTTTGGTGCCTTGGACATGAGCTAGGACCTTAAGATTCTGCATGAAAGGAGGACTAGCAGCCGAGTTGCACGGAATATTGTGGAATGTGTTCATATGTAGTAAAAACCTAGAAATCCGTCCGTTTTCGTCATTTGTTATCGAATCGAATTAAAGCCAGATCGTCACATTGGCCGCTCTTCTCTCTGAAACGGTTGTACTTATCGTCTGGAAAGCTATGTCGCGTGCTGCGGTATGCGGAGACACTATAAGCACCATAGTAGAACACAGATGAAGCCTCTAAGATGATGTAATAGCCAGTAAGAAGTAGTACAATTAAAGTTTTAGGTATCGATTATTGACTTTTTAGCTGGCTTTGGTGATCTGGACACGAGCTAGGACCTTAAGATTCTGCGTGAGAGGAGGACTAGCAGCCGATTGGCACGGGAGTGTGTGAAAAGTGTTCAGATGTAGTAAAAACCTGAGAAATCCGTCCGTTTTCGTCATTTGTTATCGAATCGACTTAATGAGTGAACGTCACATTGGTCGCTCCTCTCTCTGAAACGGTTGTACTTATCGTCCTCAAAGCTATGTCGCGTGCTGCGGTATGCGGAGACACTAAAAGCACCATAGTAGAACACAGATAAAGCTTCTAAGTTGATGTAATAGCCAGTAAGAAGTAGTACAATTCAAGTGTTAGGTATCGATTATTGACTTTTTAGCTGGCTTTGGTGCCTTGGACATGAGCTAGGACCTTAAGATTCTGCATTAAAGGAGCACTAGCAGCCGCGTTGTACGGGAGAATGTGAAATGTGTTCATATGTAGTAGAAACCTGAGAAATCCGTCCGTTTTCGTCATTTGTTATCGAATCGACTTAAAGCCAGATCGTCACATTGGCCGCTCTTCTCTCTGAAACGGTTGTACTTATCGTCTGCAAAGCTATGTCGCGTGCTGCGGTATGCGGAGACAATAAAATCACCATAGTAGAACACAGATGAAGCTTCTAAGTTGATATAATAGCCAGTAAGAAGTAGTACAATACAAGTTTTAGGTATCGATTATTGACATTTTAGCTGGCTTTGGAGCCTTGGACATGAGCTAGGACCTTAAGATTCTGCATCAAAAGGAGGACTAGCAGCCGAGTTGCACGGGAGAATGTGAAAAGTGTTCATATGTAGTAAAAACCTGAGAAATCCGTCCGTTTTCGTCATTTGTTATCGAATCGACTTAAAGCCAGATCGTCAAATTGGCCCCTCTTATCTCTGAAACGGTTGTACTTATCGTCCTCAAAGCTATGTCGCGTGCTGCGGTATGCGGAGACACTACAAGCACCATAGTAGAACACAGATGAAGCTTCTAAGTTGATGTATTAGCCAGTAAGAAGTAGTACAATTCAAGTTCTAGGTATCGATTATTGACTTTTTAGCTGGCTTTGGTGCTCTGGACATGAGCTAGGACCTTAAGATTCTGCATTAAAGGAGGACTAGCAGCCGCGTTGCACTGGAGAATGTGAAATGTGTTCATATGTGGTAGAAACCTGAGAAATCCGTCCGTTTTCGTCATTTGTTATCGAATCGACTTAATGCCAGAACGTCACATTGGCCGCTCCTTTCTCTGAAACGGTTGTACTTATCGTCCTCAAAGCTATGTCGCGTGCTGCGGTATGCGGAGACACTAAAAGCACCATAGTGGAACACAGATGAAGCTTCTAAGTTGATGTAATAGCCAGTAAGAAGTAGTACAATTCAAGTTTTAGGAATCGATTATTGACATTTTAGCTGGCTTTGGTGCCTTGGACATGAGCTAGGACCTTAAGATTCTGCATTAAAGGAGGACTAGCAGCCGAGTTGCACGGGAGAATGTGAAATGTGTTCATATGTAGTAGAAACCTGAGAAATACGTCCGTTTTCGTCATTTGTTATCGAATCGACTTAAAGCCCGATCGTCACATTGGCCGCTCTTCTCTCTGAAACGGTTGTACTTATCGTCTGCAAAGCTATGTCGCGTGCTGCGGTATGCGGAGACAATAAAATCACCATAGTAGAACACAGATGAAGCTTCTAAGATGATGTAATAGCCAGTAAGAAGTAGTACAATTCAAGTTTTAGGTATCGATTATTGACTTTTTAGCTGGCTTTGGTGATCTGGACATGAGCTAGGACCTTAAGGTTCTGCATCAAAAGGAGGACTAGCAGCCGAGTTGCACGGGAGAATGTGAAAAGTGTTCATATGTAGTAAAAACCTGAGAAATCCGTCCGTTTTCGTCATTTGTTATCGAATCGACTTAATGCCAAAACGTCACATTGGCCGCTCCTCTAACTGAAACGGTTGTACTTATCGTCCTCAAAGCTCTGTCGCGTGCTGCGGTATGCGGAGACACTACAAGCACCATAGTAGAACACAGATGAAGCTTCTAAGTTGATGTATTAGCCAGTAAGAAGTAGTACAATTCAAGTTCTAGGTATCGATTATTGACTTTTTAGCTGGCTTTGGTGATCTGGACATGAGCTAGGACCTTAAGATTCTGCATGAAAGGAGGACTAGCAGCCGAGTTGCACGGGAGAATGTGAAAAGTGTTCATATGTAGTAAAAAATAAGAAATCCGTCCGTTTTCGTCATTTGTTATCGAATCGACTTAATGCCAGAACGTCACATTGGCCGCTCCTCTCTCTGAAACGGTTGTACTTATCGTCCTCAAAGCTATGTCGCGTGCTGCGGTATGCGGAGACACTAAAAGCACCATAGTAGAACACAAATGAAGCTTCTATGTTGATGTAATAGCCATTAAGAAGTAGTACAATTCAAGTTTTAGGTATCGATTATTGACTTTTTAGCTGGCTTTGTTGCCTTGGACATGAGCTAGGACCTTAAGATTCTGCATTAAAGGAGGACTAGCAGCCACGTTTCACGGGAGAATGTGAAATGTGTTCATATGAAGTAGAAACCTGAGAAATCCGTCCGTTTTCGTCATTTGTTATCGAATCGACTTAAAGCCAGATCGTCACATTGGCCGCTCTTCTCTCTGAAACGGTTGTACTTATCGTCTGCAAAGTTATGTCGCGTGCTGCTGTATGTGGAGACAATAAAATCACCATAGTAGAACACAGATGAAGCTTCTAAGATGATGTAATAGCCAGTAAGTAGTAGTACAATTCAAGTTTTAGGTATCGATTATTGAGTTTTTAGCTGGCTTTGGTGATCTGGACATGAGCTAGGACCTTAAGATTCAGCATCAAAAGGAGGACTAGCAGCCGAGTTGCACGGGAGAATGTGAAAAGTGTTCATATGTAGTAAAAACCTGAGAAATCCGTCCGTTTTCGTCATTTGTTATCGAATCGACTTAAAGCCAGATCGTCAAATTGGCCTCTCTTTTCTCTGAGACGGTTGTACTTATCGCCTGCAAAGCTATGTCGCGTGCTGCGGTATGCGGAGACAATAAAATCACCATAGTAGAACACAGATGAAGCTTCAAAGTTGATATAATAGCCAGTAAGAAGTAGTACACTTCAAGTTTTAGGTATCGATTATTGACTTTTTAGCTGGCTTTGGTGCCTTGGACATGAGCTAGGACCTTAAGATTCTGCATGAAAGGAGGACTAGCAGCCGAGTTGCACGGAATATTGTGGAATGTGTTCATATGTAGTAAAAACCTAGAAATCCGTCCGTTTTCGTCATTTGTTATCGAATCGAATTAAAGCCAGATCGTCACATTGGCCGCTCTTCTCTCTGAAACGGTTGTACTTATCGTCTGGAAAGCTATGTCGCGTGCTGCGGTATGCGGAGACACTATAAGCACCATAGTAGAACACAGATGAAGCTTCTAAGATGATGTAATAGCCAGTAAGAAGTAGTACAATTAAAGTTTTAGGTATCGATTATTGACTTTTTAGCTGGCTTTGGTGATCTGGACACGAGCTAGGACCTTAAGATTCTGCGTGAGAGGAGGACTAGCAGCCGATTGGCACGGGAGTGTGTGAAAAGTGTTCAGATGTAGTAAAAACCTGAGAAATCCGTCCGTTTTCGTCATTTGTTATCGAATCGACTTAATGAGTGAACGTCACATTGGTCGCTCCTCTCTCTGAAACGGTTGTACTTATCGTCCTCAAAGCTATGTCGCGTGCTGCGGTATGCGGAGACACTAAAAGCACCATAGTAGAACACAGATAAAGCTTCTAAGTTGATGTAATAGCCAGTAAGAAGTAGTACAATTCAAGTGTTAGGTATCGATTATTGACTTTTTAGCTGGCTTTGGTGTCTTGGACATGAGCTAGGACCTTAAGATTCTGCATTAAAGGAGCACTAGCAGCCGCGTTGCACGGGAGAATGTGAAATGTGTTCATATGCAGTAGAAACCTGAGAAATCCGTCCGTTTTCGTCATTTGTTATCGAATCGACTTAAAGCCAGATCGTCACATTGGCCGCTCTTCTCTCTGAAACGGTTGTACTTATCGTCTGCAAAGCTATGTCGCGTGCTGCGGTATGCGGAGACAATAAAATCACCATAGTAGAACACAGATGAAGCTTCTAAGTTGATATAATAGCCAGTAAGAAGTAGTACAATACAAGTTTTAGGTATCGATTATTGACATTTTAGCTGGCTTTGGAGCCTTGGACATGAGCTAGGACCTTACGATTCTGCATCAAAAGGAGGACTAGCAGCCGAGTTGCACGGGAGAATGTGAAAAGTGTTCATATGTAGTAAAAACCTTAGAAATCTGTCCGTTTTCGTCATTTGTTATCGAATCGACTTAAAGCCAGATCGTCAAATAGGCCCCTCTTTTCTCTGAAACGGTTGTACTTATCGTCTGCAAAGCTATGTCGCGTGCTGCGGTATGCGGAGACAATAAAATCACCATAGTAGAACACAGATGAAGCTTCTTAGTTGATATAATAGCCAGTAAGAAGTAGTACACTTAAAGTTTTAGGTATCGATTATTGACTTTTTAGCTGGCTTTGGTGCCTTGGACATGAGCTAGGACCTTAAGATTCTGCATCAAAAGGAGGACTAGCAGCCGAGTTGCACGGGAGAATGTGAAAAGTGTTCATATGTAGTAAAAAACCTGAGAAATCCGTCCGTTTTCGTCATTTGTTATCGAATCGACTTAAAGCCAGATCGTCACATTGGCCGCTCTTCTCTCTGAAACGGTTGTACTTATCGTCTGGAAAGCTATGTCGCGTGCTGCGGTATGCGGAGACACTAAAAGCACCATAGTAGAACACAGATGAAGCTTCTAATATGATGTAATAGCCAGTAAGAAGTAGTACAATTCAAGTTTTAGGTATCGCTTATTGACTTTTTAGCTGGCTTTGGTGATCTGGACATAAGCTAGGACCTTAAGATTCTGCATGAAAGGAGGACTAGCAGCCGAGTTGCACGGGAGAATGTGAAAAGTGTTCATATGTAGTAAAAACCTGAGAAATCCGTCCGTTTTCGTCATTTGTTATCGAATCGACTTAATGCCAGAACGTCACATTGGCCGCTCCTCTAACTGAAACGGTTGTACTTATCGTCCTCAAAGCTATGTCGCGTGCTGCGGTATGCGGAGACACTAAAAGCACCATAGTAGAACACAGATGAAGCTTCTAAGTTGATGTAATAGCCAGTAAGATGTAGTACAATTCAAGTTCTAGGTATCGATTATTGACTTTTTAGCTGGCTTTGGTGCTCTGGACATGAGCTAGGACCTTAAGATTCTGCATTAAAGGAGGACTAGCAGCCGCGTTGCACGGGAGAATGTGAAATGTGTTCATATGTAGTAGAAACCTGAGAAATACGTCCGTTTTCGTCATTTGTTATCGAATCGACTTAAAGACCGATCGTCACATTGGCCGCTCTTCTCTCTGAAACGGTTGTACTTATCGTGTGCAAAGCTATGTCGCGTGCTGCGGTATGCGGAGACAATAAAATCACCATAGTAGAACACAGATGAAGCTTCTAAGATGATGTAATAGCCAGTAAGAAGTAGTCCAATTCAAGTTTTAGGTATCGATTATTGACTTTTAGGCTGGCTTTGGTGCCTTGGACATGAGCTAGGACCTTAAGATTCTGCATTAAAGGAGGACTAGCAGCCGCGTTGCACGGGAGAATGTGAAATGTGTTCATATGTAGTAGAAACCTGAGAAATCCGTCCATTTTCGTCATTTGTTATCGAATCGACTTAAAGCCCGATCGTCACATTGGCCGCTCTTCTCTCTGAAACGGTTGTACTTATCGTCTGCATTGCTATGTCGCGTGCTGCGGTGTGCGGAGACACTAAAAGCACCATAGTAGAACACAGATGAAGCTTCTAAGTTGATGTAATAGCCAGTAAGAAGTAGTACACTTCAAGTTTTAGGTATCGATTATTGACTTTTTACCTGGCTTTGGTGCCTTGGACATGAGCTAGGAACTTAAGATTCTGCATCATAAGGAGGACTAGCAGCCGAGTTGCACGGGAGAATGTGAAAAGTGTTCATGTGTAGTAAAAACCTGAGAAATCCGTCCGTTTTCGTCATTTGTTATCGAATCGACTTAAAGCCAGATCGTCAAATTGGCCCCTCTTTTCTCTGAAACGGTTGTACTTATCGTCTGCAAAGCTATGTCGCGTTCTGCAGTATGCGGAGACACTAAAAGCACCATAGTAGAACACAGATGAAGCTTCTAAGTTGATGTAATAGAAAGTAAGAAGTAGTACAATTCAAGTTTTAGGTATCGATTATTGACTTTTTAGCTGGCTTTGGTGCCTTGGACATGAGCTATGTCCTTAAGATTCTGCATGAAAGGAGGACTAGCAGCCGAGTTGCACGGGAGAATGTGAAAAGTGTTCATATGTAGTAAAAACCTGAGAAATCCGTCCGTTTTCGTCATTTGTTATCGAATCGTCTTAAAGCCAAATCGTCACATTGGCCGCTCTGCTCTCTGAAACGGTTGTACTTATCGTCTGCAAAGCTATGTCGCGAACTGCGGTATTCGGAGACACTAAAAGCACCATAGTAGAAACAGATGAAGCTTCTAAGATGATGTAATAGCCAGTAAGAAATAGTACAATTCAAGTTTTAGGTATCGATTGTTGACTTTTTAGCTGGCTTCGGTGCCTTGCACGTGACCTAGGACCTTAAGATTCTGCATGAAAGGAGGACTAGCAGCCGAGTTGCACGGGAGAATGTGAAAAGTGTTCATATGTAGTAAAAACCTGAGAAATCCGTCCGTTTTCGTCATTTGTTATCGAATCGACTTAAAGCCAGATCGTCAAATTGGCCCCTCTTTTCTCTGAAACGGTTGTACTTATCGCCTGCAAAGCTATGTCGCGTGCTGCAGTATGCGGAGACACTAAAAGCACCATAGTAGAACACAGATGAAGCTTCTAAGTTGATGTAATAGAAAGTAAGAAGTAGTACAATTCAAGTTTTAGGTATCGATTATTGACTTTTTAGCTGGCTTTGGTGCCTTGGACATGAGCTAGGACCCTAAGATTATGCATCATGAGGAGGACTAGCAGCCGAGTTGCACGGGAGAATGTTAAAAGTGTTCATATGTAGTAAAAACCTGAGAAATCCGTTCGATTTCGTCATTTGTTATCGAATCGACTTAAAGCCAGATCGTCATATTGGACCCTCTTTTCTCTGATACGGTTGTACTTATCGTCTGCAAAGCTATGTCGCGTGCTGCAGTATGCGGAGACAATAAAATCACCATAGTAGAACACAGATGAAGCTTCTAAGTTGATATAATAGCCAGTAAGAAGTAGTACACTTCAAGTTTTAGGTATCGATTATTGACATTTTAGCTGGCTTTGGTGCTTTGGACATGAGCTAGGACCTTAAGATTCTGCATCAAAAGGAGGACTAGCAGCCGAGTTGCACGGGAGAATGTGAAAAGTTTTCATATGTAGTAAAAACCTGAGAAATCCGTCCGATTTCGTCATTTGTTATCGAATCGACTTAAAGCCAGATCGTCACATTGGCCGCTCTTCTCTCTGAAACGGTTGTACTTATCGTCTGCAAAGCTATGTCGCGTGCTGCGGTATGCGGAGACTCTAAAAGCACCATAGCAGAACACAGATGAAGCCTCTAAGATGATGTAATTGCCAGTAAGAAGTAGTACAATTCAAGTTTTATTTATCGTTTATTGATTTGTTAGCTGGCTTTGGTGCCTTGGACATGAGCTAGAACCTTAAGATTCTGCATGAAAGGAGGACTAGCAGCCGAGTTGCACGGGAGAATGTGAAAAGTGTTCATATGTAGTAAAAACCTGCGAAATCCGTCCGTTTTCGTCATTTGTTATCGAATCGACTTAAAGCCAGATCGTCACATTGGCCGCTCTTCTCTCTGAAACGGTTGTACTTATCGTCTGCAAAGCTATGTCGCGTGCTGCGGTATTCGGAGACACTAAAACCACCATAGTAAAACACAGATCAAGCATCTAATTTAATGTAATAGCCAGTAAGAAGTAGTACAATTCAAGTTTTAGGTATCGATTATGGACTTTTTAGCTGGCTTTGGTGCCTTGGACATGACCTAGGACCTTAAGATTCTGCATGAAAGGAGGACTAGCAGCCGAGTTGCCCGTGAAAATGTGAAAAGTGTTCATATGTAGTAAAAACCTGAGAAATCCGTCCGTTTTCGTCATTTGTTTTTGAATTGTCTTAAAGCCAGATCGCCACTTGGCTGCTCTTCTCTCTGAAACGGTTGTACTTACCGTCTGCAAAGCTATGTCGCATGCTGCGGTATGCGGAGACACTAAAAGCACCATAGTAGAACACAGATGAAGCTTCTAAGTTGATGTAATAGAAAGTAAGAAGGAGTACAATTCAAGTTTTAGGTATCGATTATTGACTTTTTAGCTGGCTTTGATGCCTTGGACATGAGCTAGGACCTTAAGATTATGCATTAAAGGAGGAATAGCAGCCGCGTTGCACGGGAGAATGTGAAATGTGTTCATATGTAGTAAAAACCTGAGAAATCCGTCCGTTTTCGTCATTTGTTATCGAATCGACTTAAAGCCAGATCGTCAAATTGGCCCCTCTTTTCTCTGAAACGGTTGTACTTATCGTCTGCAAAGCTATGTCGCGTGCTGCGGTATGCGGAGACACTAAAAGCACCATAGTAGAACACAGATGAAGCTTCTAAGTTGATGTAATAGCCAGTAAGAAATAGTACAATTCAAGTTTTAGGTATCGATTGTTGACTTTTTAGCTGGCTTCGGTGCCTTGCACGTGACCTAGGACCTTAAGATTCTGCATGAAAGGAGGACTAGCAGCCGAGTTGCACGGGAGAATGTGAAAAGTGTTCATATGTAGTAAAAACCTGAGAAATCTGTACGTTTTCGCATTTGTTATCGAATCGACTTAAAGCCAGATCGTCCAATTGGCCCCTCTTTTCTCTGAACCGGTTGTACTTATCGTCTGCAAAGCTATGTCGCGTGCTGCGGTATGCGGACACAATAAAATCACCATAGTAGAACACAGATGAAGCTCCTAAGTTGATATAATAGCCAGTAAGAAGTAGTACACTTCAAGTTTTAGGTATCGATTATTGACTTTTTAGCTGGCTTTCGTGCCTTGGACATGAGCTAGGACCTTAAGATTCTGCATGAAAGGAGGACTAGCAGCCGAGTTGCACGGGAGAATGTGAAAAGTGTTCATATGTTGTAAAAACGTGAGAAATCCGTCCGTTTTCGTCATTTGTTATCGAATCGACTTAAAGCCAGATCGTCACATTGGCCGCTCTTCTCTCTGAAACGGTTGTACTTATCGTCCTCAAAGCTATGTCGCGTGCTGCGGTGTGCGGAGACACTAAAAGCACCATAGTAGAACACAGATGAAGCTTCTAAGTTGATGTAATAGCCAGTAAGAAGTAGTACACTTCAAGTTTTAGGTATCGATTATTGACTTTTTACCTGGCTTTGGTGCCTTGGACATGAGCTAGGAACTTAAGATTCTGCATCATAAGGAGGACTAGCAGCCGAGTTGCACGGGAGAATGTGAAAAGTGTTCATGTGTAGTAAAAACCTGAGAAATCCGTCCGTTTTCGTCATTTGTTATCGAATCGACTTAAAGCCAGATCGTCAAATTGGCCCCTCTTTTCTCTGAAACGGTTGTACTTATCGTCTGCAAAGCTATGTCGCGTTCTGCAGTATGCGGAGACACTAAAAGCACCATAGTAGAACACAGATGAAGCTTCTAAGTTGATGTAATAGAAAGTAAGAAGTAGTACAATTCAAGTTTTAGGTATCGATTATTGACTTTTTAGCTGGCTTTGGTGCCTTGGACATGAGCTATGTCCTTAAGATTCTGCATGAAAGGAGGACTAGCAGCCGAGTTGCACGGGAGAATGTGAAAAGTGTTCATATGTAGTAAAAACCTGAGAAATCCGTCCGTTTTCGTCATTTGTTATCGAATCGTCTTAAAGCCAAATCGTCACATTGGCCGCTCTGCTCTCTGAAACGGTTGTACTTATCGTCTGCAAAGCTATGTCGCGAACTGCGGTATTCGGAGACACTAAAAGCACCATAGTAGAAACAGATGAAGCTTCTAAGATGATGTAATAGCCAGTAAGAAATAGTACAATTCAAGTTTTAGGTATCGATTGTTGACTTTTTAGCTGGCTTCGGTGCCTTGCACGTGACCTAGGACCTTAAGATTCTGCATGAAAGGAGGACTAGCAGCCGAGTTGCACGGGAGAATGTGAAAAGTGTTCATATGTAGTAAAAACCTGAGAAATCCGTCCGTTTTCGTCATTTGTTATCGAATCGACTTAAAGCCAGATCGTCAAATTGGCCCCTCTTTTCTCTGAAACGGTTGTACTTATCGCCTGCAAAGCTATGTCGCGTGCTGCAGTATGCGGAGACACTAAAAGCACCATAGTAGAACACAGATGAAGCTTCTAAGTTGATGTAATAGAAAGTAAGAAGTAGTACAATTCAAGTTTTAGGTATCGATTATTGACTTTTTAGCTGGCTTTGGTGCCTTGGACATGAGCTAGGACCCTAAGATTATGCATCATGAGGAGGACTAGCAGCCGAGTTGCACGGGAGAATGTTAAAAGTGTTCATATGTAGTAAAAACCTGAGAAATCCGTTCGATTTCGTCATTTGTTATCGAATCGACTTAAAGCCAGATCGTCATATTGGACCCTCTTTTCTCTGATACGGTTGTACTTATCGTCTGCAAAGCTATGTCGCGTGCTGCAGTATGCGGAGACAATAAAATCACCATAGTAGAACACAGATGAAGCTTCTAAGTTGATATAATAGCCAGTAAGAAGTAGTACACTTCAAGTTTTAGGTATCGATTATTGACATTTTAGCTGGCTTTGGTGCTTTGGACATGAGCTAGGACCTTAAGATTCTGCATCAAAAGGAGGACTAGCAGCCGAGTTGCACGGGAGAATGTGAAAAGTTTTCATATGTAGTAAAAACCTGAGAAATCCGTCCGATTTCGTCATTTGTTATCGAATCGACTTAAAGCCAGATCGTCACATTGGCCGCTCTTCTCTCTGAAACGGTTGTACTTATCGTCTGCAAAGCTATGTCGCGTGCTGCGGTATGCGGAGACTCTAAAAGCACCATAGCAGAACACAGATGAAGCCTCTAAGATGATGTAATTGCCAGTAAGAAGTAGTACAATTCAAGTTTTATTTATCGTTTATTGATTTGTTAGCTGGCTTTGGTGCCTTGGACATGAGCTAGAACCTTAAGATTCTGCATGAAAGGAGGACTAGCAGCCGAGTTGCACGGGAGAATGTGAAAAGTGTTCATATGTAGTAAAAACCTGCGAAATCCGTCCGTTTTCGTCATTTGTTATCGAATCGACTTAAAGCCAGATCGTCACATTGGCCGCTCTTCTCTCTGAAACGGTTGTACTTATCGTCTGCAAAGCTATGTCGCGTGCTGCGGTATTCGGAGACACTAAAACCACCATAGTAAAACACAGATCAAGCATCTAATTTAATGTAATAGCCAGTAAGAAGTAGTACAATTCAAGTTTTAGGTATCGATTATGGACTTTTTAGCTGGCTTTGGTGCCTTGGACATGACCTAGGACCTTAAGATTCTGCATGAAAGGAGGACTAGCAGCCGAGTTGCCCGTGAAAATGTGAAAAGTGTTCATATGTAGTAAAAACCTGAGAAATCCGTCCGTTTTCGTCATTTGTTTTTGAATTGTCTTAAAGCCAGATCGCCACTTGGCTGCTCTTCTCTCTGAAACGGTTGTACTTACCGTCTGCAAAGCTATGTCGCATGCTGCGGTATGCGGAGACACTAAAAGCACCATAGTAGAACACAGATGAAGCTTCTAAGTTGATGTAATAGAAAGTAAGAAGTAGTACAATTCAAGTTTTAGGTATCGATTATTGACTTTTTAGCTGGCTTTGATGCCTTGGACATGAGCTAGGACCTTAAGATTATGCATTAAAGGAGGAATAGCAGCCGCGTTGCACGGGAGAATGTGAAATGTGTTCATATGTAGTAAAAACCTGAGAAATCCGTCCGTTTTCGTCATTTGTTATCGAATCGACTTAAAGCCAGATCGTCAAATTGGCCCCTCTTTTCTCTGAAACGGTTGTACTTATCGTCTGCAAAGCTATGTCGCGTGCTGCAGTATGCGGAGACACTAAAAGCACCATAGTAGAACACAGATGAAGCTTCTAAGTTGATGTAATAGCCAGTAAGAAATAGTACAATTCAAGTTTTAGGTATCGATTGTTGACTTTTTAGCTGGCTTCGGTGCCTTGCACGTGACCTAGGACCTTAAGATTCTGCATGAAAGGAGGACTAGCAGCCGAGTTGCACGGGAGAATGTGAAAAGTGTTCATATGTAGTAAAAACCTGAGAAATCCGTACGTTTTCGCATTTGTTATCGAATCGACTTAAAGCCAGATCGTCCAATTGGCCCCTCTTTTCTCTGAACCGGTTGTACTTATCGTCTGCAAAGCTATGTCGCGTGCTGCGGTATGCGGACACAATAAAATCACCATAGTAGAACACAGATGAAGCTCCTAAGTTGATATAATAGCCAGTAAGAAGTAGTACACTTCAAGTTTTAGGTATCGATTATTGACTTTTTAGCTGGCTTTCGTGCCTTGGACATGAGCTAGGACCTTAAGATTCTGCATGAAAGGAGGACTAGCAGCCGAGTTGCACGGGAGAATGTGAAAAGTGTTCATATGTTGTAAAAACGTGAGAAATCCGTCCGTTTTCGTCATTTGTTATCGAATCGACTTAAAGCCAGATCGTCACATTGGCCGCTCTTCTCTCTGAAACGGTTGTACTTATCGTCCTCAAAGCTATGTCGCGTGCTGCGGTATGCGGAGAAAATAAAATCAGCATAGTAGAACACAGATGAAGCTTCTAAGTTGATATAATAGCCAGTAAGAAGTAGTACACTTCAAGTTTTAGGTATCGATTATTGACTTTTTAGCTGGCTTTGGTGCCTTGGACATTAGCTAGGACCTTAAGATTCTGCATCTAAAGGAGGACTAGCAGCCGAGTTGCACGGGAGAATGTGAAAAGTATTCATATGTAGTAAAAACCTGAGAAATCCGTCCGTTTTCGTCATTTGTTATGGAATCGACTTAAAGCCAGATCGTCAAATTGGCCCCTTTTTTCTCTGAAACGGTTGTACTTATCGTCTGCAAAGCTATGTCGCGTGCTGCAGTATGCGGAGACACTAAAAGCACCATAGTAGAACACAGATGAAGCGTCTAAGTTGATGTAATAGAAAGTAAGAAGTAGTACAATTCAAGTTTTAGGTATCGATTATTGACTTTTTAGCTGGCTTTGGTGCCTTGGACATGAGCTAGGACCTTAAGATTCTGCATGAAAGGAGGACTATCAGCCGAGTTGCACGGGAGAATGTGAAAAGTGTTCATATGTAGTAAAAACCTGAGAAATCCGTCCGTTTTCGTCATTTGTTATCGAATCGACTTAAAGCCAAATCGTCACATTGGCCGCTCTGCTCTCTGAAACGGTTGTACTTATCGTCTGCAAAGCTATGTCGCGAACTGCGGTATTCGGAGACACTAAAAGCACCATAGTAGAAACAGATGAAGCTTCTAAGATGATGTAATAGCCAGTAAGAAATAGTACAATTCAAGTTTTAGGTATCGATTGTTGACTTTTTAGCTGGCTTCGGTGCCTTGCACGTGACCTAGGACCTTAAGATTCTGCATGAAAGGAGGACTAGCAGCCGAGTTGCACGGGAAAATGTGAAAAGTGTTCATATGTAGTAAAAACCTGAGAAATCCGTCCGTTTTCGCATTTGTTATCGAATCGACTTAAAGCCAGATCGTCCAATTGGCCCCTCTTTTCTCTGAACCGGTTGTACTTATCGTCTGCAAAGCTATGTCGCGTGCTGCGGTATGCGGAGACAATAAAATCACCATAGTAGAACACAGATGAAGCTTCTAAGTTGATATAATAGCCAGTAAGAAGTAGTACACTTCAAGTTTTAGGTATCGATTATTGACTTTTTAGCTGGCTTTGGTGCCTTGGACATGAGCTAGGACCTTAAGATTCTGCATGAAAGGAGGACTAGCAGCCGAGTTGCACGGGAGAATGTGAAAAGTGTTCATATGTTGTAAAAACGTGAGAAATCCGTCCGTTTTCGTCATTTGTTATCGAATCGACTTAAAGCCAGATCGTCACATTGGCCGCTCTTCTCTCTGAAACGGTTGTACTTATCGTCCTCAAAGCTATGTCGCGTGCTGCGGTATGCGGAGAAAATAAAATCAGCATAGTAGAACACAGATGAAGCTTCTAAGTTGATATAATAGCCAGTAAGAAGTAGTACACTTCAAGTTTTAGGTATCGATTATTGACTTTTTAGCTGGCTTTGGTGCCTTGGACATTAGCTAGGACCTTAAGATTCTGCATCTAAAGGAGGACTAGCAGCCGAGTTGCACGGGAGAATGTGAAAAGTGTTCATATGTAGTAAAAACCTGAGAAATCCGTCCGTTTTCGTCATTTGTTATCGAATCGACTTAAAGCCAAATCGTCACATTGGCCGCTCTGCTCTCTGAAACGGTTGTACTTATCGTCTGCAAAGCTATGTCGCGAACTGCGGTATTCGGAGACACTAAAAGCACCATAGTAGAAACAGATGAAGCTTCTAAGATGATGTAATAGCCAGTAAGAAATAGTACAATTCAAGTTTTAGGTATCGATTGTTGACTTTTTAGCTGGCTTCGGTGCCTTGCACGTGACCTAGGACCTTAAGATTCTGCATGAAAGGAGGACTAGCAGCCGAGTGGCACGGGAGAATGTGAAAAGTGTTCATATGTAGTAAAAACCTGAGAAATCCGTACGTTTTCGCATTTGTTATCGAATCGACTTAAAGCCAGATCGTCCAATTGGCCCCTCTTTTCTCTGAACCGGTAGTACTTATCGTCTGCAAAGCTATGTCGCATGCTGCGGTATGCGGAGACAATAAAATCACCATAGTAGAACACAGATGTAGCTTCTAAGTTGATATAATAGCCAGTAAGAAGTAGTACACTTCAAGTTTTAGGTATCGATTATTGACTTTTTAGCTGGCTTTGGTGCCTTGGACATGAGCTAGGACCTTAAGATTCTGCATCAAAAGGAGGACTAGCAGCCGAGTTGCACGGGAGAATGTGAAAAGTGTTCATATGTAGTAAAAACCTGAGAAATTCGTCCGTTTTCGTCATTTGTTATCGAATTGACTTAAAGCCAGATCGCCACTTGGCTGCTCTTCTCTCTGAAACGGTTGTACTTACTGTCTGCAAAGCTATGTCGCATGCTGCGGTATGCGGAGACACCAAAAGCACCATAGTAGAACACAGATGAAGCTTCTAAGTTGATGTAATAGAAAGTAAGAAGTAGTACAATTCAAGTTTTAGGTATCGATTATTGACTTTTTAGCTGGCTTTGATGCCTTTGACATGAGCTAGGACCTTAGGATTATGCATTAAAGGAGGACTAGCAGCCGCGTTGCACGGGAGAATGTGAAATGTGTTCATATGTAGTAGAAACCTGAGAAATCCGTCCGTTTTCGTAATTTGTTATCGAATCGACTTAAAGCCCGATCGTCACATTGGCCGCTCTTCTCTCTGAAACGGTTGTACTTATCGCCTGCAAAGCTATGTCGCGTGCTGCGGTATGCGGAGACACTAAAAGCACCATAGTAGAACACTGATGAAGCTTCTAAGTTGATGTAATAGCCAGTAAGAAGTAGTACAATTCAAGTTTTAGGTATCGATTATTGACTTTTTATCTGTCTTTGGTGCCTTGGACATGAGCTAGGACCTTAAGATTCTTCATGAAAGGAGAACTAGCAGCCGAGTTGCATGGGAGAATGTGAAAAGTGTTCATATGTAGTAAAAACCTGAGAAATCCGTCCGTTTTCGTCATTTGTTATCGAATCGACTTAAAGACCAGATCGTCACATTGGCCCCTCTTTTCTCTGAAACGGTTGTACTTATCGTCTGCAAAGCTATGTCGCGTGCTGCGGTATGCGGAGACAATAAAATCACCATAGTAGAACACAGATGAAGCTCCTAAGTTGATATAATACCCAGTAAGAAGTAGTACACTTCAAGTTTTAGGTATCGATTATTGACTTTTTAGCTGGCTTTGGTGCCTTGGACATTAGCTAGGACCTTAAGATTCTGCATGAAAGGAGGACTAGCAGCCGAGTTGCACGGGAGAATGTGAAAAGTGTTCATATGTAGTAAAAACCTGAGAAATCCGTCCGTTTTCGTCATTTGTTATCGAATCGACTTAAAGCCAGATCGTCAAATTGGCCCCTCTTTTCTCTGAAACGGTTGTACTTATCGCCTGCAAAGCTATGTCGCGTGCTGCAGTATGCGGAGACACTAAAAGCACCATAGTAGAACACAGATGAAGCTTCTAAGTTGATGTAATAGAAAGTAAGAAGTAGTACAATTCAAGTTTTAGGTATCGATTATTGACTTTTTAGCTGGCTTTGGTGCCTTGGACATGAGCTAGGACCCTAAGATTATGCATCATGAGGAGGACTAGCAGCCGAGTTGCACGGGAGAATGTTAAAAGTGTTCATATGTAGTAAAAACCTGAGAAATCCGTTCGATTTCGTCATTTGTTATCGAATCGACTTAAAGCCAGATCGTCATATTGGACCCTCTTTTCTCTGATACGGTTGTACTTATCGTCTGCAAAGCTATGTCGCGTGCTGCAGTATGCGGAGACAATAAAATCACCATAGTAGAACACAGATGAAGCTTCTAAGTTGATATAATAGCCAGTAAGAAGTAGTACACTTCAAGTTTTAGGTATCGATTATTGACATTTTAGCTGGCTTTGGTGCCTTGGACATGAGCTAGGACCTTAAGATTCTGCATCAAAAGGAGGACTAGCAGCCGAGTTGCACGGGAGAATGTGAAAAGTTTTCATATGTAGTAAAAACCTGAGAAATCCGTCCGATTTCGTCATTTGTTATCGAATCGACTTAAAGCCAGATCGTCACATTAGCCGCTCTTCTCTCTGAAACGGTTGTACTTATCGTCTGCAAAGCTATGTCGCGTGCTGCGGTATGCGGAGACTCTAAAAGCACCATAGCAGAACACAGATGAAGCCTCTAAGATGAGGTAATTGCCAGTAAGAAGTAGTACAATTCAAGTTTTATTTATCGTTTATTGACTTGTTAGCTGGCTTTGGTGCCTTGGACATGAGCTAGAACCTTAAGATTCTGCATGAAAGGAGGACTAGCAGCCGAGTTGCACGGGAGAATGTGAAAAGTGTTCATATGTAGTAAAAACCTGCGAAATCCGTCCGTTTTCGTCATTTGTTATCGAATCGACTTAAAGCCAGATCGTCACATTGGCCGCTCTTCTCTCTGAAACGGTTGTACTTATCGTCTGCAAAGCTATGTCGCGTGCTGCGGTA
The DNA here is from genome assembly GCF_023897955.1 of Schistocerca gregaria. Lineage (NCBI taxonomy): Eukaryota > Metazoa > Arthropoda > Insecta > Orthoptera > Acrididae > Schistocerca > Schistocerca gregaria. The sequence continues at coordinate 163,713 of NW_026061721.1, read as the reverse complement.
TTCGGAGACACTAAAACCACCATAGTAAAACACAGATCAAGCATCTAATTTAATGTAATAGCCAGTAAGAAGTAGTACAATTCAAGTTTTAGGTATCGATTATGGACTTTTTAGCTGGCTTTGGTGCCTTGGACATGAGCTAGGACCTTAAGATTCTGCATGAAAGGAGGACTAGCAGCCGAGTTGCCCGTGAAAATGTGAAAAGTGTTCATATGTAGTAAAAACCTGAGAAATCCGTCCGTTTTCGTCATTTGTTTTTGAATTGTCTTAAAGCCAGATCGCCACTTGGCTGCTCTTCTCTCTGAAACGGTTATACTTACCGTCTGCAAAGCTATGTCGCATGCTGCGGTATGCGGAGACACTAAAAGCACCATAGTAGAACACAGATGAAGCTTCTAAGTTGATGTAATAGCCAGTAAGAACTAGTACAATTCAAGTATTAGGTATCGATTATTGACTTTTTATCTGTCTTTGGTGCCTTGGACATGAGCTAGGACCTTAAGATTCTGCATGAAAGGAGAACTAGCAGCCGAGTTGCATGGGAGAATGTGAAAAGTGTTCATATGTAGTAAAAACCTGAGAAATCCGTCCGTTTTCGTCATTTGTTATCGAATCGACTTAAAGACCAGATCGTCAAATTGGCCCCTCTTTTCTCTGAAACGGTTGTACTTACCGTCTGCAAAGCTATGTCGCGTGCTGCGGTATGCGGAGACAATAAAATCACCATAGTAGAACACAGATGAAGCTCCTAAGTTGATATAATAGCCAGTAAGAAGTAGTACACTTCAAGTTTTAGGTATCGATTATTGACTTTTTAGCTGGCTTTGGTGCCTTGGACATGAGCTAGGACCTTAAGATTCTGCATGAAAGGAGGACTAGCAGCCGAGTTGCACGGGAGAATGTGAAAAGTGTTCATATGTTGTAAAAACGTGAGAAATCCGTCCGTTTTCGTCATTTGTTATCGAATCGACTTAAAGCCAGATCGTCACATTGGCCGCTCTTCTCTCTGAAACGGTTGTACTTATCGTCCTCAAAGCTATGTCGCGTGCTGCGGTATGCGGAGACTCTAAAAGCACCATAGCAGAACACAGATGAAGCCCCTAAGATGATGTAATTGCCAGTAAGAAGTAGTACAATTCAAGTTTTATTTATCGTTTATTGACTTGTTAGCTGGCTTTGGTGCCTTGGACATGAGCTAGAACCTTAAGATTCTGCATGAAAGGAGGACTAGCAGCCGAGTTGCACGGGAGAATGTGAAAAGTGTTCATATGTAGTAAAAACCTGAGAAATCCGTCCGTTTTCGTCATTTGTTATCGAATCGACTTAAAGCCAGATCGTCACATTGGCCGCTCTTCTCTCTGAAACGGTTGTACTTATCGTCTGCAAAGCTATGTCGCGTGCTGCGGTATTCGGAGACACTAAAACCACCATAGTAAAACACAGATCAAGCATCTAATTTAATGTAATAGCCAGTAAGAAGTAGTACAATTCAAGTTTTAGGTATCGATTATGGACTTTTTAGCTGGCTTTGGTGCCTTGGACATGAGCTAGGACCTTAAGATTCTGCATGAAAGGAGGACTAGCAGCCGAGTTGCCCGTGAAAATGTGAAAAGTGTTCATATGTAGTAAAAACCTGAGAAATCCGTCCGTTTTCGTCATTTGTTTTTGAATTGTCTTAAAGCCAGATCACCACTTGGCTGCTCTTCTCTCTGAAACGGTTGTACTTACCGTCTGCAAAGCTATGTCGCATGCTGCGGTATGCGGAGACACTAAAAGCACCATAGTAGAACACAGATGAAGCTTCTAAGTTGATGTAATAGAAAGTAAGAAGTAGTACAATTCAAGTTTTAGGTATCGATTATTGACTTTTTAGCTGGCTTTGATGCCTTGGACATGAGCTAGGACCTTAAGATTATGCATTAAAGGAGGAATAGCAGCCGCGTTGCACGGGAGAATGTGAAATGTGTTCATATGTAGTAGAAACCTGAGAAATCCGTCCGTTTTCGTAATTTGTTATCGAATCGACTTAAAGCCCGATCGTCACATTGGCCGCTCTTACCTCTGAAACGGTTGTACTTGTTTTCTGCAAAGCTATGTCGCGTGCTGCGGTATGCGGAGACACTAAAAGCACCATAGTAGAACACAGATGAAGCTTCTAAGTTGATGTAATAGCCAGTAAGAAGTAGTACAATTCAAGTTTTAGGTATCGATTATTGACTTTTTATCGGTCTTTGGTGCCTTGGACATGAGCTAGGACCTTAAGATTCTGCATGAAAGGAGAACTAGCAGCCGAGTTGCATGGGAGAATGTGAAAAGTGTTCATATGTAGTAAAAACCTGAGAAATCCGTCCGTTTTCGTCATTTGTTATCGAATCGACTTAAGGACCAGATCGTCAAATTGGCCCCTCTTTTCTCTGAAACGGTTGTACTTACCGTCTGCAAAGCTATGTCGCGTGCTGCGGTATGCGGAGACAATAAAATCACCATAGTAGAACACAGATGAAGCTCCTAAGTTGATATAATAGCCAGTAAGAAGTAGTACACTTCAAGTTTTAGGTATCGATTATTGACTTTTTAGCTGGCTTTCGTGCCTTGGACATGAGCTACGACCTTAAGATTCTGCATGGAAGGAGGACTAGCATTCGAGTTGCACGGGAGAATGTGAAAAGTGTTCATATGTAGTAAAAACCTGAGAAATCCGTCCGTTTTCGTCATTTGTTATCGAATCGACTTAAAGCCAGATCGTCACATTGGCCGCTCTTCTCTCTGAAACGGTTGTACTTATCGTCTGCAAAGCTATGTCGCGTGCTGCGGTATGCGGAGACACTAAAACCACCATAGTAAAACACAGATCAAGCATCTAATTTAATGTAATAGCCAGTAAGAAGTAGTACAATTCAAGTTTTAGGTATCGATTATAGACTTTTTAGCTGGCTTTGGTGCCTTGGACATGAGCTAGGACCTTAAGATCCTGCATGAAAGGAGGACTAGCAGCCGAGTTGCCCGTGAAAATGTGAAAAGTGTTCATATGTAGTAAAAACCGGAGAAATCGGTCCGTTTCGTCATTTGTTATCGAATCGACTTAAAGCCAGATCGTCACATTGGCCGCTCTTCTCTTTGAAACGGTTGTACTTATCGTCTGCAAAGCTATGTAGCGTGCTGCGTTATGCGGAGACACTAAAAGCACCATAGTAGAACACAGATGAAGCTTCTAAGTTGATGTAATAGCCAGTAAGAAGTAGTACAATTCAAGTTTTAGGTACTGATTATTTTTTTTTAGCTGGCTTTGGTGCCTTGGACATGAGCTAGGACCTTAAGATTTGCATGAAATGAGGACAAGCAGCCGAGTTGCACGGGAGAATGTGAAAAGTGTTCATATGTAGTAAAAACCTGAGAAATCCGTCCGTTTTCGTCATTTGTTATCGAATCGACTTAAAGCCAAATCGTCACATTGGCCGCTCTTCTCTCTGAAACGGTCGTACTTATCGTCCTCAAAGATATGTCGCGTGCTGCGTTATGCGGAGACACTAAAAGCACCATAGTAGAACACAGATGAAGCTTCTAAGTTGATGTAATAGCCAGTAGGAAGTAGTGCAATTCAAGTTTTAGGTATCGATTATTGACTTCTTAGCTGGCTTTGGTGCCTTGGTCATGGACTAGAACCTTAAGATTCTGCATGAAAGGATGACTAGCAGCCGAGTTGCACGGGAGAATGTGAAAAGTGTTCATATGTAGTAAAAACCTGCGAAATCCGTCCGTTTTCGTCATTTGTTATCGAATCGACTTAAAGCCAGATCGTCACATTGGCCGCTCTTATCTCTGAAACGGTTGTACTTATCGTCTGCAAAGCTATGTCGCGTGCTGCGGTATGCGGAGACACTAAAGGCACCGTAGTAGAATACAGATGAAGCTTCTAAGATGATGTAATAGCCAGTAAGAAGTAGTACAATTCAAGTTTTAGGTATCGATTATTGACTTTTTAGCTGGCTTTGGTGCCTTGGACATGAGCTAGGACCTTAAGATTCTGCATGAAAGAAGGACTAGCAGCCGAGTTGCACGGGAAAATGTGAAAAATGTTCATATGTAGTAAAAACCTGAGAACTCCGTCCGTTTTCGTCATTTGTTATCGAATCGACTTAAAGCCAGATCGCCACATTGGCCGCTCTTCTCTCGGAAACGGTTGTACTTATCGTCTGCAAAGCTATGTCGCGTGCTGCGGTATGCGGAGACACTAAAAGCACCATAGTAGAACACAGATGAAGCTTCTAATTTGATGTAATAGCGAGTAAGAAGTAGTACAATACAAATTTTAGGTTCTGATTATTTACTTTATAGCTGGCTTTGGTGCCTTGGACATGAGCTAGGACTTTAACATTCTGCATGAAAGGAGGACTAGCAGCCGAGTTGCACGGGAGAATGTGAAAAGTGTTCATATGTAGTAAAAACCTGAGAAATCCGTCCGTTTTCGTCATTTGTTATCGAATCGACTTAAAGCCAAATCGTCACATTGGCCGCTCTTCTCTCTGAAACGGTCGTACTTATCGTCCTCAAAGATATGTCGCGTGCTGCGGTATGCGGAGACACTAAAAGCACCATAGTAGAACACTGATGAAGCTTCGAAGTTGATGTAATAGCCAGTAAGAAGTAGTACAATTCAAGTTTTAGGTATCGATTATTGACTTTTTAGCTGTCTTTGGTGCCTTGGACATGAGCTAGGACCTTAAGATTCTGCATGAAAGGAGAACTAGCAGCCGAGTTGCATGGGAGAATGTGAAAAGTGTTCATATGTAGTAAAAACCTGAGAAATCCGTCCGTTTTCGTCATTTGTTATCGAATCGACTTAAAGACCAGATCGTCAAATTGGCCCCTCTTTTCTCTGAAACGGTTGTACTTATCGTCTGCAAAGCTATGTCGCGTGCTGCGGTATGCGGAGACAATAAAATCACCATAGTAGAACACAGACGAAGCTTCTAAGTTGATATAATAGCCAGTAAGAAGTAGTACACTTCAAGTTTTAGGTATCGATTATTGACTTTTTAGCTGGCTTTCGTGCCTTGGACATGAGCTAGGACCTTAAGATTCTGCATCAAAAGGAGGACTAGCAGCCGAGTTGCACGGGAGAATGTGAAAAGTGTTCATATGTAGTAAAAACCTGAGAAATCCGTCCGTTTTCGTCATTTGTTATCGAATCGACTTAAAGCCAGATCGTCACAATGGCCGCTCTTCTTTCTGAAACGGTTGTACTTATCGTCCTCAAAGCTATGTCGCGTGCTGCGGTATGCGGAGACAATAAAATCAACATAGTAGAACACAGATGAAGCTTCTAAGTTGATATAGTAGCCAGTAAGAAGTAGTACACTTCAAGTTTTAGGTATCGATTATTGACTTTTTAGCTGGCTTTGGTGCTTTGGACATGAGCTAGGACCTTAAGATTCTGCATCAAAAGGAGGACTAGCAGGCGAGTTGCACGGGAGAATGTGAAAAGTGTTCATATGTAGTAAAAACCTGAGAAATCCGTCCGTTTTCGTCATTTGTTATCGAATCGACTTAAAGCCAGATCGTCAAATTGGCCCCTCTTTTCTCTGAAACGGTTGTACTTATCGTCTGCAAAACTATGTCGCGTGCTGCAGTATGCGGAGACACTAAAAGCACCATAGTAGAACACAGATGAAGCTTCTAAGTTGACGTAATACAAAGGAAGAAGTAGTACAATTCAAGTTTTAGGTATCGATTATTGACTTTTTAGCTGGCTTTGGTGCCTTGGACATGAGCTAGGACCTTAACATTCTGCATGAAAGGAGGACTAGCAGCCGATTTGCACGGGAAAATGTGAAAAGTGTTCATATGTAGTAAAAACCTGAAAAATCCGTCCAATTTCATCATTTGTTATCGAATCGACTTAAAGCCAGATCGCCACATTGGCCGCTCTTCTCTCTGAAACGGTTGTACTTATCGTCCTCAAAGCTATGTCGCGTGCTGCGGTATGCGGAGACACTAAAAGCACCATAGTAGGACACAGTGAAGCTTCTAAGTTGATGTGATAGCCAGTAAGAAGTAGTACAATTCAAGTTTTAGGTATTGATTATTGACTTTTAAGCTGGCTTTGATGCCTTGGACATGAGCTAGGACCTTAAGAATCTGCATGAAAGGAGGATTAGCAGCCGAGTTGCACGGGAGAATGTGAAAAGTGTTCATATGTAGTAACAACCTGAGAAATCCGTCCGTTTTCGTCATTTGTTATCGAATCGACTTAAAGCCAGATCGTCACATTGGCCGCTCTTCTCTCTGAAACGGTTGTACTTATCGTCTGGAAAGCTATGTCGCGTGCTGCGGTATGCGGAGACACTAAAAGCACCATAGTGGAACACAGATGAAGCTTCTAATTTGATGTAATAGCCAGTAAGAAGTAGTACAATACAAATTTTAGGTTCTGATTATTTACTTTATAGCTGTCTTTGGTGCCTTGGACATGAGCTAGGACCTTAAGATTCTGCATGAAATGAGAACTAGCAGCCGAGTTGCATGGGAGAATGTGAAAAGTGTTCATATGTAGTAAAAACCTGAGAAATCCGTCCGTTTTCGTCATTTGTTATCGAATCGACTTAAAGACCAGATCGTCAAATTGGCCACTCTTTTCTCTGAAACGGTTGTACTTATCGTCTGCAAAGCTATGTCGCGTGCTGCGGTATGCGGACACAATAAAATCACCATAGTAGAACACAGATGAAGCTTCTAAGTTGATATAATAGCCAGTAAGAAGTAGTACACTTCAAGTTTTAGGTATCGATTATTGACTTTTTAGCTGGCTTTCGTGCCTTGGGCATGAGCTAATACCTTAAGATTCTGCATCAAAAGGAGGACTAGCAGCCGAGTTGCACCGGAGAATGTGAAAAGTGTTCATATGTAGTAAAAACCTGAGAAATCCGTCCGTTTTCGTCATTTGTTATCGAATCGACTTAAAGCCAGATCGTCACATTGGCAGCTCTTCTCTCTGAAACGGTTGTACTTATCGTCCTCAAAGCTATGTCGCGTGCTGCGGTATGCGGAGACAATAAAATCAACATAGTAGAACACAGATGAAGCTTCTAAGTTGATATAATAGCCAGTAAGAAGTAGTACACTTCAAGTTTTAGGTATCGATTATTGACTTTTTAGCTGGCTTTGGTGCCTTGGACATGAGCTAGGACCTTAAGATTCTGCATCAAAAGGAGGACTAGCAGCCGAGTTGCACGGGAGAATGTGAAAAGTGTTCATATGTAGTAAAAACCTGAGAAATCCGTCCGTTTTCGTCATTTGTTATCGAATCGACTTAAAGCCAGATCGTCAAATTAGCCCCTCTTTTCTCTGAAACGGTTGTACTTATCGTCTGCAAAGCTATGTCGCGTGCTGCAGTATGCGGAGACACTAAAAGCACCATAGTAGAACACAGATGAAGCTTCTAAGTTGATGTAATAGAAAGGAAGATGTAGTACAATTCAAGTTTTAGGTATCGATTATTGACTTTTCAGCTGGCTTTGGTGCCTTGGACATGAGCTAGGACCTTAAGATTATGCATCAAAAGGAGAACTAGCAGCCGAATTGCACGGGAGAATGTGAAAAGTGTTCATATGTAGTAAAAACCTGAGAAATCCGTCCGATTTCGTCATTTGTTATCGAATCGACTTAAAGCCAGATCGTCACATTGGCCGCTCTTCTCTCTGAAACGGTTGTACTTATCGTCTGCAAAGCTATGTCGCGTGCTGCGGTATGCGGAGACACTAAAACCACCATAGTAAAACACAGATCAAGCATCTAATTTAATGTAATAGCCAGTAAGAAGTAGTACAATTCAAGTTTTAGGTATCGATTATGGACTTTTTAGCTGGCTTTGGTGCCTTGGACATGAGCTAGGACCTTAAGATTCTGCATGAAAGGAGGACTAGCAGCCGAGTTGCACGTGAAAATCTGAAAAGTGTTCATATGTAGTAAAAACCGGAGAAATCCGTCCGTTTTCGTCATTTGTTATCGAATCGACTTAAAGCCAGATCGTCACATTGGCCGCTCTTCTCTCTCTGAAACGGTTGTACTTATCGTCCTCAAAGCTATGTAGCGTGCTGCGTTATGCGGAGACACTAAAAGCATCATAGTAGAACACAGATGAAGCTTCTAAGTTAATGTAATAGCCAGTAGGAAGTAGTGCAATTCAAGTTTTAGGTATCGATTATTGATTTCTTAGCTGGCTTTGCTGCCTTGGAAATGAGATAGGACCTTAAGATTCTGCATGAAAGGAGGACTAGCAGTCGAGTTGCATGGTAGAATGTGAAAAGTGTTCATATGTAGTAAAAACCTGAGAAATCCGTCCGTTTTCGTCATTTGTTATCGAATCGACTTAAAGCCAGATCGTCGCATTGGCCGCTCTTCTCTCTGAAACGGTTGTACTTATCGTCTGCAAAGCTATGTCGCGTGCTGCAGTATGCGGAGACAATAAAATCACCATAGTAGATCACAGATGAAGCTTCTAAGTTGATATAATAGCCAGTAAGAAGTAGTACACTTCAAGTTTTAGGTATCGATTATTGACTTTTTAGCTGGCTTTTGTGCCTTGGACATGAGCTAGGACCTTCAGATTCTGCATCAAAAGGAGGACTAGCAGCCGAGTTGCACGGGAGAATGTGAAAAGTTTTCATATGTAGTAAAAACCTGAGAAATCCGTCCGATTTCGTCATTTGTTATCGAATCGACTTAAAGCCAGATCGTCACATTGGCCGCTCTTCTCTCTGAAACGGTTGTACTTTTCGTCTGCAAAGCTATGTCGCGTGCTGCGGTATGCGGAGACTCTAAAAGCACCATAGCAGAACACAGATGAAGCCTCTAAGATGATGTAATTGCCAGTAAGAAGTAGTACAATTCAAGTTTTATTTATCGATTATTGACTTTTTAGCTGGCTTTGGTGCCTTGGACATGAGCTAGGACCTTAAGATTCTGCATGAAAGGAGGACTAGCAGCCGAGTTGCACGTGAAAATGTGAAAAGTGTTCATATGTAGTAAAAACCTGAGAAATCCGTCCGTTTTCGTCATTTGTTATCGAATTGACTTAAAGCCAGATCGTCACATTGGCCGCTCTTCTCTCTGAAACGGTTGTACTTATCGTCCTCAAAGCTATGTAGCGTGCTGCGTTATGCGGAGACACTAAAAGCATCATAGTAGAACACAGATGAAGCTTCTAAGTTAATGTAATAGCCAGTAGGAAGTAGTGCAATTCAAGTTTTAGGTATCGATTATTGATTTCTTAGCTGGCTTTGCTGCCTTGGAAATGAGATAGGACCTTAAGATTCTGCATGAAAGGAGGACTAGCAGCCGAGTTGCATGGTAGAAAGTGAAAAGTGTTCATATGTAGTAACAACCTGAGAAATCCGTCCGTTTTCGTCATTTGTTATCGAATCGACTTAAAGCCAGATCGTCACATTGGCCGCTCTTCTCTCTGAAACGTTTGTACTTATCGTCTGCAAAGCTATGTCGCGTGCTGCGGTATGCGGAGACACTAAAAGCACCATAGTAGAACACAGATGAAGCTTCTAATTTGATGTAATAGCGAGTAAGAAGTAGTACAATACAAATTTTAGGTTCTGATTATTTACTTTATAGCTGGCTTTGGTGCCTTGGACATGAGCTAGGACCTTAAGATTCTGCATGAAAGGAGGACTAGCAGCCGAGTTGCACGGGAGAATGTGAAAAGTGTTCATATGTAGTAAAAACCTGAGAAATCCGTCCGTTTTCGTCATTTGTTATCGAATCGACTTAAAGCCTGATCGTCACATTGGCCGCTCTTACCTCTGAAACGGTTGTACTTGTTTTCTGCAAAGCTATGTCGCGTGCTGCGGTATGCGGAGACACTAAAAGCACCACAGTAGAACACAGATGAAGATTCTAAGTTGACGTAATAGCCACTAAGAAGTAGTACAATTCAGTTTTAGGTATCGATTATTGAATTTTTAGCTGGCTTTGGTGTCTTGGACATGAGCTAGGACCTTAAGAATCTACATGAAAGGAGGACTAGCAGCCGAGTTGCACGGGAGAGTGTGGAAAGTGTTCATATGTAGTAAAAACCTGAGAAATCCGTCCGTTTTCGTCATTTGTTATCGAATCGACTTAGAGCCAGATCGACACATTGGCCGCTCTTCCCTCTGAAACGGTTGTACTTATCGTCTGCAGAGCTATGTCGCGTGCTGCGGTATGCGGAGACACTAAAAGCACCATAGTAGAACACAGATGAAGATTCTAAGTTGACGTAATAGCCACTAAGAAATAGTACAATTCAAGTTTTAGGTACCGATTATTGACTTTTTAGCTGGCTTTTTGCGCCTTGGACATGAGCTAGGATCTTACGTATCTGCATGAAAGGAGGACTAGCAGCCGAGTTGCACGGGAGAATGTGAGAAGTGTTCATATGTAGTAAAAACCTGAGAAATCCGACCGTTTTCGTCATTTGTTATCGAATCGACTTAAAGCCAGATCGTCACTTGGACGCTCTTCTCTCTGGAACGGTTGTACTTATCGTCTGGAAAGCTATGTCGCGTGCTGCGGTATGCGGAGACACTAAAAGCACCATAGTAGAACACAGATGAAGCTTCTAATATGATGTAATAGCAAGTAAGAAGTAGTACAATTCAAGTTTTAGGTACTGATTATTGACTTTTTGGCTGGCTTTGGTGCCTTGGACATGAGCTAGGACCTTAAGATTCTGCATGAAAGGAGGACTAGCAGCCGAGTTGCACGGGAGAATGTGGAATGTATTCATATGTAGTAAAAACCTAGATATTCGCCCGTTATCGTCATTTGTTATCGAATCGACTTAAAGCCAGATCTTCACATTTGCCGCTCTTCTCTCTGAAACGGTTGTTCTTATCGTCTGCAAAGCTATGACGTGTGCTGCGGTATGCGGAGACACTAAAACCACCATAGTAAAACACAGATGAAGCTTCCAAGTTGATGTAATAGGCAGTAAGAAGTAGTACAACTCAAGTTTTAGATACTGATTATTGACTTTTTACCTGGCTTTGGTGCCTTGGACATGAGCTAGGACCTTAAGATTCTGCATGAAAGGAGAACTAGCAGCCGAATTGCATGGGAGTATTTGAAAAGGGTTCATATGTAGTAAAAACCTGAGAAATCCGTCCGTTTTCGTCATTTGTTATCGAATCGACTTAAAGCCAGATCGTCACATTGGCCGCTCTTCTCTCTGAAACGGTTGTACTTATCGTCTGCAAAGCTATGTCGCGTGCTGCGGCATGCGGAGTCACAAAAAGCACCATAGTAGAACACAGATGAAGCTTCTAAGTTGATGTAATAGCAAGTAAGAAGAAGTACAATTTTATGTTTTGGTACTGATTATTGACTTTTTAGTTGGCTTTGGTGCCTTGGACATGAGCTAGGACCTTAAGATACTGCATGAAAGGAGGACTAGCAGCCGCGTTGCACGTGAAAATGTGAAAAGTGTTCATATGTAGTGAAAACCGGAGAAATCCGTCCGTTTTCGTCATTTGTTATCGAATCGACTTAAAGCCAGATCGTCACATTGGCCGCTCTTCTCTCTCTGAAACGGTTGTTCTTATCGTCCTCAAAGCTATGTAGCGTGCTGCGTTATGCGGAGACACTAAAAGCATCATAGTAGAACACAGATGAAGCTTCTAAGTTAATGTAATAGCCAGTAGGAAGTAGTGCAATTCAAGTTTTAGGTATCGATTATTGATTTCTTAGCTGGCTTTGCTGCCTTGGAAATGAGATAGGACCTTAAGATTCTGCATGAAAGGAGGACTAGCAGCCGAGTTGCACGGGAGAGTGTGGAAAGTGTTCATATGTAGTAAAAACCTGAGAAATCCGTCCGTTTTCGTCATTTGTTATCGAATCGACTTAAAGCCAGATCGACACATTGGCCGCTCTTCCCTCTGAAACGGTTGTACTTATCGTCTGCAAAGCTATGTCGCGTGCTGCAGTATGCGGAGACAATAAAATCACCATAGTAGAACACAGATGAAGCTTCTAAGTTGATATAATAGCCAGTAAGAAGTAGTACACTTCAAGTTTTAGGTATCGATTATTGACTTTTTAGCTGGCTTTGGTGCCTTGGACATGAGCTAGTACCTTCAGATTCTGCATCAAAAGGAGGACTAGCAGCCGAGTTGCACGGGAGAATGTGAAAAGTTTTCATATGTAGTAAAAACCTGAGAAATCCGTCCGATTTCGTCATTTGTTATCGAATCGACTTAAAGCCAGGTCGTCACATTGGCCGCTCTTCTCTCTGAAACGGTTGTACTTATCGTCTGCAAAGCTATGTCGCGTGCTGCGGTATGCGGAGACACTAAAACCACCATAGTAAAACACAGATCAAGCATCTAATTTAATGTAATAGCCAGTAAGAAGTAGTACAATTCAAGTTTTGGGTATCGATTATGGACTTTTTAGCTGGCTTTGGTGCCTTGGACATGAGCTAGGACCTTAAGATTCTGCATGAAAGGAGGACTAGCAGCCGAGTTGCACGTGAAAATGTGAAAAGTGTTCATATGTAGTAAAAACCTGAGAAATCCGTCCGTTTTCGTCATTTGTTATCGAATCGACTTAAAGCCAGATCTTCACATTGGCCGCTCTTCTCTCTGAAACGGTTGTACTTATCGTCTGCAGAGCTATGTCTCGTGCTGCGGTACGCGGAGACACTAAAAGCACCACAGTAGAACACAGATGAAGATTCTAAGTTGACGTAATAGCCACTAAGAAGTAGTACAATTCAGTTTTAGGTATCGATTATTGACTTTTTAGCTGGCTTTGGTGCCTTGGACATGAGCTAGGACCTTAAGAATCTGCATGAAAGGAGGACTAGCAGCCGAGTTGCACGGGAGAGTGTGGAAAGTGTTCATATGTAGTAAAAACCTGAGAAATCCGTCCGTTTTCGTCATTTGTTATCGAATCGACTTAAAGCCAGATCGTCACATTTGCCGCTCTTCTCTCTGAAACGGTTGTACTTATCGTCTGCAAAGCTATGTCGCGTGCTGCGGTATGCGGAGACACTAAAAGCACCATAGTAGAACACAGATGAAGCTTCTAAGTTGATGTAATAGCCAGTAAGAAGTAGTACATTTAAAGTTTTAGGTACTGATTATTGACTTTTTAGCTGGCTTTGGTGCCGTGGACATGAGCTAGGACCTTAAGAATCTGCATGAAAGGAGGACTAGCAGCCGAGTTGCATGGGAGAATGTGAAAAGTGTTCATATGTAGTAAAAACCTGAGAAATCCGTTCGTTTTCGTCGTTTGTTATCGAATCGACTTAAAGCCAGATCGTCACATTGGCCGCTCTTCTCTCTGAAACGGTTGTACTTATCGTCTGCAGAGCTATGTCGCGTGCTGCGGTATGCGGAGACACTAAAAGCACCATAGTAGAACGCAGATGAAGCTTCTAAGTTGATGTAATAGCCAGTAAGATGTAGTACACTTCAAGTTTTAGGTATTGATAATTGACATTTTAGCTTACTTTGGTTCCTTGGACATGAGCTAGGACCTTAACATTCTGCATGAAAGGAGGACTAGCAGCCGAGTTGCACGGGAGAACGTGAAAAGTGTTCATATGTAGTAAAAACCTGAGAAATCCGTCCGTTTTCGACATTTGTTATTGAATCGACTTAAAGCCAAATCGTCACATTGGCCGCTCTTATCTCTGAAACGGTTGTACTTATCGTCTGCAAAGCTATGTCGCGTGCTGCGGTATGTGGAGACACTAAAAGCACCATAGTAGAACACAGATGTAGCTTCTAAGTTGATATAATAACCAGTAAGAAGTAGTACAATTCAAGTTTTAGGTATCGATTATTGACTTTTTAGATGGCTTTGGTGCCTTGGACATGAGCTAGGACCTTAAGATTCTGCATGAAAGGAGGACTAGCAGCCGAGTTGCACGGGAGAATGTGGTATGTATTCATATGTAGTAAAAACCCAGATATTCGCCCGTTATCGTCACTTGTTATCGAAGCGACTTAAAGCCAGATCTTCACATTGGCCGCTCTTCTCTCTGAAACGGTTGTTCTTATCGTCTGCAAAGCTATGACGTGTGCTGCGGTATGCGGAGACACTAAAAGCACCATAATAGAACACAGATGAAGCTTCTAAGTTGATGTAATAGCCAGTAAGAAGTAGTACAATTCAAGTTTTAGGTATTGATTATTGACTTTTTAGCTGGCTTTGGTGCCTTGGACATGAGCTAGGACCTTAAGAATCTGCATGAAAGGAGGACTAGCAGCCGAGTTGCACGGGAGAATGTGAAAAGTGTTCATATGTAGTAAAAACCTGAGAAATCCGTCCGTTTACGTCATTTGTAATCGAATCGACTTAAAGCCAGATCGTCACATTGGCCGCTCTTCTCTCTGAAACGGTTGTACGTATCGTCTGCAAAGCTATGTCGCGTGCTGCGGTATGTGGAGACACTAAAAGCACCATAGTAGAACACAGATGAAGCTTCTAAGTTGATGTAATAGCCAGTAAGAAGTAGTACAATTCAAGTTTTAGTTACTGATTATTGACTTTTTAGATTGCTTTGGTGCCTTCGACATGAGCTAGGACCTAGAGATTCTGCATGAAAGGAGAACTAGCAGCCGAGTTGCATGGGAGAATTTGAAAAGGGTTCATATGTAGTAAAAACCTGAGAAATCCGTCTGTTTTCGTCATTTGTTATCGAATCGACTTAAAGCCAGATCGTCACATTTGCCGCTCTTCACTCAGAAACGGTTGTACTTATCGTCTGCAAAGCTATGTCGCGTGCTGCGGTATGCGGAGACACTAAAAGCACCATAGTAGAACACAGATGAAGCTTCTAAGTTGATGTAATAGCCAGTAAGAAGTAGTACAATTCAAGTTTTTGGTATCGATTTTTGACTTTTTAGCTGGCTTTGGTGCCTTGGACATGGGCTAGGACCTTAAGATTCTGCATGAAAGGAGGACTAGCAGCCGAGATACACGGGAAATTTGTGAAAAGTATTCATATGCAGTAAAAACCCGAAAAATCCGTCCGTTTTCGTCATTTGTTATCGAATCGACTTAAAGCCAGATCGTCACATTGGCCGCACTTCTCTCTGAAATGGCTGTACTTATCGTCTGCAAAGCTATGACGTGTGCTGCGGTATGCAGAGACACTAAAGCCACCATAGTAAAACACAGATGAAGCATCTAATTTAATGTAATAGAAAGTAAGAAGTAGTAGAATTCAAGTTTTAGGTATCGAGTATGGACTTTTTAGCTGGCTTTGGTGCCTTGGACATGAGCTAGGACCTTAAGAATCTGCATGAAAGGAGAACTAGCAGCCGAGTTGCAGGGGAGAAAGTGAAAAGCGTTCATATGTAGTAAAAACCTGAGAAATTCGTCCGTTTTCGTCATTTGTTATCGAATCGACTTAAAACCAGATCGTCACATTGGTCGCTCTTTTCTCTGAAACGATTGTACTTATCGTCTGCAAAGCTATGTCGCGTGCTGCGGTATGCGGAGACACTAAAAGCACCATAGTAGAACATAGATGAAGGTTCTAAGTTGATGTAATAGCCAGTAAGAAGTAGTCCATTGCAAGTTTTAGGTATCCATTATTGACTTTTTAGCTGGCTTTGGTGCCTTGGACATGAGCTAGGACCTTAAGAATCTGCATGAAAGGAGGACTAGCAGCCGAGTTGCACGGGAGAATGTGAAAAGTGTTCATATGTAGTAAAATCCTGAGAAATCAGTCCGTTTTCGTCATTTGTTATCGAATCGACTTAAAGCCTGATCGTCACATTGGCCGCTCTTCTCTCTGGAGCGGTTGTACTTATCGTCTGCAAAGCTATGTCGCGTGCTGCGGTATGCGGAGACACTAAATGCACCATAGTAGAACACAGATGAAGCTTCTAAGTTGATGTAATAGCCAGTAAGAAGTATTACAATTCAAGTTTTAGGTAGTGATTATTGACTTTTTAGCTGGCTTTGGTGCCTTGGACATGAGCTAGGACCTTAAGATTCTGCATGAAAGGAGGACTAGCTGCCGAGTTGCACGGGACAATGTGAAAAGTGTTCATATGTAGTAAAAACCTGAGAAATCCGTCCGTTTTCGTCATTTGTTATCGAATCGACTTAAAGCCAGATCGTCACATTGGCCGCTCTTCTCTCTGAAACGGTTGTACTTATCGTCTGCAAAGCTATGTCGCGTGCTGCGGAATGTGGAGACACTAAAAGCACCATAGTAGAACACAGATGTAGCTTCTAAGTTGATGTAATAACCAGTAAGAAGTAGTACAATTCAAGTTTTAGGTATCGATTACTGACTTTTTAGATGGCTTTGGTGCCTTGGACATGAGCTAGGAGCTTAAGATTCTGCATGAAAGGAGGACTAGCAGCCGAGTTGCACGGGAGAATGTGGTATGTATTCATATGTAGTAAAAACATAGATATTCGCCCGTTATCGTCATTTGTTATCGAAGCGACTTAAAGCCAGATCTTCACATTGGCCGCTCTTCTCTCTGAAACGGTTGTTCTTATCGTCTGCAAAGCTATGACGTGTGCTGCGGTATGCGGAAACACTAAAACCACCATAGTAAAACACAGATGAAGCTCCTAAGTTGATGTAATAGCCAGTAAGAAGTAGTACAACTCAAGTTTTAGGTATCGTTTATTGACTTTTTAGCTGGCTTTGGTGCCTTGGACATGAGCTAGGACCTTGAGATTCTGCATGAAAGGAGGACTAGCAGCCGAGTTGCACGGGACAGTGTGAAAAGTGTTCATATGTAGTAAAAACCTGAGAAATCCGTCCGTCTTCGTCATTTGTTATCGAATCGACTTAAAGCCAGATCGTCACATTGGCCGCTCTTCTCTCTGAAACGGTTGTACTTTTCGTCTGCAAAGCTATGTCGCGTGCTGCGGTATGCGGAGACTCTAAAAGCACCATAGCAGAACACAGATGAAGCCTCTAAGATGATGTAATTGCCAGTAAGAAGTAGTACAATTCAAGTTTTATTTATCGGTTATTGACTTTTTAGCTGGCTTTGGTGCCTTGGACATGAGCTAGGACCTTAAGATTCTGCATGAAAGGAGGACTAGCAGCCGAGTTGCACGTGAAAATGTGAAAAGTGTTCATATGTAGTAAAAACCTGAGAAATCCGTCCGTTTTCGTCATTTGTTATCGAATCGACTTAAAGCCAGATCGTCACATTGGCCGCTCTTCTCTCTGAAACGGTTGTACTTATCGTCCTCAAAGCTATGTAGCATGCTGCGTTATGCGGAGACACTAAAAGCATCATAGTAGAACACAGATGAAGCTTCTAAGTTAATGTAATAGCCAGTAGGAAGTAGTGCAATTCAAGTTTTAGGTATCGATTATTGATTTCTTAGCTGGCTTTGCTGCCTTGGAAATGAGATAGGACCTTAAGATTCTGCATGAAAGGAGGACTAGCAGCCGAGTTGCATGGTAGAAAGTGAAAAGTGTTCATATGTAGTAACAACCTGAGAAATCCGTCCGTTTTCGTCATTTGTTATCGAATCGACTTAAAGCCAGATCGTCACATTGGCCGCTCTTCTCTCTGAAACGTTTGTACTTATCGTCTGCAAAGCTATGTCGCGTGCTGCGGTATGCGGAGACACTAAAAGCACCATAGTAGAACACAGATGAAGCTTCTAATTTGATGTAATAGCGAGTAAGAAGTAGTACAATACAAATTTTAGGTTCTGATTATTTACTTTATAGCTGGCTTTGGTGCCTTGGACATGAGCTAGGACCTTAAGATTCTGCATGAAAGGAGGACTAGCAGCCGAGTTGCACGGGAGAATGTGAAAAGTGTTCATATGTAGTAAAAACCTGATAAATCCGTCCGTTTTCGTCATTTGTTATCGAGTCGACTTAAAGCCTGATCGTCACATTGGCCGCTCTTCTCTCTGAAACGGTTGTACTTATCGTCTGCAGAGCTATGTCTCGTGCTGCGGTATGCGGAGACACTAAAAGCACCACAGTAGAACACAGATGAAGATTCTAAGTTGACGTAATAGCCACTAAGAAGTAGTACAATTCAGTTTTAGGTATCGATTATTGACTTTTTAGCTGGCTTTGGTGTCTTGGACATGAGCTAGGACCTTAAGAATCTACATGAAAGGAGGACTAGCAGCCGAGTTGCACGGGAGAGTGTGGAAAGTGTTCATATGTAGTAAAAACCTGAGAAATCCGTCCGTTTTCGTCATTTGTTATCGAATCGACTTAAAGCCAAATCGTCACATTTGCCGCTCTTCTCTCTGAAACGGTTGTACTTATCGTCTGCAAAGCTATGTCGCGTGCTGCGGTATGCGGAGACACTAAAAGCACCATAGTAGAACACAGATGAAGCTTCTAAGTTGATGTAATAGCCAGTAAGAAGTAGTACATTTCAAGTTTTAGGTACTGATTATTGACTTTTTAGCTGGCTTTTGTGCCGTGGACATGAGCTAGGACCTTAAGAATCTGCATGAAAGGAGGACTAGCAGCCGAGTTGCATGGGAGAATGTGAAAAGTGTTCATATGTAGTAAAAACCTGAGAAATCCGTTCGTTTTCGTCGTTTGTTATCGAATCGACTTAAAGCCAGATCGACACATTGGCCGCTCTTCTCTCTGAAACGGTTGTACTTATCGTCTGCAGAGCTATGTCGCGTGCTGCGGTATGCGGAGACACTAAAAGCACCATAGTAGAAAACAGATGAAGATTCTAAGTTGACGTAATAGCCACTAAGAAATAGTACAATTCAAATTTTAGGTACCGATAATTGACTTTTTAGCTGGCTTTTTGCGCCTTGGACATGAGCTAGGATCTTACGTATCTGCATGAAAGGAGGACTAGCAGCCGAGTTGCACGGGAGAATGTGAAAAGTGTTCATATGTAGTAAAAACCTGATAAATCCGTCCGTTTTCGTCATTTGTTATCGAGTCGACTTAAAGCCTGATCGTCACATTGGCCGCTCTTCTCTCTGAAACGGTTGTACTTATCGTCTGCAGAGCTTTGTCTCGTGCTGCGGTATGCGGAGACACTAAAAGCACCACAGTAGAACACAGATCAAGCATCTAATTTAATGTAATAGCAAGTAAGAAGTAGTACAATTCAAGTTTTAGGTACTGATTATTGACTTTTTGGCTGGCTTTGGTGCCTTGGACATGAGCTAGGACCTTAAGATTCTGCATGAAAGGAGGACTAGCAGCCGAGTTGCACGGGAGAATGTGGAATGTATTCATATGTAGTAAAAACCTAGATATTCGCCCGTTATCGTCATTTGTTATCGAATCGACTTAAAGCCAGATCTTCACATTTGCCGCTCTTCTCTCTGAAACGGTTGTTCTTATCGTCTGCAAAGCTATGACGTGTGCTGCGGTATGCGGAGACACTAAAACCACCACAGTAAAACACAGATGAAGCTTCCAAGTTGATGTAATAGCCAGTAAGAAGTAGTACAACTCAAGTTTTAGTTACTGATTATTGACTTTTTACCTGGCTTTGGTGCCTTGGACATGAGCTAGGACCTTAAGATTCTGCATGAATGGAGAACTAGCAGCCGAATTGCATGGGAGAATTTGAAAAGGGTTCATATGTAGTAAAAACCTGAGAAATCCGTCCGTTTTCGTCATTTGTTATCGAATCGACTTAAAGCCAGATCGTCACATTGGCCGCTCTTCTCTCTGAAACGGTTGTACTTATCGTCTGCAAAGCTATGTCGCGTGCTGCGGCATGCGGAGTCACAAAAAGCACCATAGTAGAACACAGATGAAGCTTCTAAGTTGATGTAATAGCAAGTAAGAAGAAGTACAATTTTATGTTTTGGTACTGATTATTGACTTTTTAGTTGGCTTTGGTGCCTTAGACATGAGCTAGGACCTTAAGATACTGCATGAAAGGAGGACTAGCAGCCGCGTTGCACGTGAAAATGTGAAAAGTGTTCATATGTAGTGAAAACCGGAGAAATCCGTCCGTTTTCGTCATTTGTTATCGAATCGACTTAAAGCCAGATCGTCACATCGGCCGCTCTTCTCTCTCTGAAACGGTTGTTCTTATCGTCCTCAAAGCTATGTAGCGTGCTGCGTTATGCGGAGACACTAAAAGCATCATAGTAGAACACAGATGAAGCTTCTAAGTTAATGTAATAGCCAGTAGGAAGTAGTGCAATTCAAGTTTTAGGTATCGATTATTGATTTCTTAGCTGGCTTTGCTGCCTTGGAAATGAGATAGGACCTTAAGATTCTGCATGAAAGGAGGACTAGCAGTCGAGTTGCATGGTAGAATGTGAAAAGTGTTCATATGTAGTAAAAACCTGAGAAATCCGTCCGTTTTCGTCATTTGTTATCGAATCGACTTAAAGCCAGATCTTCACATTGGCCGCTCTTCTCTCTGAAACGGTTGTACTTATCGTCTGCAAAGCTATGTCGCGTGCTGCAGTATGCGGAGACAATAAAATCACCATAGTAGAACACAGATGAAGCTTCTAAGTTGATATAATAGCCAGTAAGAAGTAGTACACTTCAAGTTTTAGGTATCGATTATTGACTTTTTAGCTGGCTTTGGTGCCTTGGACATGAGCTAGTACCTTCAGATTCTGCATCAAAAGGAGGACTAGCAGCCGAGTTGCACGGGAGAATGTGAAAAGTTTTCATATGTAGTAAAAACCTGAGAAATCCGTCCGATTTCGTCATTTGTTATCGAATCGACTTAAAGCGAGATCGTCACATTGGCCGCTCTTCTCTCTGAAACGGTTGTACTTATCGTCTGCAAAGCTATGTCGCGTGCTGCGGTATGCGCAGACACTAAAACCACCATAGTAAAACACAGATCAAGCATCTAATTTAATGTAATAGCCAGTAAGAAGTAGTACAATTCAAGTTTTAGGTATCGATTATGGACTTTTTAGCTGGCTTTGGTGCCTTGGACATGAGCTAGGACCTTAAGATTCTGCATGAAAGGAGGACTAGCAGCCGAGTTGCACGTGAAAATGTGAAAAGTGTTCATATGTAGTAAAAACCTGAGAAATCCGTCCGTTTTCGTCATTTGTTATCGAATCGACTTAAAGCCAGATCTTCACATTGGCCGCTCTTCTCTCTGAAACGGTTGTACTTATCGTCTGCAGAGCTATGTCTCGTGCTGCGGTACGCGGAGACACTAAAAGCACCACAGTAGAACACAGATGAAGATTCTAAGTTGACGTAATAGCCACTAAGAAGTAGTACAATTCAGTTTTAGGTATCGATTATTGACTTTTTAGCTGGCTTTGGTGCCTTGGACATGAACTAGGACCTTAAGAATCTGCATGAAAGGAGGACTAGCAGCCGAGTTGCACGGGAGAGTGTGGAAAGTGTTCATATGTAGTAAAAACCTGAGAAATCCGTTCGTTTTCGTCGTTTGTTATCGAATCGACTTAAAGCCAGATCGTCACATTGGCCGCTCTTCTCTCTGAAACGGTTGTACTTATCGTCTGCAGAGCTATGTCGCGTGCTGCGGTATGCGGAGACACTAAAAGCACCATAGTAGAACGCAGATGAAGCTTCTAAGTTGATGTAATAGCCAGTAAGATGTAGTACACTTCAAGTTTTAGGTATTGATAATTGACATTTTAGCTTACTTTGGTTCCTTGGACATGAGCTAGGACCTTAACATTCTGCATGAAAGGAGAACTAGCAGCCGAGTTGCACGGGAGAACGTGAAAAGTGTTCATATGTAGTAAAAACCTGAGAAATCCGTCCGTTTTCGACATTTGTTATTGAATCGACTTAAAGCCAAATCGTCACATTGGCCGCTCTTATCTCTGAAACGGTTGTACTTATCGTCTGCAAAGCTATGTCGCGTGCTGCGGAATGTGGAGACACTAAAAGCACCATAGTAGAACACAGATGTAGCTTCTAAGTTGATGTAATAACCAGTAAGAAGTAGTACAATTCAAGTTTTAGGTATCGATTATTGACTTTTTAGATGGCTTTGGTGCCTTGGACATGAGCTAGGACCTTAAGATTCTGCATGAAAGGAGGACTAGCAGCCGAGTTGCACGGGAGAATGTGGTATGTATTCATATGTAGTAAAAACCTAGATATTCGCCCGTTATCGTCACTTGTTATCGAAGCGACTTAAAGCCAGATCTTCACATTGGCCGCTCTTCTCTCTGAAACGGTTGTTCTTATCGTCTGCAAAGCTATGACGTGTGCTGCGCTATGCGGAGACACTAAAAGCACCATAATAGAACACAGATGAAGCTTCTAAGTTGATGTAATAGCCAGTAAGAAGTAGTACAATTCAAGTTTTAGGTATTGATTATTGACTTTTTAGCTGGCTTTGGTGCCTTGGACATGAGCTAGGACCTTAAGAATCTGCATGAAAGGAGGACTAGCAGCCGAGTTGCATGGGAGAATGTAAAAAGTGTTCATATGTAGTAAACACCTGAGAAATCCGTCCGATTTCGTCATTTGTTATCGAATCGACTTAAAGCCAGATCGTCACATTGGCCGCTCTTCTCTCTGAAACGGTTGTACTTATCGTCTGCAGAGCTATGTCGCGTGCTGCGGTATGCGGAGACACAAAAAGCACCACAGTAGAACACAGATGAAGCTTCTAAGTTGACGTAATAGCCAGTAAGAAGTAGTACAATTCAAGTTTTAGGTATCGATTATTGACTTTTTAGCTGGCTTTGGTGCCTTGGACATGAGCTAGGACCTTAAGAATCTGCATGAAATGAGGACTAGCAGCCGAGTTGCACGGGAGAATGTGAAAAGTGTTCATATGTAGTAAAAACCTGAGAAATCCGTCCGTTTTCGTCATTTGTAATCGAATCGACTTAAAGCCAGATCGTCACATTGGCCGCTCTTCTCTCTGAAACGGTTGTACGTATCGTCTGCAAAGCTATGTCGCGTGCTGCGGTATGTGGAGACACTAAAAGCACCATAGTAGAACACAGATGAAGCTTCTAAGTTGATGTAATAGCCAGTAAGAAGTAGTACAATTCAAGTTTTAGGTATTGATTATTGACATTTTAGCTTACTTTGGTTCCTTGGACATGAGCTAGGACCTTAAAATTCTGCATGAAAGGAGAACTAGCAGCCGAGTTTCACGGGAGAGTGTGAAAAGTGTTCATATGTAGTGAAAACCTGAGAAATCCGTCCGTTGTCGACATTTGTTATTGAATCGACTTAAAGCCAAATTGCCACATTGGCCGCTATTATCTCTGAAACGGTTGTACTTATCGTCTGCAAAGCTATGACGTGTGCTTCGGTATGCGGAGACACTCAAGCCACCATAGTAGAACACAGATGTAGCTTCTAAGTTGATGTAATAACCAGTAAGAAGTAGTACAATTCAAGTTTTAGGTATCGATTATTGACTTTTTAGATGGCTTTGGTGCCTTGGACATGAGCTCGGACCTTAAGATTCTGCATGAAAGGAGGACTAGCAGCCGAGTTGCACGGGAGAATGTGGAATGTATTCATATGTAGTAAAAACCTAGATATTCGCCCGTTATCGTCATTTGTTATCGAATCGACTTAAAGCCAGATCTTCACATTGGCCGCTCTTCTCTCTGAAACGGTTGTTCTTATCGTCTGCAAAGCTATGACGTGTGCTGCGGTATGCGGAGACACCAAAAGGACTATAGTAGAACACAGATGAAGCTTCTAAGATGATGTAATTGCCAGTAAGAAGTAGTACAATTCAAGTGTTAGTTACTGATTATTGACTTTTTAGCTGGCTTTGGTGCCTTGGACATGAACTAGGACCTAGAGATTCTGCATGAAAGGAGAACTAGCAGCCGAGTTGCATGGGAGAATTTGAAAAGGGTTCATATGTAGTAAAAACCTGAGAAATCCGTCTGTTTTCGTCATTTGTTATCGAATCAACTTAAAGCCAGATCGTCACATTTGCCGCTCTTCACTCAGAAACGGTTGTACTTATCGTCTGCAAAGCTATGTCGCGTGCTGCGGTATGCGGAGACACTAAATGCACCATAGTAGAACACAGATGAAGCTTCTAAGTTGATGTAATAGCCAGTAAGAAGTATTACAATTCAAGTTTTAGGTAGTGATTATTGACTTTTTAGCTGGCTTTGGTGCCTTGGACATGAGCTAGGACCTTAAGATTCTGCATGAAAGGAGGACTAGCAGCCGAGTTGCACGGGAGAATGTGAAAAGTGTTCATATGTAGTAAAAACCTGAGAAATCAGTCCGTTTTCGTCATTTGTTATCGAATCGACTTAAAGCCTGATCGTCACATTGGCCGCTCTTCTCTCTGAAACGGTTGTACTTATCGTCTGCAAAGCTATGTCGCGTGCTGCGGAATGTGGAGACACTAAAAGCACCATAGTAGAACACAGATGTAGCTTCTAAGTTGATGTAATAACCAGTAAGAAGTAGTACAATTCAAGTTTTAGGTATCGATTATTGACTTTTTAGATGGCTTTGGTGCCTTGGACATGAGCTAGGACCTTAAGATTCTGCATGAAAGGAGGACTAGCAGCCGAGTTGCACGGGAGAATGTGGTATGTATTCATATGTAGTAAAAACATAGATATTCGCCCGTTATCGTCATTTGTTATCGAAGCGACTTAAAGCCAGATCTTCACATTGGCCGCTCTTCTCTCTGAAACGGTTGTTCTTATCGTCTGCAAAGCTATGACGTGTGCTGCGGTATGCGGAAACACTAAAACCACCATAGTAAAACACAGATGAAGCTCCTAAGTTGATGTAATAGCCAGTAAGAAGTAGTACAACTCAAGTTTTAGGTATCGTTTATTGACTTTTTAGCTGGCTTTGGTGCCTTGGACATGAGCTAGGACCTTGAGATTCTGCATGAAAGGAGGACTAGCAGCCGAGTTGCACGGGACAGTGTGAAATGTGTTCATATGTAGTAAAAACCTGAGAAATCCGTCCGTTTTCGTCATTTGTTATCGAATCGACTTAAAGCCAGCTCGTCACATTGGTCGCTCTTCTCTCTGAAACGGTTGTACTTATCGTCTGCAAAGCTATGTCGCGTGCTGCGGTATGCGGAGACACTAAAAGGACCAT
Organism: Schistocerca gregaria; assembly: GCF_023897955.1. Taxonomy (NCBI): domain Eukaryota; kingdom Metazoa; phylum Arthropoda; class Insecta; order Orthoptera; family Acrididae; genus Schistocerca; species Schistocerca gregaria. Next base: position 138,695 of record NW_026061721.1, on the reverse strand, counting down.
AGTAGAACACAGATGAAGCTTCTAAGATGATGTAATTGCCAGTAAGAAGTAGTACAATTCATGTTTTAGTTACTGATTATTGACTTTTTAGCTGGCTTTGGTGCCTTGGACATGAGCTAGGACCTTAAGATTCCGCATGAAAGGAGAACTAGCAGCCGAGTTGCATGGGAGAATGTGAGAAGGGTTCATATGTAGTAAAAACCTGAGAAATCCGTCCGTTTTCGTCATTTGTTATCGAATCGACTTAAAGCCAGATCGTCACATTGGCCGCTCTTCTCTCTGAAACGGTTGTACTTATCGTCTGCAAAGCTATGTCGCGTGCTGCGGCATGCGGAGACACAAAAAGCACCATAGTAGAACACAGATGGAGCTTCTAAGTTGATGTAATAGCAAGTAAGAAGAAGTACAATTCTATGTTTTGGTACTGATTATTGACTTTTTAGCTGGCTTTGGTGCCTTGGACATGAGCTAGGACCTTAAGATTCTGCATGAAAGGAGGACTAGCAGCCGAGTTGCACGGGAGAGTGTGAAAAGTGTTTATATGTAGTAAAAACCTGAGAAATCCGTCCGTTTTCGTCATTTGTTATCGAATCGACTTAAAGCCAGAACGTCACATTGGCCGCTCTTCTCTCTGAAACGGTTGTACTAATCGTCTGCAAAGCTATGTCGCGTGCTGCGGTGTGTGGAGACACTAAAAGCACCATAGTAGAACACAGATGAAGCTTCTAAGTTGATGTAATAGCCAATAAGAAGTAGTACAATTCAAGTTTTAGGTAATGATTATTGACATTTTAGCTGGGTTTGGTTCCTTGGACATGAGCTAGGACCTTAAGATTCTGCATGAAAGGAGAACTAGCAGCCTAGTTGCACGGGAGAATGTGAAAAGTGTTCATATGTAGTAAAAACCTGAGAAATCCGTCCGTTTTCGTCATTTGTTATCGAATCGACTTAAAGCTAGATCGTCACATTGGCCGCTCTTATCTCTGGAACCATTGTACTTATCGTCTGCAAAGCTATGTCGCGTGCTGCGGTATGCGGAGACACTAAAAGCACCATAGTAGAACACAGATGAAGCTTCTAAGTTGATGTAATAGCCAGTAAGAAGTAGTACAATTCAAGTTTTAGGTATTGATTATTGACTTTTTAGCTGGCTTTGGTGCCTTGGACATGAGCTAGGACCTTAAGAATCTGCATGAAAGGAGGACTAGCAGCCGAGTTGCATGGGAGAATGTAAAAAGTGTTCAAATGTAGTAAACACCTGAGAAATCCGTCCGATTTCGTCATTTGTTATCGAATCGACTTAAAGCCAGATCGTCACATTGGCCGCTCTTCTCTCTGAAACGGTTGTACTTATCGTCTGCAGAGCTATGTCGCGTGCTGCGGTATGCGGAGACACAAAAAGCACCACAGTAGAACACAGATGAAGCTTCTAAGTTGACGTAATAGCCAGTAAGAAGTAGTACAATTCAAGTTTTAGGTATCGATTATTGACTTTTTAGCTGGCTTTGGTGCCTTGGACATGAGCTAGGACCTTAAGAATCTGCATGAAATGAGGACTAGCAGCCGAGTTGCACGGGAGAATGTGAAAAGTGTTCATATGTAGTAAAAACCTAGAAATCCGTCCGTTTTCGTCATTTGTTATCGAATCGACTTAAAGCCAGATCGTCACAATTGCCACTCTTCTCTCTGAAACGGTTGTACTTATCGTCTGCAAAGCTATGTCGCGTGCTGCGGTATGCGGAGACGCTAAAAGCACCATAGTAGAACACAGATGAAGCATCTAAGTTGATGTAATAGCCAGTAAGAAGTAGTACAATTCAAGTTTTAGGTATTGATTATTGACTTTTTAGCTGGCTTTCGTGCCTTGGACATGAGCTAGGACCTTAAGATTCTGCATGAAAGGAGAACTAGCAGCCGAGTTGCACGGGAGAGTGTGAAAAGTGTTTATATGTAGTAAAAACCTGAGAAATCCGTCCGTTGTTGTCATTTGTTATCGAATCGACTTAAAGCCAGATCGTCACATTGGCCGCTCTTCTCTCTGAAACGGTTGTACGTATCGTCTGCAAAGCTATGTCGCGTGTTGCGGTATGTGGAGACACTAACATTTCCATAGTAGAACACAGATGTAGCTTCTAAGTTGATGTAATAACCAGTAAGAAGTAGTACAATTCAAGTTTTAGTTATCGATTATTGACTTTTTAGATGGCTTTGGTGCCTTGGACATGAGCTAGGACCTTAAGATTCTGCATGAAAGGAGGACTAGCAGCCGAGTTGCACGGGAGAATGTGGAATGTATTCATATGTAGTAAAAACCTAGATATTCGCCCGTTATCGTCATTTGTTATCGAATCGACTTAAAGCCAGATCTTCACATTGGCCGCTCTTCTCTCTGAAACGGTTGTTCTTATCGTCTGCAAAGCTATGACGTGTGCTGCGGTATGCGGAGACACCAAAAGGACCATAGTAGAACACAGATGAAGCTTCTAAGATGATGTAATTGCCAGTAAGAAGTAGTACAATTCAAGTTTTAGTTACTGATTATTGACTTTTTAGCTGGCTTTGGTGCCTTGGACATGAGCTAGGACCTAGAGATTCTGCATGAAAGGAGAACTAGCAGCCGAGTTGCATGGGAGAATTTGAAAAGGGTTCATATGTAGTAAAAACCTGAGAAATCCGTCTGTTTTCGTCATTTGTTATCGAATCGACTTAAAGCCAGATCGTCACATTTGCCGCTCTTCACTCAGAAACGGTTGTACTTATCGTCTGCAAAGCTATGTCGCGTGCTGCGGTATGCGGAGACACTAAAAGCACCATAGTAGAACACAGATGAAGCTTCTAAGTTGATGTAATAGCCAGTAAGAAGTAGTACAATTCAAGTTTTTGGTATCGATTTTTGACTTTTTAGCTGGCTTTGGTGCCTTGGACATGAGCTAGGACCTTAAGATTCTGCATGAAAGGAGGACTAGCAGCCGAGATACACGGGAGAATGTGAAAAGTGTTCATATGCAGTAAAAACCCGAAAAATCCGTCCGTTTTCGTCATTTGTTATCGAATCGACTTAAAGCCAGATCGTTACATTGGCCGCACTTCTCTCTGAAATGGCTGTACTTATCGTCTGCAAAGCTATGACGTGTGCTGCGGTATGCGGAGACACTAAAGCCACCATAGTAAAACACAGATGAAGCATCTGATTTAATGTAATAGAAAGTAAGAAGTAGTAGAATTTAAGTTTTAGGTATCGAGTAAGGAATTTTTAGCTGGCTTTGGTGCCTTGGACATGAGCTAGGACCTTAAGAATCTGCATGAAAGGAGAACTAGCAGCCGAGATACACGGGAGAATGTGAAAAGTGTTCATATGTAGTAAAATCCTGAGAAATCAGTCCGTTTTCGTCATTTGTTATCGAATCGACTTAAAGCCCGATCGTCACATTGGCCGCTCTTCTCTCTGGAACGGTTGTACTTATCGTCTGCAAAGCTATGTCGCGTGCTGCGGTATGCGGAGACACTAAATGCACCATAGTAGAACACAGATGAAGCTTCTAAGTTGATGTAATAGCCAGTAAGAAGTAGTACAATTCAAGTTTTAGGTAGTGATTATTGACTTTTTAGCTGGCTTTGGTGCCTTGGACATGAGCTAGGACCTTAAGATTCTGCATGAAAGGAGGACTAGCAGCCGAGTTGCACGGGAGAATGTGAAAAGTGTTCATATGTAGTAAAAACCTGAGAAATCCGTCCGTTTTCGTCATTTGTTATCGAATCGACTTAAAGCCAGATCGTCACATTGGCCGCTCTTCTCTCTGAAACGGTTGTACTTATCGTCTGCAAAGCTATGTCGCGTGCTGCGGTATGCGGAGACACTAAAAGGACCATAGTAGAACACAGATGAAGCCTCTAAGATGAAGTAATTGCCAGTAAGAAGTAGTACAATTCAAGTTTTAGGTATCGATTATTGACTTTTTAGCTGGCTTTGTTGCCTTGGACATGAGCTAGGACCTTAAGATTCTGCATGAAAGGAGGACTAGCAGCCGAGTTGCACGGGAGAGTGTGTAAAGTGTTCACATGTAGTCAAAACCTGAGGAATCCGTCCGTTTTCGTCATTTGTTATCGAATCGACTTAAAGCCAGATCGTCACATTTGCCGCTCTTTTCTCTGAAAAGATTGTACTTATCGTCTGCAAAGCTATGTCGCGTGCTGCGGTATGCGGAGACACTAAAAGCACCATAGTAGAACACAGACGAAGGTTCTAAGTTGATGTAATAGCCAGTAAGAAGTAGTCCAATTCAAGTTTTAGGTATCGATTATTGACTTTTTAGCTGGCTTTGGTGCCTTGGACATGAGCTAGGACCTTAAGATTCTGCATGAAAGGAGGACTAGCAGCCGAGTAGCACGGGAGAATGTGAAAAGTGTTCATATGCAGTAAAAACCCGAAAAATCCGTCCGTTTTCGTCATTTGTTATCGAATCGACTTCAAGCCAGATCGTCACATTGGCCGCTCTTCTCTCTGAAACAGTTGTACTTATCGTCTGCAAAGCTATGTCGCGTGCTGCGGTATGCGGAGACACTAAAAGCACCATAGTAGAACACAGATGAAGCTTCTAAGTTGATGTAATAGCCAGTAAGAAGTAGTACAATTCAAGTTTTAGGTATCGATTATTGGCTTATTAGCTGGCTTTGGCGCCTTGGACATGAGCTAGGACCTTAAGATTCTGCATGAAAGGAGGACTAGCAGCCGCGTTGCACGGGAGAATGTGAAAAGTGTTCATATGTAGTAAAAACCTTAGAAATCCGTCCGTTTTCGTCATTTGTTATCGAATCGACTTAAAGCCAGATCGCCACATTGGCCGCTCTTCTCTCTGAAATGGCTGTACTTATCGTCTGCAAAGCTATGACGTGTGCTGCGGTATGCGGAGACACTAAAACCACCATAGTAAAACACAGATGAAGCATCTAATTTAATGTAATAGACAGTAAGAAGTAGTACAATTCAAGTTTTAGGTATCGATTATGGACTTTTTAGCTATCTTTGGTGCCTTGGGCATGAGCTAGGACCTTAAGAATCGGCATGAAAGGAGAACTAGCAGCCGAGTTGCACGGGAGAATTTGAAAAGTGTTCATATGTAGTAAAAACCTGAGAAATCCGTCCGATTTCGTAATTTGTTATCGAATCGACTGAAAGCCAGATCGTCACATTGGCCGCTCTTCTCTCTGAAACGGTTGTACTTATCGTCTGCAAAGCTATGTCGCGTGCTGCGGTATGCGGAGTCACTAAAAGCACCATAGTAGAACACAGATGAAGCTCCTAAGTTGATGTGACAGCCAGTGAGAAGTAGTACATTTCAAGTTTTAGGTATCGATTATTGACTTTTTAGCGGGCTTTGGTGCCTTGGACATGAGCTACGACCTTAAGATTCTGCATGAAAGGAGGACTAGCAGCCGAGTTGCACGGGAGAATGTGTGAAAGTGTTCATATGTAGTAAAAACCAACAAATCCGTCCGTTTTCGTCATTTGTTATCGAATCGACTTAAAGCCAGATAATGACATTGGCCGCTCTTCTCTCTGAAATCGTCGTAATTATCGTCTGCAAAGCTATGTCTCGTGCTCCGGAATGCGGAGACACTAAATGCACCATAGTAGAAAACAGATGAAGCTTCTATGTTGATGTAATAGCCAGTAGGATATAGTACAGTTCAAGTTTTAGGTATCGATTATTGACTTTTTACCCTTCTTTGGTGACTTGGACATGAGCAAGGACCTTAAGAATCTGCATGAAAGGAGGACTAGAAGCCGAGTTGCACGGGAGAATGTGAAAAGTGTTCATATGTAGCAATAACCTGAGAAATCCGTCCGTTTTCGTCTTTTGTTATCGAATGGACTTAAAGCCAGATCGTCACTTCGCCGCTCTTCTCTCTGGAACGGTTGTACTTATCGTCTGCAAAGCTATGTCGCGTGCTGCGGTATGCGGAGACACTAAAAGGACCATAGTAGAACACAGATGAAGCCTCTAAGATGATGTAATTGCCAGTAAGAAGTAGTACAATTCAAGTTTTAGGTATCGATTATTGAATATTTAGCTGGCTTTGGTGCCTTGGGCATGAGCTAGGACCTTAAGAATCTGCATGAAAGGAGGACTAGCAGCCGAGTTGCACGGGAGAATGTGAAAAGTGTTCATATGTAGTAAAAACCTGAGAAATCCGTCCGTTTTCGTCATTTGTTATCGAATCGACTTAAAGCCAGATCGTCACATTGGCCCCTCTTCTCTCTGAAACGGTTGTACTTATCGTCTGCAAAGCTATGTCGCGTGCTGCGGTATGCGGAGTCACTAAAAGCACCATAGTAGAACACAGATGAAGCTCCTAAGTTGATGTGATAGCCAGTGAGAAGTAGTACAATTCAAGTTTTAGATATCGATTATTGACTTTTTAGCGGGCTTTGGTGCCTTGGACATGAGCTACGACCTTAAGATTCTGCATGAAAGGAGGACTAGCAGCCGAGTTGCACGGGAGAATGTGTGAAAGTGTTCATATGTAGTAAAAACCAGACAAATCCGTCCGTTTTCGTCATTTGTTATCTAATCGACTTAAAGCCAGATCATGACATTGGCCGCTCTTCTCTCTGAAATCGTCGTAATTATCGTCTGCAAAGCTATGTCTCGTGCTCCGGAATGCTGAGACACTAAAAGCACCATAGTAGAAAACAGACGAAGCTTCTAAGTTGATGTAATAGCCAGTAGGATATAGTAAAGTTCAAGTTTTAGGTATCGATTATTGACTTTTACCCTTCTTTGGCGACTTGGACATGAGCAAGGACCTTAAGAATCTGCATGAAAGGAGGACTAGAAGCCGAGTTGCACGGGAGAATGTGAAAAGTGTTCATATTTTGTAAAAACCTGAGAAATCCGTCCGTTTTCGTCATTTGTTATCGAATCGACTTAAAGCCAGATCGTCACTTGGCCGCTCTTCTCTCTGGAACGGTTGTACTTATCGTCTGCAAAGCTATGTCGCGTGCTGCGGTATGCGGAGACACTAAATGTACCATAGTAGAACACAGATAAAGCTTCTAAGTTGATGTAATAGCCAGTAAGAAGTAGTACAATTCAAGTTTTAGGTAGTGATTATTGACTTTTTATCTGGCTTTGGTGCCTTTTACATGAGCTAGGACGTTAAGATTCTGCATGAAAGGAGGACTAGCAGGCGAGTTGCGCGGGACAATGTGAAAAGTGTTCATATGTAGTAAAAACCTGAGAAATCCGTCCGTTTTCGTCATTTGTTATCGAATCGACTTAAAAGCCAGATCGTCACATTGGCCGCTCTTCTCTCTGAAACGGTTGTACTTATCGTCTGCAAAGCTATGTCGCGTGCTGCGGTATGCGGAGACTCTCAAAGCACCATAGTAGAACACAGATGAAGCTTCTAAGTTGATGTAATAGCCACTAAGAAGTAGTAAAATTCAAGTTTTAGGTATCGATTATTGACTTTTTAGCTGGCTTTGGTGCCTTGGACATGAGCTAGGACCTTAAGATTGTGCGTGAAAGGAGAACTAGCACCCGAGTTGCACGGGAGAATGTGAAAAGTGTTCATATGTAGTAAAAACCTGAGAAATCCGTCCGTTTTCGTCATTTGTTATCGACTCAACTTAAAGCCAGATCATCACATTGGCCGCTCTTCTCTCTGAAACGGTCGTAATTATCGTCTGCAAAGCTATGTCGCGTGCTGCGGTATGCGGAGACACTAAAAGGACCATAGTAGAACACATATGAAGCCTCTAAGATGATGTAATTGCCAGTAAGAAGTAGTACAATTCAAGTTTTAGGTATCCATTATTGACTTTTTAGCTGGCTTTGGTGCCTTGGACAAGGGGCTAGGACCTTAAGATTCTGCATGAAAGGAGGACTAGTTGCCGAGTTGCACGGGAGAAAGTGAAAAGTGTTCATATGTAGTAAAAACCTGAGAAATTAGTCTGTTTTCGTCATTTGTTATCGAATCGACTTAAAACCAGATCGTCACATTGGTCGCTCTTTTCTCTGAAACGATTGTATTTATCGTCTGCAAAGCTATGTCGCGTGCTGCGATATGCGGAGACACTAAAAACACCATAGTAGAACACAGATGAAGCTCCTAAGTTGATGTAATAGCCAGTTAGAAGTAGTACAATTCAAGTTTTAGGTATCGATTATTGATTTTTTAGCTGGCTTTGGTGCCTTGGACAAGGGGCTAGGACCTTAAGATTCTGCATGAAAGGAGGACTAGTTGCCGAGTTGCACGGGAGAAAGTGAAAAGTGTTCATATGTAGTAAAAACCTGAGAAATTAGTCTGTTTTCGTCATTTGTTATCGAATCGACTTAAAACCAGATCGTCACATTGGTCGCTCTTTTCTCTGAAACGATTGTATTTATCGTCTGCAAAGCTATGTCGCATGCTGCGGTATGCGGAGACACTAAAAGCACCATAGTAGAACACAGATGAAGGTTCTAAGTTGATGTAATAGCCAGTAAGAAGTAGTCCAATTCAAGTTTTAGGTATCCATTATTGACTTTTTAGCTGGCTTTGGTGCCTTGGACATGAGCTAGGACCTTAAGATTCTGCATGAAAGGAGGACTAGCAGCCGAGTTCCACGGCAGAATGTGAAAAGTGTTCATATGTAGTTAAAACCCTGAGAAATCCGTCCGTTTTCGTCATTTGTTATCGAATCGACTTAAAGCCAGATCGTCACATTGGCCGCTCTTCTCTCTGGAACAGTTGTACTTATCGTCTGCAAAGCTATGTCGCGTGCTGCGGTATGCGGAGGCACTAAATGCACCATAGTAGAACACAGATGAAGCTTCTAAGTTGATGTAATAGCCAGTAAGAAGTAGTACAATTCAAGTTTTAATTAGTGATTATTGACTTTTTAGCTGGATTTGGTGCCTTGGACATGAGCTAGGACCTTAAGATTCTGCATGAAAGGAGGACTAGCAGCCGAGTTGCACGGGAGAATGTGAAAGTGTTCATATGTAGTAAAAACCTGAGAAATCCGTCCGTTTTCGTCATTTGTTATCGAATCGACTTAAAGCCAGATCGTCACATTGGCCGCTCTTCTCTCTGAAACGGTTGTACTTATCGTCTGCAAAGCTATGTCGCGTGCTGCGGTATGCGGAGACACAAAAAGCACCATAGTAGAACACAGATGAAGCTTCTAAGTTGATGTAATAGCAAGTAAGAAGTAGTACAATTCTTTGTTTTGGTACTGATTATTGCCTTTTTAGCTGGCTTTGGTGCCTTGGACATGAGCTAGGACCTTAAGATTCTGCATGAAAGGAGGACTAGCAGCAGAGTTGCACGGGACAATGTGAAAAGTGTTCATATGTAGTAAAAACCTGAGAAATCCGTCCGTTTTCGTCATTTGTTATCGAATCGACTTAAAGATAGATCGTCACATTGGCCGCTCTTCTCTCTGAAACGGTTGTACTTATCGTCTGCAAAGCTATGTCGCGTGCTGCGGTATGCAGAGACACTAAAAGGACCATAGTAGAACACAGATGAAGCCTCTAAGATGATGTAATTGCCAGTAAGAAGTAGTACAATTCAAGTTTTAGGTATCGATTATTGAATTTTTAGCTGGCTTTGGTGCCTTGGACATGAGCTAGGACCTTAAGATTCTGCATGAAAGGAGGACTAGCAGCCTAGTTGCACGGGAGAGTGTGAAAAGTGTTCACATGGAGTAAAAACCTGAGAAATCCGTCCGTTTTCGTCATTTGTTATCGAATCGACTTAAAGCCAGATCGCCACATTGGCCGCTCTTCTCTCTGGAACCGTTGTACTTATCGTCTGCAAAGCTATGACGTGTGCTGCGGTATGCGGAGACACTAAAACCACCATACTAAAACACAGATGAAGCATCTAATTTAATGTAATAGAAAGTAAGAAGTAGTACAATTCAAGTTTTAGGTATCAATTATGGACTTTTTAGCTGGCTTTGGTGCCTTGGGCATGAGCTAGGACCTTAAGAATCTGCATGAAAGGAGGACTAGCAGCCGAGTTGCACGGGAGAATGTGAAAAGTGTTCATATGTAGTAAAAACCTGAGAAATCCGTCCGTTTTCGTCATTTGTTATCGACTCGACTTAAAGCCAGATCATCACATTGGCCGCTCTTCTCTCTGAAATCGTCGTAATTATCGTCTGCAAAGCTATGTCGCGTGCTGCGGTATGCGGGGACACTAAAAGCACCACAGTAGAACACAGATGAAGGTTCTAAGTTGATGTAATAGCCAGTAAGAAGTAGTCCAATTCAAGTTTTAGGTATCGATAATTGACTTTTTAGCTGGCTTTGGTGCCTTGGACATGAGCTAGGACCTTAAGATTCTGCATGAAAGGAGGACTAGCAGCCGAGTTGCACGGGAGAATGTGAAAAGTGTTCATATGTAGTAAAAACTTGAGAAATCCGTCCGTTTTCGTCATTTGTTATCGACTCGACTTAAAGCCAGATCATCACATTGGCCGCTCTTCTCTCTGAAATCGTCGTAATTATCGTCTGCAAAGCTATGTCTCGTGCTCCGGAATGCAGAGACACTAAAAGGACCATAGTAGAACACAGATGAAGCCTCTAAGATGACGTAATTGCCAGTAAGAAGTAGTACAATTCAAGTTTTAGGTATCGATTATTGAACTTTTAGCTGACTTTGGTGCCTTGTGCATGAGCTAGGACCTTAAGAATCTGCATGAAAGGAGGACTAGCAGCCGAGTTGCACGGGAGAATGTGTGAAAGTGTTCATATGTAGTAAAAACCAGACAAATCCGTCCGTTTTCGTCATTTGTAATCGAATCGACTTAAAGCCAGATCATGACATAGGCCGCTCTTCTCTCTGAAATCGTCGTAATTATCGTCTGCAAAGCTATGTCTCGTGCTCCGGAATGCGGAGACACTAAAAGCACCATAGTAGAAAACAGATGAAGCTTCTAAGTTGATGTAATAGCCAGTAGGATATAGTACAGTTCAAGTTTTAGGTATCGATTATTGACTTTTTACCCTTCTTTGGTGACTTGGACATGAGCAAAGACCTTAAGAATCTGCATGAAAGGAGGACTAGAAGCCGAGTTGCACGGGAGAATGTGAAAAGCGTTCATATTTTGTAAAAACCTGAGAAATCCGTCCGTTTTCGTCATTTGTTATCGAATCGACTTAAAGCCAGATCGTCACTTGGCCGCTCTTCTCTCTGGAACGGTTGTACTTATCGTCTGCAAAGCTATATCGCGTGCTGCGGTATGCGGAGAATCTAAATGCACCATAGTAGAACACAGATGAAGCTTCTAAGTTGATGTAATAGCCAGTAAGAAGTAGTACTATTCAAGTTTTAGGTAGTGATTATTGACTTTTTATCTGGCTTTGGTGCTTTTACATGAGCTAGGACGTTAAGATTCTGCATGAAAGGAGGACTAGCAGGCGAGTTGCACGGGACAATGTGAAAAGTGTTCATATGTAGTAAAAACCTGAGAAATCGGTCCGTTTTCGTCATTTGTTATCGAATCGACTTAAAAGCCAGATCGTCACATTGGCCGCTCTTCTCTCTGAAACGGTTGTACTTATCGTCTGCAAAGCTATGTCGCGTGCTGCGGTATGCGGAGACTCTCAAAGCACCATAGTAGAACACAGATGAAGCTTCTAAGTTGATGTAATAGCCAGTAAGAAGTAGTGAAATTCAAGTTATAGGTATCGATTATTGACTTTTTAGCTGGCTTTGGTGCCTTGGACTTGAGCTAGGACCTTAAGATTCTGCATGAAAGGAGGACTAGCAGCCGAGTTGCACGGGAGAGTGTGAAAAGTGTTCACATGTAGTAAAAACCTGAGAAATCCGTCCGTTTTCGTCATTTGTTATCGAATCGACTTAAAGCCAGATCGTCACATTTGCCGCTCTTCACTCTGAAACGGTTATACTTATCGTCTGCAAAGCTATGTCGCGTGCTGCGGTATGCGGGGACACTAAAAGCACCATAGTAGAACACAGATGAAGCTTCTAAGTTGATGTAATAGCCAGTTACAAGTAGTACAATTCAAGATTTAGGTATCGATTATTGATTTTTTAGCTGGCTTTGGTGCCTTGGACATGAGCTAGGACCTTAAGATTCTGCATGAAAATAGGACTAGTTGCCGAGTTGCACAGGAGGAAGTGAAAAGTGTTCATATGTAGTAAAAACCTGAGAAATAGTCCGTTTTCGTCATTTGTTATTGAAACGACTTAAAACCAGATCGTCACATTGGTCGCTCTTTTCTCTGAAACGATTGTACTTATCGTCTGCAAAGCTATGTCGCATGCTGCGGTATGCGGAGACACTAAAAGCACCATAGTAGAACACAGATGAAGCTTCTAAGTTGATGTAATAGCCAGTAAGAAGTAGTCCAATTCAAGTTTTAGGTATCCATTTTTGACTTTTTAGCTGGCTTTGGTGCCTTGGACATGAGCTAGGACCTTAAGATTCTGCATGAAAGGAGGACTAGCAGCCGAGGTCCACGGCAGAATGTGAAAAGTGTTCATATGTAGTAAATACCTGAGAAATCCGTCCGTTTTCGTCATTTGTTATCGAATCGACTTAAAGCCAGATCGTCACATTGGCCGCTCTTCTCTCTGGAACAGTTGTACTTATCGTCTGCAAAGCTATGTCGCGTGCTGCGGTATGCGGAGGCACTAAATGCACCATAGTAGAACACAGATGAAGCTTCTAAGTTGATGTAATAGCCAGTAAGAAGTAGTACAATTCAAGTTTTAATTAGTGATTATTGACTTTTTAGCTGGATTTGGTGCCTTGGACATGAGCTAGGACCTTAAGATTCTGCATGAAAGGAGGACTAGCAGCCGAGTTGCACGGGAGAATGTGAAAGTGTTCATATGTAGTAAAAACCTGAGAAATCCGTCCGTTTTCGTCATTTGTTATCGAATCGACTTAAAGCCAGATCGTCACATTGGCCGCTCTTCTCTCTGAAACGGTTGTACTTATCGTCTGCAAAGCTATGTCGCGTGCTGCGGTATGCGGAGACACAAAAAGCACCATAGTAGAACACAGATGAAGCTTCTAAGTTGATGTAATAGCAAGTAAGAAGTAGTACAATTCTTTGTTTTGGTACTGATTATTGCCTTTTTAGCTGGCTTTGGTGCCTTGGACATGAGCTAGGACCTTAAGATTCTGCATGAAAGGAGGACTAGCAGCAGAGTTGCACGGGACAATGTGAAAAGTGTTCATATGTAGTAAAAACCTGAGAAATCCGTCCGTTTTCGTCATTTGTTATCGAATCGACTTAAAGATAGATCGTCACATTGGCCGCTCTTCTCTCTGAAACGGTTGTACTTATCGTCTGCAAAGCTATGTCGCGTGCTGCGGTATGCAGAGACACTAAAAGGACCATAGTAGAACACAGATGAAGCCTCTAAGATGATGTAATTGCCAGTAAGAAGTAGTACAATTCAAGTTTTAGGTATCGATTATTGAATTTTTAGCTGGCTTTGGTGCCTTGGACATGAGCTAGGACCTTAAGATTCTGCATGAAAGGAGGACTAGCAGCCTAGTTGCACGGGAGAGTGTGAAAAGTGTTCACATGGAGTAAAAACCTGAGAAATCCGTCCGTTTTCGTCATTTGTTATCGAATCGACTTAAAGCCAGATCGCCACATTGGCCGCTCTTCTCTCTGGAACCGTTGTACTTATCGTCTGCAAAGCTATGACGTGTGCTGCGGTATGCGGAGACACTAAAACCACCATACTAAAACACAGATGAAGCATCTAATTTAATGTAATAGAAAGTAAGAAGTAGTACAATTCAAGTTTTAGGTATCAATTATGGACTTTTTAGCTGGCTTTGGTGCCTTGGGCATGAGCTAGGACCTTAAGAATCTGCATGAAAGGAGGACTAGCAGCCGAGTTGCACGGGAGAATGTGAAAAGTGTTCATATGTAGTAAAAACCTGAGAAATCCGTCCGTTTTCGTCATTTGTTATCGACTCGACTTAAAGCCAGATCATCACATTGGCCGCTCTTCTCTCTGAAATCGTCGTAATTATCGTCTGCAAAGCTATGTCGCGTGCTGCGGTATGCGGGGACACTAAAAGCACCACAGTAGAACACAGATGAAGGTTCTAAGTTGATGTAATAGCCAGTAAGAAGTAGTCCAATTCAAGTTTTAGGTATCGATAATTGACTTTTTAGCTGGCTTTGGTGCCTTGGACATGAGCTAGGACCTTAAGATTCTGCATGAAAGGAGGACTAGCAGCCGAGTTGCACGGGAGAATGTGAAAAGTGTTCATATGTAGTAAAAACTTGAGAAATCCGTCCGTTTTCGTCATTTGTTATCGACTCGACTTAAAGCCAGATCATCACATTGGCCGCTCTTCTCTCTGAAATCGTCGTAATTATCGTCTGCAAAGCTATGTCTCGTGCTCCGGAATGCAGAGACACTAAAAGGACCATAGTAGAACACAGATGAAGCCTCTAAGATGACGTAATTGCCAGTAAGAAGTAGTACAATTCAAGTTTTAGGTATCGATTATTGAACTTTTAGCTGACTTTGGTGCCTTGTGCATGAGCTAGGACCTTAAGAATCTGCATGAAAGGAGGACTAGCAGCCGAGTTGCACGGGAGAATGTGTGAAAGTGTTCATATGTAGTAAAAACCAGACAAATCCGTCCGTTTTCGTCATTTGTAATCGAATCGACTTAAAGCCAGATCATGACATAGGCCGCTCTTCTCTCTGAAATCGTCGTAATTATCGTCTGCAAAGCTATGTCTCGTGCTCCGGAATGCGGAGACACTAAAAGCACCATAGTAGAAAACAGATGAAGCTTCTAAGTTGATGTAATAGCCAGTAGGATATAGTACAGTTCAAGTTTTAGGTATCGATTATTGACTTTTTACCCTTCTTTGGTGACTTGGACATGAGCAAAGACCTTAAGAATCTGCATGAAAGGAGGACTAGAAGCCGAGTTGCACGGGAGAATGTGAAAAGCGTTCATATTTTGTAAAAACCTGAGAAATCCGTCCGTTTTCGTCATTTGTTATCGAATCGACTTAAAGCCAGATCGTCACTTGGCCGCTCTTCTCTCTGGAACGGTTGTACTTATCGTCTGCAAAGCTATATCGCGTGCTGCGGTATGCGGAGAATCTAAATGCACCATAGTAGAACACAGATGAAGCTTCTAAGTTGATGTAATAGCCAGTAAGAAGTAGTACTATTCAAGTTTTAGGTAGTGATTATTGACTTTTTATCTGGCTTTGGTGCTTTTACATGAGCTAGGACGTTAAGATTCTGCATGAAAGGAGGACTAGCAGGCGAGTTGCACGGGACAATGTGAAAAGTGTTCATATGTAGTAAAAACCTGAGAAATCGGTCCGTTTTCGTCATTTGTTATCGAATCGACTTAAAAGCCAGATCGTCACATTGGCCGCTCTTCTCTCTGAAACGGTTGTACTTATCGTCTGCAAAGCTATGTCGCGTGCTGCGGTATGCGGAGACTCTCAAAGCACCATAGTAGAACACAGATGAAGCTTCTAAGTTGATGTAATAGCCAGTAAGAAGTAGTGAAATTCAAGTTATAGGTATCGATTATTGACTTTTTAGCTGGCTTTGGTGCCTTGGACTTGAGCTAGGACCTTAAGATTCTGCATGAAAGGAGGACTAGCAGCCGAGTTGCACGGGAGAGTGTGAAAAGTGTTCACATGTAGTAAAAACCTGAGAAATCCGTCCGTTTTCGTCATTTGTTATCGAATCGACTTAAAGCCAGATCGTCACATTTGCCGCTCTTCACTCTGAAACGGTTATACTTATCGTCTGCAAAGCTATGTCGCGTGCTGCGGTATGCGGGGACACTAAAAGCACCATAGTAGAACACAGATGAAGCTTCTAAGTTGATGTAATAGCCAGTTACAAGTAGTACAATTCAAGATTTAGGTATCGATTATTGATTTTTTAGCTGGCTTTGGTGCCTTGGACATGAGCTAGGACCTTAAGATTCTGCATGAAAATAGGACTAGTTGCCGAGTTGCACAGGAGGAAGTGAAAAGTGTTCATATGTAGTAAAAACCTGAGAAATAGTCCGTTTTCGTCATTTGTTATTGAAACGACTTAAAACCAGATCGTCACATTGGTCGCTCTTTTCTCTGAAACGATTGTACTTATCGTCTGCAAAGCTATGTCGCATGCTGCGGTATGCGGAGACACTAAAAGCACCATAGTAGAACACAGATGAAGCTTCTAAGTTGATGTAATAGCCAGTAAGAAGTAGTCCAATTCAAGTTTTAGGTATCCATTTTTGACTTTTTAGCTGGCTTTGGTGCCTTGGACATGAGCTAGGACCTTAAGATTCTGCATGAAAGGAGGACTAGCAGCCGAGGTCCACGGCAGAATGTGAAAAGTGTTCATATGTAGTAAATACCTGAGAAATCCGTCCGTTTTCGTCATTTGTTATCGACTCGACTTAAAGCCAGATCGTCACATTGGCCGCTCTTCTCTCTGGAACGGTTGTACTTATCGTCTGCAAAGCTATGTCGCGTGCTGCGGTATGCGGAGACTCTCAAAGCACCATAGTAGAACACAGATGAAGCTTCTAAGTTGATGTAATAGCCAGTAAGAAGTAGTACAATTCAAGTTTTAATTAGTGATTATTGACTTTTTAGCTGGATTTGGTGCCTTGGACATGAGCTAGGACCTTAAGGTTCTGCATGAAAGGAGGACTAGCAGCCGAGTTGCACGCGAGAATGTGAAAGTGCTCATATGTAGTAAAAACCTGAGAAATCCGTCCGTTTTCGTCATTTGTTATCGAATCGACTTAAAGCCAGATCGTCACATTGGCCGCTCTTCTCTCTGAAACGGTTGTACTTATCGTCTGCAAAGCTATGTCGCGTGCTGCGGTATGCGGAGACACAAAAAGCACCATAGTAGAACACAGATGAAGCTTCTAAGTTGATGTAATAGCAAGTAAGAAGTAGTACAATTCTATGTTTTGGTACTGATTATTGACTTTTTAGCTGGCTTTGGTGCCTTGGACATGAGCTAGGACCTTAAGATTCTGCATGAAAGGAGGACTAGCAGCAGAGTTGCACGGGACAATGTGAAAAGTGTTCATATGTAGTAAAAACCTGAGAAATCCGTCCGTTTTCGTCATTTGTTATCGAATCGACTTAAAGATAGATCGTCACATTGGCCGCTCTTCTCTCTGAAACGGTTGTACTTATCGTCTGCAAAGCTATGTCGCGTGCTGCGGTATGCGGAGACACTAAAAGGACCATAGTAGAACACAGATGAAGCCTCTAAGATGATGTAATTGCCAGTAAGAAGTAGTACAATTCAAGTTTTAGGTATCGATTATTGAATATTTAGCTGGCTTTGGTGCCTTGGGCATGAGCTAGGACCTTAAGAATCTGCATGAAAGGAGGACTAGCAGCCGAGTTGCACGGGAGAATGTGAAAAGTGTTCATATGTAGTAAAAACCTGAGAAATCCGTCCGTTTTCGTAAATTGTTATCGAATCGACTTAAAACCAGATCGTCACATTGGCCACTCTTCTCTCTGAAACGGTTGTACTTATCGTCTGCAAAGCTATGTCGCGTGCTGCGGTATGCGGAGTCACTAAAAGCACCATAGTAGAACACAGATGAAGCTCCTAAGTTGATGTGATAGCCAGTGAGAAGTAGTACAATTCAAGTTTTAGATATCGATTATTGACTTTTTAGCGGGCTTTGGTGCCTTGGACATGAGCTACGACCTTAAGATTCTGCATGAAAGGAGGACTAGCAGCCGAGTTGCACGGGAGAATGTGTGAAAGTGTTCATATGTAGTAAAAACCAGACAAATCCGTCCGTTTTCGTCATTTGTTATCTAATCGACTTAAAGCCTGATCGTCACTTGGCCGCTCTTCTCTCTGGAACGGTTGTACTTATCGTCTGCAAAGCTATGTCGCGTGCTGCGGTATGCGGAGACACTAAATGTACCATAGTAGAACACAGATGAAGGTTCTAAGTTGATGTAATAGCCAGTAAGAAGTAGTACAATTCAAGTTTTAGGTAGTGATTATTGACTTTTTATCTGGCTTTGGTGCCTTTTACATGAGCTAGGACGTTAAGATTCTGCATGAAAGGAGGACTAGCAGGCGAGTTGCACGGGACAATGTGAAAAGTGTTCATATGTAGTAAAAACCTGAGAAATCCGTCCGTTTTCGTCATTTGTTATCGAATCGACTTAAAAGCCAGATCGTCACATTGGCCGCTCTTCTCTCTGAAACGGTTGTACTTATCGTCTGCAAAGCTATGTCGCGTGCTGCGGTATACGGAGACTCTCAAAGCACCATAGTAGAACACAGATGAAGCTTCTAAGTTGATGTAATAGCCAGTAAGAAGTTGTAAAATTCAAGTTTTAGGTATCGATTATTGACTTTTTAGCTGGCTTTGGTGCCTTGGACATGAGCTAGGACCTTAAGATTGTGCATGAAAGGAGAACTAGCAGCCGAGTTGCACGGGAGAATGTGAAAAGAGTTCATATGTAGTAAAAACCTGAGAAATCCGTCCGTTTTCGTCATTTGTTATCGACTCAACTTAAAGCCAGATCATCACATTGGCCGCTCTTCTCTCTGAAACGGTCGTAATTATCGTCTGCAAAGCTATGTCGCGTGCTGCGGTATGCGGAGACATTAAAAGGACCATAGTAGAACACATATGAAGCCTCTAAGATGATGTAATTGCCAGTAAGAAGTAGTACAATTCAAGTTTTAGGTATCGATTATTGACTTTTTAGCTGGCTTTGGTGCCTTGGACTTGAGCTAGGACCTTAAGATTCTGCATGAAAGGAGGACTAGCAGCCGAGTTGCACGGGAGAGTGTGAAAAGTGTTCACATGTAGTAAAAACCTGATAAATCCGTCCGTTTTCGTCATTTGTTATCGAATCGACTTAAAGCCAGATCGTCACATTTGCCGCTCTTCACTCTGAAACGGTTATACTTATCGTCTGCAAAGCTATGTCGCGTGCTGCGATATGCGGAGACACTAAAAACACCATAGTAGAACACAGATGAAGCTCCTAAGTTGATGTAATAGCCAGTTAGAAGTAGTACAATTCAAGTTTTAGGTATCGATTATTGATTTTTTAGCTGGCTTTGGTGCCTTGGACAAGGGGCTAGGACCTTAAGATTCTGCATGAAAGGAGGATTAGTTGCCGAGTTGCACGGGAGAAAGTGAAAAGTGTTCATATGTAGTAAAAACCTGAGAAATTAGTCTGTTTTCGTCATTTGTTATCGAATCGACTTAAAACCAGGTCGTCACATAGGTCGCTCTTTTCTCTGAAACGATTGTACTTATCGTCTGCAAAGCTATGTCGCATGCTGCGGTATGCGGAGACACTAAAAGCACCATAGTAGAACACAGATGAAGGTTCTAAGTTGACGTAATAGCCAGTAAGAAGTAGTCCAATTCAAGTTTTAGGTATCCATTATTGACTTTTTAGCTGGCTTTGGTGCCTTGGACATGAGCTAGGACCTTAAGATTCTGCATGAAAGGAGGACTAGCAGCCGAGTTCCACGGCAGAATGTGAAAAGTGTTCATATGTAGTAAAAACCTGAGAAATCCGTCCGTTTTCGTCATTTGTTATCGAATCGACTTAAAGCCAGATCGTCACATTGGCCGCTCTTCTCTCTGGAACGGTTGTACTTATCGTCTGCAAAGCTATGTCGCGTGCTGCGGTATGCGGAGGCACTAAATGCACCATAGTAGAACACAGATGAAGCTTCTAAGTTGATGTAATAGCCAGTAAGATGTAGTACAATTCAAGTTTTAATTAGTGATTATTGACTTTTTAGCTGGATTTGGTGCCTTGGACGTTAGCTAGGACCTTAAGATTCTGCATGAAAGGAGGACTAGCAGCCGAGTTGCACGGGAGAATGTGAAAGTGTTCATATGTAGTAAAAACCTGAGAAATCCGTCCGTTTTCGTCATTTGTTATCGAATCGACTTAAAGCCAGATCGTCACATTGGCCGCTCTTCTCTCTGAAACGGTTGTACTTATCGTCTGCAAAGCTATGTCGCGTGCTGCGGTATGCGGAGACACAAAAAGCACCATAGTAGAACACAGATGAAGCTTCTAAGTTGATGTAATAGCAAGTAAGAAGTAGTACAATTCTTTGTTTTGGTACTGATTATTGACTTTTTAGCTGGCTTTGGTGCCTTGGACATGAGCTAGGACCTTAAGATTCTGCATGAAAGGAGGACTAGCAGCAGAGTTGCACGGGACAATGTGAAAAGTGTTCATATGTAGTAAAAACCTGAGAAATCCGTCCGTTTTCGTCATTTGTTATCGAATCGACTTAAAGATAGATCGTCACATTGGCCGCTCTTCTCTCTGAAACGGTTGTACTTATCGTCTGCAAAGCTATGTCGCGTACTGCGGTATGCAGAGACACTAAAAGGACCATAGTAGAACACAGATGAAGCCTCTAAGATGATGTAATTGCCAGTAAGAAGTAGTACAATTCAAGTTTTAGGTATCGATTATTGAATTTTTAGCTGGCTTTGGTGCCTTGGACATGAGCTAGGACCTTAAGATTCTGCATGAAAGGAGGACTAGCAGCCGAGTTGCACGGGAGAGTGTGAAAAGTGTTCACATGGAGTAAAAACCTGAGAAATCCGTCCGTTTTCGTCATTTGTTATCGAATCGACTTAAAGCCAGATCGCCACATTGGCCGCTCTTCTCTCTGGAACCGTTGTACTTATCGTCTGCAAAGCTATGACGTGTGCTGCGGTATGCGGAGACACTAAAACCACCATACTAAAACACAGATGAAGCATCTAATTTAATGTAATAGAAAGTAAGAAGTAGTACAATTCAAGTTTTAGGTATCAATTATGGACTTTTTAGCTGGCTTTGGTGCCTTGGGCATGAGCTAGGACCTTAAGAATCTGCATGAAAGGAGGACTAGCAGCCAAGTTGCACGGGAGAATGTGAAAAGTGTTCATATGTAGTAAAAACCTGAGAAATCCGTCCGTTTTCGTCATTTGTTATCGACTCGACTTAAAGCCAGATCATCACATTGGCCGCTCTTCTCTCTGAAATCGTCGTAATTATCGTCTGCAAAGCTATGTCGCGTGCTGCGGTATGCGGGGACACTAAAAGCACCACAGTAGAACACAGATGAAGGTTCTATGTTGATGTAATAGCCAGTAAGAAGTAGTCCAATTCAAGTTTTAGGTATCGATAATTGACTTTTTAATGGGCTTTGGTGCCTTGGACATGAGCTAGGAGCTTAAGATTCTGCATGAAAGGAGGACTAGCAGCCGAGTTGCACGGGAGAATGTGAAAAGTGTTCATATGTAGTAAAAACTTGAGAAATCCGTCCGTTTTCGTCATTTGTTATCGACTCGACTTAAAGCCAGATCATCACATTGGCCGCTCTTCTCTCTGAAATCGTCGTAATTATCGTCTGCAAAGCTATGTCTCGTGATCCGGAATGCGGAGACACTAAAAGCACCATAGTAGAAAACAGATGAAGCTTCTAAGTTGATGTAATAGCCAGTAATATATAGTACAATTCAAGTTTCAGGTATCGATTACTGACTTTATAGCTGGCTCTGGAGCCTTGGACATGAGCTAGGACCTTAAGATTCTGCATGAAAGGAGGACTAGCAGCCGAGTTGCACGGGAGAATGTGGAATGTGTTCATATGTAGTAAAAACCTAGAAATCCGTCCGTATTCGTCATTTGTTACCGAATCGACTTAAAGCCAGATCGTCACATTGGCCGCTCTTCTCTCTGAAACGGTTGTAGTTATCGTCTGCAAAGCTATGTCGCGTGCTGCGGTATGCGGAGACACTAAAAGCACCATAGTAGAACACAGATGAAGCTTCTAAGTTGATGTAATAGCCAGTAAGAAGTAGTACAATACAAGTTTTAGGTATCGATTATTGATTTTTAGGTGGGTTTGGTGCCTTGGACTTGAGCTAGGACCTTAAGATTCTGCATGAAAGGAGGACTAGCAGCTGAGTTGCACGGGAGAATGTGAAAAGTGTTCAAATGCCGTAAAAACCCGAAAAATCCGTTCGATATCGTCATTTTTTTATCGAATCGACATAAAGCCAGATCGTCACATTGGCCGCTCTTCTCTCTGAAATGGTTGTACTTATCGTCTTCAAAGCTATGACGTGTGCTGCGGTATGCGGAGACACTAAAACCACCATAGTAAAACACAGATGAAGCATCTAATTTAATGTAATAGCCAGTAAGAAGTAGTACAATTCAAGATTTAGGTATCGATTATGGACTTTTTAGCTGGCTTTGGTGCCTTGGACATGAGCTAGGACCTTAAGATTCTGCGTGAAAGGAGGACTAGCAGCCGAGTTGCACGGGAGAATGTGAAAAATGTTCATATGTAGTAAAAACCTAGAAATCCGACCGTTTTCGTCATTTGTTATCGAATCGACTTAAAGCCAGATCGTCACATTGGTCGCTCTTCTCTCTGAAACGATTGTACTTATCGTCTGCAAAGCTATGTCGCGTGCTGCGGTATGCGGAGACACTAAAAGCACCATAGTAGAACACAGATGAAGGTTCTAAGTTGATGTAATAGCCAGTAAGAAGTAGACCAATTCAAGTTTTAGGTATAGATTATTGACTTTTTAGCTGGCTTTGGTTCTTTGGACATGAGCTAGGAACTTAAGATTCTGCATGAAAGGAGGACTAGCTGCCGAGTTGCACGGGAGAATGTGAAAAGTGTTCATATGTAGTAAAAACCTGAGAAATCCGTCCGTTTTCGTCATTTGTTATCGACTCGACTTAAAGCCAGATCTCCACATTGGCCGCTCTTCTCTCTGAAACGGTCCTAATTATCGTCTGCAAAGCTATGTCTCGTGCTCCGATATGCGGAGACAGTAAAAGCACCATAGTAGAAAACAGATGAAGCTTCTAAGTTGATGTAATAGCCAGTAAGTTATAGTACAATTCAAGTTTTAGGTATCGATTATTGATTTTTAGCTGGCTTTGGTGCCTTGGACATGAGCTAGGACCTTAAGATTCTGCATGAAAGGAGGACTAGCAGCCGAGTTGCACGGAAGAATGTGGAATGTGTTCATATGTAGTAAAAACCTAGAAATCCGTCCGTTTTCGTCATTTGTTATCGAATCGACTTAAAGCCAGATCGTCACATTGGCCGCTCTTCTCTCTGAAACAGTTGTACTTATCGTCTGCAAAGCTACGTCGCGTGCTGCGGTATGCGGAGACACTAAAACCACCATAGTAAAACACAGATGAAGCTTCTAAGTTGATGTAATAGCCAATAAGATTTAGTACAATTCTAGTTTTAGGTATCGATTATTGACTTTTTAGCTGGCTTTGGTTCCTTGGACATGAGCTAGGACCTTAAGATTCTGCATGAAAGGAGGACTAGCAGCCGCGTTGCACGGGAGAATGTGAGAAGTGTTCATATGTAGTAAAAACCTAGAAATCCGTCCGTTTTCGTCATTTGTTACCGAATCGACTTAAAGCCAGATCGTCACATTGGTCGCTCTACTCTCTGAAACGAGTGTACTTATCGTCTGCAAAGCTATGTCGCGTGCTGCGGTATGCGGAGACACTAAAAGCACCATAGTAGAACACAGATGAAGGTTCTAAGTTGATGTAATAGCCAGTAAGAAGTAGACCAATTCAAGTTTTAGGTATAGATTATTGACATTTTAGCTGGCTTTGGTTCTTGGACATGAGCTAGGAACTTAAGATTCTGCATGAAAGGAGGACTAGCTGCCGAGTTGCACGGGAGAATGTGAAAAGTGTTCATATGTAGTAAAAACCTGAGAAATCCGTCCGTTTTCGTCATTTGTTATCGACTCGACTTAAAGCCAGATCTCCACATTGGCCGCTCTTCTCTCTGAAACGGTCCTAATTATCGTCTGCAAAGCTATGTCTCGTGCTCCGGTATGCGGAGACACTAAAAGCACCATAGTAGAAAACAGATGAAGCTTCTAAGTTGATGTAATAGCCAGTAAGATATAGTACAATTCAAGTTTCAGGTATCGATTATTGAATTTATAACTGGCTCTGGAGCCTTGGACATGAGCTAGGACCTTAAGATTCTGCATGAAAGGAGGACTAGCAGCCGAGTTGCACGGGAGAATGTGGAATGTGTTCATATGTAGTAAAAACCTAGAAATCCGTCCGTTTTCGTCATTTGTTATAGAATCGACTTAAAGCCAGATTTCCACATTGGCCGCTCTTCTCTCTGAAACGGTCCTAATTATCGTCTGCAAAGCTATGTCTTGTGCTGCGGTATGCGGAGACACTAAAAGCACCATAGTAAAAGACAGATGAAGCATGTAATTTAATGTAATAGCCAGTAAGAAGTAGTACAATTAAAGTTTTAGGTATCGATTATGGAATTTTTAGCTGGCTTTGGTGACTTGGACATGAGCTAGGACCTTAAGAATCTGCATGAAAGTAGGACTAGCAGCCGTGTTGCACGGGAGAATGTGAAAAGTGTTCATGTGTAGTAAAAACCTGAGAAATCCGTCCGTATTCGTCATTTGTTACCGAATCGACTTAAAGCCAGATCGTCACATTGGTCGCTCTTCTCTCTGAAACAATTGTACTTATCGACTGCAAAGCTATGTCGCGTGCTGCGGTATGCGGAGACACTAAAAACACCATAGTAGAAAACAGATGAAGCTTCTAAGTTGATGTAATAGCCAGTAAGATATAGTACAATTCAAGTTTTAGGTATCGATTATTGACTTTTTAACTGGCTTTGGTGCCTTGGACATGAGCTAGGACCTTAAGATTCTGCATGAAAGGAGGACTAGCAGCCGAGTTGCACGGAAGAATGTGGAATGTGTTCATATGTAGTAAAAACCTAGAAATCCGTCCGTTTTCGTCATTTGTTATCGAATCGACTTAAAGCCAGATCGTCACATTGGCCGCTCTTCTCTCTGAAACGGTTGTACTTATGGTCTGCAAAGCTACGTCGCGTGCTGCGGTATGCGGAGACACTAAAAGATCCATAGTATAACACAGTTGAAGCTTCTAAGTTGATGTAATAGCCAGTAAGAAGTAGCACAATCAAGTTTTAGGTATCGATTATTGACTTTTTAGCTGGCTTTGGTGCCTTGGACATGAGCTAGGACCTTAAGATTCTGCATGAAAGGAGGACTATCAGCCGAGTTGTACGGGAGAATGTGAAAAGTGTTCATATGTAGTAAAAACCTAGAAATCCGTCCGTTTTCGTCATTTGTTATCGAATCCACCTAAAGGCAGATCGTCATATTGGCCGCATTTATGTCTAAAACGGTTGTACTTATCAACTGCAAAGCTATGTCGCGTGCTGCGGTATGCGGGGACACTAAAAGCATCATAGTAGAACACAGATGAAGCTTCTAAGTTGATGTAATAGACAGTAAGAAGTAGTACAATTCAAGTTTTAGGTATCGATTATTGACTTTATAGCTATCTTTGGTGCCTTGGACATGAGCTAGGACCTTAAGTTTCTGCATGAAAAGAGGACTAGCAGCTGATTAGCACGGGAGAATGTGAAAAGTGTTCATATGTAGTAAAAACCTGAGAAATACGTCCGTTTTTGTCATTTGTTAACGACTCGACTTAAAGCCAGATCTTCACATTGGCCCCTCTTCTCTCTGAAACGGTTGTACTTATCGTCTGCAAAGCTATGACGTGTGCTGCGGTATGCGGAGACACTAAAACCACGATAGTAAAACACAGATGAAGCTTGTAAGTTGATGTAATAGCCAGTAAGATATAGTACAATTCTAGTTTTAGGTATCGATTATTGACTTTTTAGCTGGCTTTGGTTCCTTGGACATGAGCTAGGACCTGAAGATTCTGCATGAAAGGAGGACTAGCAGCCGCGTTGCACGGGAGAATGTGAAAAGTGTTCATATGTAGTAAAAAACTGAGAAATCCGTCCGTTTTCGTCATTTGTTATCGAATCGACTTAAAGCCAGAAAGTCACATTGGCCGCTCTTCTCTCTGAAACGGTTGTACTTATCGTCTGCAAAGCTATGACGTGTGCTGCGGTATGCGGAGACACTAAAACCACAATAGTAAAACACAGATGAAGCATCTAATTTAATGTAATAGCCAGTAAGAAGTAGTCCAATTCAAGTTTTAGGTATCGATTATTAATTTTGTAGCTGGCTTTGGTGACTTAGACATGAGCTAGGACCTTAAGAATCTGCATGAAAGGAGGACTAGCAGCCGAGTTGCACGGAGAATGTGAAAAGTGTTCATATGTAGTAAAAACCTGAGAAATCCGTCCGTTTTCGTCATCTGTTATCGAATCGACTTAAAGCCAGATCGTCACATTGTCCGCTCTACTCTCTGAAACGATTGTACTTATCGTCTACTAATCTATGTCGCGTGCTGCGGTATGCGGGGACACAAAAAAGCACCACAGTATAACACAGAAGAAGGTTCTAAGTTGATGTAATAGCCAGTAAGAAGTAGTCCAATTCAAGTTTTAGGTATCGATTATTGACTTTTTAGCGGGCTTTGGTGCCTTGGACATGAGCTAGGACCTTAAGATTCTGCACGAAAGGAGGACTAGCAGCCGAGTTGCACGGGAGAATATGAAAAGTGTTCATATGTAGTAAAAACCTGAGAAATCCGTCCGTTTTCGTCATTTGTTATCGACTCGACTTAAAGCCAGATCATCACATTGGCCGCTCTTCTCTCCGAAATCGTCGTAATTATCGTCTGCAAAGCTATATCTTGTGCTCCGGAATGTGGAGACACTAAAAGCACCATAGTAGAACACAGATGAAGCTTCTACGTTGATGTAATAGCCAGTAAGATATAGTACAATTCTAGTTTTAGGTATCGATTATTGACTTATTAGCTGGCTTTGGTGCCTTGGACATGAGCTAGGACCTTAAGATTCTGCATGAAATGAGGACTAGCAACCGCGTTGCACGGGAGAATGTGAGAAGTGTTCATATGTAGTAAAAACCTAGAAATCCGTCCGTTTTCGTCATTTGTTACCGAATCGACTTAAAGCCAGATCATCACATTGGTCGCTCTACTCTCTGAAACGAGTGTACTTATCGTCTGCAAAGCTATGTCGCGTGCTGCGGTATGCGGAGACACTAAAAGCACCATAGTAGAACACAGATGAAGGTTCTAAGTTGATGTAATAGCCAGTAAGAAGTAGACCAATTCAAGTTTTAGGTATAGATTATTGACATTTTAGCTGGCTTTGGTTCCTTGGACATGATCTAGGAACTTAAGATTCTGCATGAAAGGAGGACTAGCTGCCGAGTTGCACGGGAGAATGTGAAAAGTGTTCATATGTAGTAAAAACCTGACAAATCCGTCCGTTTTCGTCATTTGTTATCGACTCGACTTAAAGCCAGATCTCCACATTGGCCGCTCTTCTCTCTGAAACGGTCCTAATTATCGTCTGCAAAGCTATGTCTCGTGCTCCGGTATGCGGAGACACTAAAAGCACTATAGTAGAAAACAGATGAAGCTTCTAAGTTGATGTATTAGCCAGTAAGAAGTAGTACAATTCAAGTTTCAGGTATCGATTATTGAATTTATAACTGGCTCTGGAGCCTTGGACATGAGCTAGGACCTTAAGATTCTGCATGAAAGGAGGACTAGCAGCCGAGTTGCACGGGAGAATGTGGAATGTGTTCATATGTAGTAAAAACCTAGAAATCCGTCCGTTTTCGTCATTTGTTACAGAATCGACTTAAAGCCAGATCGTCACATTGGCCGTTCTTCTCTCTGAAACGGTTGTACTTATCGTCTGCAAAGCTATGTCGCGTGCTGCGGTATGCGGAGACACTAAAAGCACCATAGTAGAACACAGATGAAGGTTCTAAGTTGATGTAATAGCCAGTAAGAAGTAGTCCAATTCAAGTTTTAGGTATCGATAATTGACTTTTTAGCGGGCTTTGGTGCCTTGGACATGAGCTAGGACCTTAAGATTCTGCATGAAAGGAGGACTAGCAGCTGAGTTGCACGGGAGAATGTGAAAAGTGTTCATATGCAGTAAAAACCCGAAAAATCCGTTCGTTATCGTCATTTTTTTATCGAATCGACATAAAGCCAGATCGTCACATTAGCCGCTCTTCTCTCTGAAATGGTTGTACTTATCGTCTTCAAAGCTATGACGTGTGCTGCGGTATGCGGAGACACTAAAACCACCATAGTAAAACACAGATGAAGCATCTAATTTAATGTAATAGCCAGTAAGAAGTAGTACAATTCAAGTTTTAGGTATCGATTATGGACTTTTTAGCTGGCTTTGGTGCCTTGGCCATGAGCTAGGACCTTAAGATTCTGCGTGAAAGGAGGACTAGCAGCCGAGTTGCACGGGAGAATGTGAAAAGTGTTCATATGTAGTAAAAACCTAGATATCCGACCGTTTTCGTCATTTGTTATCGAATCGACTTAAAGCCAGATCGTCACATTGGTCGCTCTTCTCTCGAAACGATTGTACTTATCGTCTGCAAAGCTATGTCGCGTGCTGCGGTATGCGGAGACACTAAAAGCACCATAGTAGAACACAGATGAAGGTTCTAAGTTGATGTAATAGCCAGTAAGAAGTAGACCAATTCAAGTTTTAGGTATCGATAATTGACTTTTTAGCGGGCTTTGGTGCCTTGGACATGAGCTAGGACCTTAAGATTCTGCATGAAAGGAGGACTAGCAGCTGAGTTGCACGGGAGAATGTGAAAAGTGTTCATATGCAGTAAAAACCCAAAAAATCCGTTCGTTATCGTCATTTTTTTATCGAATCGACATAAAGCCAGATCGTCACATTAGCCGCTCTTCTCTCTGAAATGGTTGTACTTATCGTCTTCAAAGCTATGACGTGTGCTGCGGTATGCGGAGACACTAAAACCACCATAGTAAAACACAGATGAAGCATCTAATTTAATGTAATAGCCAGTAAGAAGTAGTACAATTCAAGTTTTAGGTATCGATTATGGACTTTTTAGCTGGCTTTGGTTCTTTGGACATGAGCTAGGAACTTAAGATTCTGCATGAAAGGAGGACTAGCTGCCGAGTTGCATGGGAGAATGTGAAAAGTGTTCATATGTAGTAAAAACCTGATAAATCCGTCCGTTTTCGTCATTTGTTATCGACTCGACATAAAGCCAGATCTCCACATTGGCCGCTCTTCTCTCTGAATCGGTCCTAATTATCGTCTGCAAAGCTATGTCTCGTGCTCCGGTATGCGGAGACACTAAAAGCACCGTAGTAGAAAACAGATGAAGCTTCTAAGTTGATGTAATAGCCAGTAAGATATAGTACAATTCAAGTTTTAGGTATCGATTATTGACTTTTTAGCAGGCTTTGGTGCCTTGGACATGAGCTAGGACCTTAAGATTCTGCATGAAAGGAGGACTAGCTGCCGAGTTGCACGGAAGAATGTGGAATGTGTTCATATGTAGTAAAAACCTAGAAATCCGTCCGTTTTCGTCATTTGTTATAGAATCGACTTAAAGCCAGATCGTCACATTGGCCGCTCTTCTCTCTGAAACAGTTGTACTTATCGTCTGCAAAGCTACGTCGCGTGCTGCGGTATGCGGAGACACTAAAACCACCATAGTAAAACACAGATGAAGCTTCTAAGTTGATGTAATAGCGAGTAAGATATAGTACAATTCAAGTTTTAGGTATCGATTATTGACTTTTTAGCTGGCTTTGGTGCCTTGGACATGAGCTAGGACCTTAAGATTCTGCATGAAAGGAGGACTATCAGCCGAGTTGTACGGGAGAATGTGAAAAGTGTTCATATGTAGTAAAAACCTAGAAATCCGTCCGTTTTCGTCATTTGTTATCGAATCCACTTAAAGCCAGATCGTCATATTGGCCGCATTTATGTCTAAAACGGTTGGACTTATCGTCTGCAAAGCTATGTCGCGTGCTGCGGTATGCGGAGACACTAAAAGCACCATAGTAAAAGACAGATGAAGCATGTAATTTAATGTAATAGCCAGTAAGAAGTAGTACAATTAAAGTTTTAGGTATCGATTATGGAATTTTTAGCTGGCTTTGGTGACTTGGACATGAGCTAGGACCTTAAGAATCTGCATGAAAGTAGGACTAGCAGCCGTGTTGCACGGGAGAATGTGAAAAGTGTTCATGTGTAGTAAAAACCTGAGAAATCCGTCCGTATTCGTCATTTGTTACCGAATCGACTTAAAGCCAGATCGTCACATTGGTCGCTCTTCTCTCTGAAACAATTGTACTTATCGACTGCAAAGCTATGTCGCGTGCTGCGGTATGCGGAGACACTAAAAACACCATAGTAGAAAACAGATGAAGCTTGTAAGTTGATGTAATAGCCAGTAAGATATAGTACAATTCAAGTTTTAGGTATCGATTATTGACTTTTTAACTGGCTTTGGTGCCTTGGACATGAGCTAGGACCTTAAGATTCTGCATGAAAGGAGAACTAGCAGCCGAGTTGCACGGAAGAATGTGGAATGTGTTCATATGTAGTAAAAACCTAGAAATCCGTCCGTTTTCGTCATTTGTTATCGAATCGACTTAAAGCCAGATCGTCACATTGGTCGCTCTTCTCTCTGAAACGGTTGTACTTATGGTCTGCAAAGCTACGTCGCGTGCTGCGGTATGCGGAGACACTAAAAGATCCATAGTATAACACAGTTGAAGCTTCTAAGTTGATGTAATAGCCAGTAAGAAGTAGCACAATCAAGTTTTAGGTATCGATTATTGACTTTTTAGCTGGCTTTGGTGCCTTGGACATGAGCTAGGACCTTAAGATTCTGCATGAAAAGAGGACTATCAGCCGAGTTGTACGGGAGAATGTGAAAAGTGTTCATATGTAGTAAAAACCTAGAAATCCGTCCGTTTTCGTCATTTGTTATCGAATCCACCTAAAGCCAGATCGTCATATTGGCCGCATTTATGTCTAAAACGGTTGTACTTATCGACTGCAAAGCTATGTCGCGTGATGCGGTATGCGGGGACACTAAAAGCATCATAGTAGAACACAGATGAAGCTTCTAAGTTGATGAAATAGACAGTAAGAAGTAGTACAATTCAAGTTTTAGGTATCGATTATTGACTTTATAGCTATCATTGGTGCCTTGGACATGAGCTAGGACCTTAAGTTTCTGCATGAAAAGAGGACTAGCAGCTGATTAGCACGGGAGAATGTGAAAAGTGTTCATATGTAGTAAAAACCTGAGAAATACGTCCGTTTTTGTCATTTGTTATCGACTCGACTTAAAGCCAGATCTTCACATTGGCCCCTCTTCTCTCTGAAACGGTTGTACTTATCGTCTGCAAAGCTATGACGTGTGCTGCGGTATGCGGAGACACTAAAACCACGATAGTAAAACACAGATGAAGCTTGTAAGTTGATGTAATAGCCAGTAAGGTATAGTACAATTCTAGTTTTAGGTATCGATTATTGACTTTTTAGCTGGCTTTGGTTCCTTGGACATGAGCTAGGACCTGAAGATTCTGCATGAAAGGAGGACTAGCAGCCGCGTTGCACGGGAGAATGTGAAAAGTGTTCATATGTAGTAAAAAACTGAGAAATCCGTCCGTTTTCGTCATTTGTTATCGAATCGACTTAAAGACAGAAAGTCACATTGGCCGCTCTTCTCTCTGAAACGGTTGTACTTATCGTCTGCAAAGCTATGACGTGTGCTGCGGTATGCGGAGACACTAAAACCACAATAGTAAAACACAGATGAAGCATCTAATATAATGTAATAGCCAGTAAGAAGTAGTCCAATTCAAGTTTTAGGTATCGATTATTAATTTTGTAGCTGGCTTTGGTTCTTTGGACATGAGCTAGGACCTTAAGAATCTGCATGAAAGGAGGACTAGCAGCCGAGTTGCACGGAGAATGTGAAAAGTGTTCATATGTAGTAAAAACCTGAGAAATCCGTCCGTTTTCGTCATCTGTTATCGAATCGACTTAAAGCCAGATCGTCACATTGTCCGCTCTACTCTCTGAAACGATTGTACTTATCGTCTACTAATCTATGTCGCGTGCTGCGGTATGCGGGGACACAAAAAAGCACCACAGTAGAACACAGAAGAAGGTTCTAAGTTGATGTAATAGCCAGTAAGAAGTAGTCCAATTCAAGTTTTAGGTATCGATTATTGACTTTTTAGCGGGCTTTGGTGCCTTGGACATGAGCTAGGACCTTAAGATTCTGCACGAAAGGAGGACTAGCAGCCGAGTTGCACGGGAGAATATGAAAAGTGTTCATATGTAGTAAAAACCTGAGAAATCCGTCCGTTTTCGTCATTTGTTATCGACTCGACTTAAAGCCAGATCATCACATTGGCCGCTCTTCTCTCCGAAATCGTCGTAATTATCGTCTGCAAAGCTATATCTCGTGCTCCGGAATGCGGAGACACTAAAAGCACCATAGTGGAACACAGATGAAGCTTCTAAGTTGATGTAATAGCCAGTAAGATATAGTACAATTCTAGTTTTAAGTATCGATTATTGACTTATTAGCTGGCTTTGGTGCCTTGGACATGAGCTAGGACCTTAAGATTCTGCATGAAATGAGGACTAGCAACCGCGTTGCACGGGAGAATGTGAGAAGTGTTCATATGTATTAAAAACCTGAGAAATCCGTCCGTTTTCGTCATTTGTTATCGAATCGACTTAAAGCCAGAATGTCACACTGGCCGCTCTTCTATCTGAAACGGTTGTGCTTATCGTCTGCAAAGCTATGTCGCGTGCTGCGGTATGCGGAGACACTAAAAGCACCATAGTAGAACACAGATGAAGATTCTAAGTTGGTGTAATAGCCAGTAAGAAGTAGTCCAATTCAAGTTTTAGGTATCGATTATTGACTTTTTAGCTGGCTTTGGTTCCTTGGACATGAGCTAGGACCTTAAGATTCTGCATGAAAGGAGGCCTAGCAGCAGAGTTGCACGGGAGAATGTGAAAAGTGTTCATATGTAGTAAAAACCTGAGAAATCGGTCCGTTTTCGTCATTTGTTATCGACTCGACTTAAAGCCAGATCATCACATTGGCCGCTCTTCTCTCTGAAACGGTCCTAATTATAGTCTGCAAAGCTATGTCTCGTGCTCCGGTATGAGGAGACACTAAAAGCACCATAGTAGAAAACAGATGAAGCTTCTAAGTTGATGTAATAGCCAGTAAGATATAGTACAATTCAAGTTTTAGGTTTCGATTATTGACTTTTTAGCTGGCTTTGGTGCCTTGGACATGAGCTAGGACCTTAAGATTCTGCATGAAAGGAGGACTAGCAGCCGAGTTGCACGGGAGAATGTGGAATGTGTTCATATGTAGTAAAAACCTAGAAATCCGTCCGTTTTCGTCATTTGTTACCGAATCGACTTAAAGCCAGATCGTCACATTGGCCGCTCTTCTCTCTGAAACGGTTGTACTTATCGTCTGCAAAGCTATGTCGCGTGCTGCGGCATGCGGAGACACTAAAAGCACCATAGTAGAACACAGATGAAGCTTCTAAGTTGATGTAATAGCCAGTAAGAAGTAAACCAATTCAAGTTTTAGGTATCGATTATTGACTTTTTAGGTGGCTTTGGTGCCTTGGACTTGAGCTAGGACCTTAAGATTCTGCATGAAAGGAGGACTAGCAGCTGAATTGCATGGGAGAATGTGAAAAGTGTTCATATGCAGTAAAAACCCGAAAAATCCGTTCGTTATCGTCATTTTTTTATCGAATCGTCATAAGGCCAGATCGTCACATTGGCCGCTCTTCTCTTTGAAATGGTTGTACTTATCGTCTGCAAAGCTATGTCGCGTGCTGCGGTATGCGGAGACACTAAAAACACCATAGTAGAACACAGATGAAGCTTCTAAGTTGATGTAATAGCCAGTTAGAAGTAGTACAATTCAAGTTTTAGGTATCGATTATTGACTTTTTAGCTGGCTTTGGTGCCTTGGACATGAGCTAGGACCTTAAGATTGTGCATGAAAGGAGAACTAGCACCCGAGTTGCACGGGAGAATGTGAAAAGTGTTCATATGTAGTAAAAACCTGAGAAATCCGTCCGTTTTCGTCATTTGTTATCGACTCAACTTAAAGCCAGATCATCACATTGGCCGCTCTTCTCTCTGAAACGGTCGTAATTATCGTCTGCAAAGCTATGTCGCGTGCTGCGGTATGCGGAGACACTAAAAGGACCATAGTAGAACACATATGAAGCCTCTAAGATGATGTAATTGCCAGTAAGAAGTAGTACAATTCAAGTTTTAGGTATCGATTATTGACTTTTTAGCTGGCTTTGGTGCCTTGGACTTGAGCTAGGACCTTAAGATTTTGCATGAAAGGAGGACTAGCAGCCGAGTTGCACGGGAGAGTGTGAATAGTGTTCACATGTAGTAAAAACCTGAGAAATCCGTCCGTTTTCGTCATTTGTTATCGAATCGACTTAAAGCCAGATCGTCACATTTGCCGCTCTTCTCTCTGAAACGGTTATACTTATCGTCTGCAAAGCTATGTCGCGTGCTGCGGTATGCGGAGACACTAAAAACACCATAGTAGAACACAGATGAAGCTTCTAAGTTGATGTAATAGCCAGTTAGAAGTAGTACAATTCAAGTTTTAGGTATCGATTATTGGTTTTTTAGCTATCTTTGGTGCCTTGGACTAGGGGCTAGGACCTTAAGATTCTGCATGAAAGGAGGACTAGTTGCCGAGTTGCACGGGAGAAAGTGAAAAGTGTTCATATGTAGTAAAAACCTGAGAAATTAGTCTGTTTTCGTCATTTGTTATCGAATCGACTTAAAACCAGATCGTCACATTGGTCGCTCTTTTCTCTGAAACGATTGTACTTATCGTCTGCAAAGCTATGTCGCATGCTGCGGTATGCGGAGACACTAAAAGCACCATAGTAGAACACAGATGAAGGTACTAAGTTGATGTAATAGCCAGTAAGAAGTAGTCCAATTCAAGTTTTAGGTATCCATTATTGACTTTTTAGCTGGCTTTGGTGCCTTGGACATGAGCTAGGACCTTAAGATTCTGCATGAAAGGAGGACTAGCAGCCGAGTTCCACGGCAGAATGTGAAAAGTGTTCATATGTAGTAAAAACCTGAGAAATCCGTCCGTTTTCGTCATTTGTTATCGAATCGACTTAAAGCCAGATCGTCACATTGGCCGCTCCTCTCTCTGGAACGGTTGTACTTATCGGCTGCAAAGCTATGTCGCGTGCTGCGGTATGCGGAGGCACTAAATGCACCATAGTAGAACACAGATGAAGCTTCTAAGTTGATGTAATAGCCAGTAAGAAGTAGAACAATTCAAGTTTTAATTAGTGATTATTGACTTTTTAGCTGGATTTGGTGCCTTGGACATGAGCTAGGACCTTAAGATTCTGCATGAAAGGAGGACTAGCAGCCGAGTTGCACGGGAGAATGTGAAAGTGTTCATATGTAGTAAAAACCTGAGAAATCCGTCCGTTTTCGTCATTTGTTATCGAATCGACTTAAAGCCAGATCGTCACATTGGCCGCTCTTCTCTCTGAAACGGTTGTACTTATCGTCTGCAAAGCTATGTCGCGTGCTGCGGTATGCGGAGACACAAAAAGCACCATAGTAGAACACAGATGAAGCTTCTAAGTTGACGTAATAGCCAGTAAGAAGTAGTACAATTCAAGTTTTAGGTATCGATTATTGGCTTTTTAGCTCGCTTTGGCGCCTTGGACATGAGCTAGGACCTTAAGATTCTGCATGAAAGGAGGACTAGAAGCCGCGTTGCACGGGAGAAGGTGAAAAGTGTTCATATGTAGTAAAAACCTTAGAAATCAGTCCGTTTTCGTCATTTGTTATCGAATCGACTTAAAGCCAGATCGCCACATTGGCCGCTCTTCTCTCTGGAACCGTTGTACTTATCGTCTGCAAAGCTATGACGTGTTCTGCGGTATGCGGAGACACTAAAACCACCATACTAAAACACAGATGAAGCATCTAATTTAATGTAATAGAAAGTAAGAAGTAGTACAATTCAAGTTTTAGGTATCAATTATGGACTTTTTAGCTGGCTTTGGTGCCTTGGGCATGAGCTAGGACCTTAAGAATCTGCATGAAAGGAGGACTAGCAGCCAAGTTGCACGGGAGAATGTGAAAAGTGTTCATATGTAGTAAAAACCTGAGAAATCCGTCGGTTTTCGTCATCTGTTATCGAATCGACTTAAAGCCAGATCGTCACATTGGTCGCTCTACTCTCTGAAACGATTGTACTTATCGTCTGCAAAGCTATGTCGCGTGCTGCGGTATGCGGGGACACTAAAAGCACCACAGTAGAACACAGATGAAGGTTCTAAGTTGATGTAATAGCCAGTAAGAAGTAGTCCAATTCAAGTTTTAGGTATCTATAATTGACTTTTTAGCGGGCTTTGGTGCCTTGGACATGAGCTAGGACCTTAAGATTCTGCATGAAAGGAGGACTAGCAGCCGAGTTGCACGGGAGAATGTGAAAAGTGTTCATATGTAGTAAAAACTTGAGAAATCCGTCCGTTTTCGTCATTTGTTATCGACTCGACTTAAAGCCAGATCATCACATTGGCCGCTCTTCTCTCTGAAACGATTGTACTTATCGTCTGCAAAGCTATGTCTCGTGCTCCGGAATGCGGAGACACTAAAAGCACCATAGTAGAAAACAGATGAAGCTTCTAAGTTGATGTAATAGCCAGTAATATATAGTACAATTCAAGTTTCAGGTATCGATTATTGACTTTATAGCTGGCTCTGGAGCCTTGGACATGAGCTAGGACCTTAAGATTCTGCATGAAAGGAGGACTAGCAGCCGAGTTGCACGGGAGAATGTGGAATGTGCTCATATGTAGTAAAAACCTAGAAATCCGTCCGTATTCGTCATTTGTTACCGAATCGACTTAATGCCAGATCGTCACATTGGCCGCTCTTCTCTCTGAAACGGTTGTAGTTATCGTCTGCAAAGCTATGTCGCGTGCTGCGGTATGCGGAGACACTAAAAGCACCATAGTAGAACACAGATGAAGCTTCTAAGTTGATGTAATAGCCAGTAAGAAGTAGTACAATACAAGTTTTAGGTATCGATTATTGATTTTTAGGTGGGTTTGGTGCCTTGGACTTGAGCTAGGACCTTAAGATTCTGCATGAAAGGAGGACTAGCAGCTGAGTTGCATGGGAGAATGTGAAAAGTGTTCAAATGCAGTAAAAACCCGAAAAATCCGTTCGATATCGTCATTTTTTTATCGAATCGACATAAAGCCAGATCGTCACATTGGCCGCTCTTCTCTCTGAAATGGTTGTACTTATCGTCTTCAAAGCTATGACGTGTGCTGCGGTATGCGGAGACACTAAAACCACCATAGTAAAACACAGATGAAGCATCTAATTTAATGTAATAGCCAGTAAGAAGTAGTACAATTCAAGATTTAGGTATCGATTATGGACTTTTTAGCTGGCTTTGGTGCCTTGGTCATGAGCTAGGACCTTAAGATTCTGCGTGAAAGGAGGACTAGCAGCCGAGTTGCACGGGAGAATGTGAAAAGTGTTCATATGTAGTAAAAACCTAGAAATCCGACCGTTTTCGTCATTTGTTATCGAATCGACTTAAAGCCAGATCGTCACATTGGTCGCTCTTCTCTCTGAAACGATTGTACTTATCGTCTGCAAAGCTTGCAAAGCTATGTCGCGTGCTGCGGTATGCGGAGACACTAAAAGCACCATAGTAGAACACAGATGAAGGTTCTAAGTTGATGTAATAGCCAGTAAGAAGTAGACCAATTCAAGTTTTAGGTATAAATTATTGACTTTTTAGCTGGCTTTGGTTCTTTGGACATGAGCTAGGAACTTAAGATTCTGCATGAAATGAGGACTAGCTGCCGAGTTGCACGGGAGAATGTGAAAAGTGTTCATATGTAGTAAAAACCTGAGAAATCCGTCCGTTTTCGTCATTTGTTATCGACTCGACTTAAAGCCAGATCTCCACATTGGCCGCTCTTCTCTCTGAAACGGTCCTACTTATCGTCTGCAAAGCTATGTCTCGTGCTCCGATATGCGGAGACAGTAAAAGCACCATAGTAGAAAACAGATGAAGCTTCTAAGTTGATGTAATAGCCAGTAAGTTATAGTACAATTCAAGTTTTAGGTATCGATTATTGATTTTTAGCTGGCTTTGGTGCCTTGGACATGAGCTAGGACCTTAAGATTCTGCATGAAAGGAGGACTAGCAGCCGAGTTGCACGGAAGAATGTGGAATGTGTTCATATGTAGTAATAACCTAGAAATCCGTCCGTTTTCGTCATTTGTTATCGAATCGACTTAAAGCCAGATCGTCACATTGGCCGCTCTTCTCTCTGAAACAGTTGTACTTATCGTCTGCAAAGCTACGTCGCGTGCTGCGGTATGCGGAGACACTAAAACCACCATAGTAAAACACAGATGAAGCTTCTAAGTTGATGTAATAGCCAGTAAGATATAGTACAATTCAAGTCTTAGGTATCGATTATTGACTTTTTAGCTGGCTTTGGTGCCTTGGACATGAGCTACGACCTTAAGATTCTGCATGAAAGGAGGACGATCAGCCGAGTTGTACGGGAGAATGTGAAAAGTGTTCATATGTAGTAAAAACCTGAGACATCCGTCTGTTTTCGTCATTTGTTATCGACTCGACTTAA
The DNA here is from genome assembly GCF_023897955.1 of Schistocerca gregaria. NCBI lineage: Eukaryota > Metazoa > Arthropoda > Insecta > Orthoptera > Acrididae > Schistocerca > Schistocerca gregaria. The sequence continues at coordinate 100,095 of NW_026061721.1, read as the reverse complement.
AGCCAGATCTTCACATTGGCCGCTCTTGTCTCTGAAACGGTTGTACTTATCGTCTGCAAAGCTATGACGTGTGCTGCGGTATGCGGAGACACTAAAACCACCATAGTAAAACACAGATGAAGCTTCTAAGTTGATGTAATAGCCAATAAGATTTAGTACAATTCTAGTTTTAGGTATCGATTATTGACTTTTTAGCTGGCTTTGGTTCCTTGGACATGAGCTAGGACCTTAAGATTCTGCATGAAAGGAGGACTAGCAGCCGCGTTGCACGGGAGAATGTGAGAAGTGTTCATATTTAGTAAAAACCTAGAAATCCGTCCGTTTTCGTCATTTGTTACCGAATCGACTTAAAGCCAGATCGTCACATTGGTCGCTCTACTCTCTGAAACGAGTGTACTTATCGTCTGCAAAGCTATGTCGCGTGCTGCGGTATGCGGAGACACTAAAAGCACCATAGTAGAACACAGATGAAGGTTCTAAGTTGATGTAATAGCCAGTAAGAAGTAGACCAATTCAAGTTTTAGGTATAGATTATTGACATTTTAGCTGGCTTTGGTTCCTTGGACATGAGCTAGGAACTTAAGATTCTGCATGAAAGGAGGACTAGCTGCCGAGTTGCACGGGAGAATGTGAAAAGTGTTCATATGTAGTAAAAACCTGAGAAATCCGTCCGTTTTCGTCATTTGTTATCGACTCGACTTAAAGCCAGATCTCCACATTGGCCGCTCTTCTCTCTGAAACGGTCCTAATTATCGTCTGCAAAGCTATGTCTCGTGCTCCGGTATTCGGAGACACTAAAAGCACCATAGTAGAAAACAGATGAAGCTTCTAAGTTGATGTAATAGCCAGTAAGATATAGTACAATTCAAGTTTCAGGTATCGATTATTGACTTTATAACTGGCTCTGGAGCCTTGGACATGAGCTAGGACCTTAAGATTCTGCATGAAAGGAGGACTAGCAGCCGAGTTGCACGGGAGAATGTGGAATGTGTTCATATGTAGTAAAAACCTAGAAATCCGTCTGTTTTCGTCATTTGTTACAGAATGGACTTAAAGCCAGATCGTCACATTGGCCGCTCTTCTCTCTGAAACGGTTGTACTTATCGTCTGCAAAGCTATGTCGCGTGCTGCGGTATGCGGAGACACTAAAAGCACCATAGTAGAACACAGATGAAGGTTCTAAGTTGATGTAATAGCCAGTAAGAAGTAGTCCAATTCAAGTTTTAGGTATCGATAATTGACTTTTTAGCGGGCTTTGGTGCCTTGGACATGAGCTAGGACCTTAAGATTCTGCATGAAAGGAGGACTAGCAGCTGAGTTGCACGGGAGAATGTGAAAAGTGTTCATATGCAGTAAAAACCCGAAAAATCCGTTCGTTATCGTCATTTTTTTATCGAATCGACATAAAGCCAGATCGTCACATTAGCCGCTCTTCTCTCTAAAATGGTTGTACTTATCGTCTTCAAAGCTATGACGTGTGCTGCGGTATGCGGAGACACTAAAACCACCATAGTAAAACACAGATGAAGCATGTAATTTAATGTAATAGCCAGTAAGAAGTAGTACAACTCAAGTTTTAGGTATCGATTATGGACTTTTTAGCTGGCTTTGGTGCCTTGGCCATGAGCTAGGACCTTAAGATTCTGCGTGAAAGGAGGACTAGCAGCCGAGTTGCACGGGAGAATGTGAAAAGTGTTCATATGTAGTAAAAACCTAGATATCCGACCGTTTTCGTCATTTGTTATCGAATCGACTTAAAGCCAGATCGTCACATTGGTCGCTCTTCTCTCTGAAACGATTGTACTTATCGTCTGCAAAGCTATGTCGCGTGCTGCGGTATGCGGAGACACTAAAAGCACCATAGTAGAACACAGATGAAGGTTCTAAGTTGATGTAATAGCCAGTAAGAAGTAGACCAATTCAAGTTTTAGGTATAGATTATTGACTTTTTAGCTGGCTTTGGTTCTTTGGACATGAGCTAGGAACTTAAGATTCTGCATGAAAGGAGGACTAGCTGCCGAGTTGCATGGGAGAATGTGAAAAGTGTTCATATGTAGTAAAAACCTGAGAAATCCGTCCGTTTTCGTCATTTGTTATCGACTCGACTTAAAGCCAGATCTCCACATTGGCCGCTCTTCTCTCTGAAACGGTCCTAATTATCGTCTGCAAAGCTATGTCTCGTGCTCCGGTATGCGGAGACACTAAAAGCACCATAGTAGAAAACAGATGAAGCTTCTAAGTTGATGTAATAGCCAGTAAGATATAGTACAATTCAAGTTTTAGGTATCGATTATTGACTTTTTAGCTAGCTTTGGTGCCTTGGACATGAGCTAGGACCTTAAGATTCTGCATGAAAGGAGGACTAGCTGCCGAGTTGCACGGAAGAATGTGGAATGTGTTCATATGTAGTAAAAACCTAGAAATCCGTCCGTTTTCGTCATTTGTTATAGAATCGACTTAAAGCCAGATCGTCACATTGGCCGCTCTTCTCTCTGAAACGATTGTACTTATCGTCTGCAAAGCTATGTCGCGTGCTGCGGTATGCGGAGACACTAAAAGCACCATAGTAGAACACAGATGAAGGTTCTAAGTTGATGTAATAGCCAGTAAGAAGTAGTCCAATTCAAGTTTTAGGTATCGATAATTGACTTTTTAGCGGGCTTTGGTGCCTTGGACATGAGCTAGGACCTTAAGATTCTGCATGAAAGGAGGACTAGCAGCTGAGTTGCACGGGAGAATGTGAAAAGTGTTCATATGCAGTAAAAACCCGAAAAATCCGTTCGTTATCGTCATTTTTTTATCGAATCGACATAAAGCCAGATCGTCACATTAGCCGCTCTTCTCTCTAAAATGGTTGTACTTATCGTCTTCAAAGCTATGACGTGTGCTGCGGTATGCGGAGACACTAAAACCACCATAGTAAAACACAGATGAAGCATGTAATTTAATGTAATAGCCAGTAAGAAGTAGTACAACTCAAGTTTTAGGTATCGATTATGGACTTTTTAGCTGGCTTTGGTGCCTTGGCCATGAGCTAGGACCTTAAGATTCTGCGTGAAAGGAGGACTAGCAGCCGAGTTGCACGGGAGAATGTGAAAAGTGTTCATATGTAGTAAAAACCTAGATATCCGACCGTTTTCGTCATTTGTTATCGAATCGACTTAAAGCCAGGTCGTCACATTGGTCGCTCTTCTCTCTGAAACGATTGTACTTATCGTCTGCAAAGCTATGTCGCGTGCTGCGGTATGCGGAGACACTAAAAGCACCATAGTAGAACACAGATGAAGGTTCTAAGTTGATGTAATAGCCAGTAAGAAGTAGACCAATTCAAGTTTTAGGTATAGATTATTGACTTTTTAGCTGGCTTTGGTTCTTTGGACATGAGCTAGGAACTTAAGATTCTGCATGAAAGGAGGACTAGCTGCCGAGTTGCATGGGAGAATGTGAAAAGTGTTCATATGTAGTAAAAACCTGAGAAATCCGTCCGTTTTCGTCATTTGTTATCGACTCGACTTAAAGCCAGATCTCCACATTGGCCGCTCTTCTCTCTGAAACGGTCCTAATTATCGTCTGCAAAGCTATGTCTCGTGCTCCGGTATGCGGAGACACTAAAAGCACCATAGTAGAAAACAGATGAAGCTTCTAAGTTGATGTAATAGCCAGTAAGATATAGTACAATTCAAGTTTTAGGTATCGATTATTGACTTTTTAGCTAGCTTTGGTGCCTTGGACATGAGCTAGGACCTTAAGATTCTGCATGAAAGGAGGACTAGCTGCCGAGTTGCACGGAAGAATGTGGAATGTGTTCATATGTAGTAAAAACCTAGAAATCCGTCCGTTTTCGTCATTTGTTATAGAATCGACTTAAAGCCAGATCGTCACATTGGCCGCTCTTCTCTCTGAAACAGTTGTACTTATCGTCTGCAAAGCTACGTCGCGTGCTGCGGTATGCGGAGACACTAAAACCACCATAGTAAAACACAGATGAAGCTTCTAAGTTGATGTAATAGCGAGTAAGATATAGTACAATTCAAGTTTTAGGTATCGATTATTGACTTTTTAGCTGGCTTTGGTGCCTTGGACATGAGCTAGGACCTTAAGATTCTGCATGAAAGGAATACAATCAGCCGAGTTGTACGGGAGAATGTGAAAAGTGTTCATATGTAGTAAAAACCTAGAAATCCGTCCGTTTTCGTCATTTGTTATCGAATCCACTTAAAGCCAGATGGTCATATTGGCCGCATTTATGTCTAAAACGGTTGGACTTATCGTCTGCAAAGCTATGTCGCGTGCTGCGGTATGCGGAGACACTAAAAGCACCATAGTAAAAGACAGATGAAGCATGTAATTTAATGTAATAGCCAGTAAGAAGTAGTACAATTAAAGTTTTAGGTATCGATTATGGACTTTTTAGCTGGCTTTGGTGACTTGGACATGAGCTAGGACCTTAAGAATCTGCATGAAAGTAGGACTAGCAGCCGTGTTGCACGGGAGAATGTGAAAAGTGTTCATGTGTAGTAAAAACCTGAGAAATCCGTCCGTATTCGTCATTTGTTACCGAATCGACTTAAAGCCAGATCGTCACATTGGTCGCTCTTCTCTCTGAAACAATTGTACTTATCGACTGCAAAGCTATGTCGCGTGCTGCGGTATGCGGAGACACTAAAAGCACCATAGTAGAAAACAGATGAAGCTTCTAAGTTGATGTAATAGCCAGTAAGATATAGTACAATTCAAGTTTTAGGTATCGATTATTGACTTTTTAACTGGCTTTGGTGCCTTGGACATGAGCTAGGACCTTAAGATTCTGCATGAAAGGAGGACTAGCAGCCGAGTTGCACGGAAGAATGTGGAATGTGTTCATATGTAGTAAAAACCTAGAAATCCGTCCGTTTTCGTCATTTGTTATCGAATCGACTTAAAGCCAGATCGTCACATTGGCCGCTCTTCTCTCTGAAACGCTTGTACTTATGGTCTGCAAAGCTACGTCGCGTGCTGCGGTATGCGGAGACACTAAAAGATCCATAGTATAACACAGTTGAAGCTTCTAAGTTGATGTAATAGCCAGTAAGAAGTAGCACAATCAAGTTTTAGGTATCGATTATTGACTTTTTAGCTGGCTTTGGTGCCTTGGACATGAGCTAGGACCTTAAGATTCTGCATGAAAGGAGGACTAGCAGCCGAGTTGTACGGGAGAATGTGAAAAGTGTTCATATGTAGTAAAAACCTAGAAATCCGTCCGTTTTCGTCATTTGTTATCGAATCCACCTAAAGCCAGATCGTCATATTGGACGCATTTATGTCTAAAGCGGTTGTACTTATCGACTGCAAAGCTATGTCGCGTGATGCGGTATGCGGGGACACTAAAAGCATCATAGTAGAACACAGATGAGGCTTCTAAGTTGATGTAATAGACAGTAAGAAGTAGTACAATTCAAGTTTTAGGTATCGATTATTGACTTTATAGCTATCTTTGGTGCCTTGGACATGAGCTAGGACCTTAAGTTTCTGCATGAAAAGAGGACTAGCAGCTGATTAGCACGGGAGAATGTGAAAAGTGTTCATATGTAGTAAAAACCTGAGAAATCCGTCCGTTTTCGTCATTTGTTATCGACTCGACTTAAAGCCAGATCTCCACATTGGCCGCTCTTCTCTCTGAAACGGTCCTAATTATCGTCTGCAGAGCTATGTCTCGTGCTCCGGTATGCGGAGACACTAAAAGCACCCTAGTAGAAAACAGATGAAGCTTCTAAGTTGATGTAATAGCCAGTAAGATATAGTACAATTCAAGTTTTAGGTATCGATTATTGACTTTTTAGCTGGCTTTGGTGCCTTGGACATGAGCTAGGACCTAAAGATTCTACATGAAAGGAGGACAATCAGCCGAGTTGTACGGGAGAATGTGAAAAGTGTTCATATGTAGTAAAAACCTAGAAATCCGTCCGTTTTCGTCATTTGTTATCGAATCCACTTAAAGCCAGATCGTCATATTGGCCGCATTTATGTCTAAAACGGTTGGACTCATCGTCTGCAAAGCTATGTCGCGTGCTGCGGTATGCGGAGACACTAAAAGCACCATAGTAAAAGACAGATGAAGCATGTAATTTAATGTAATAGCCAGTAAGAAGTAGTACAATTAAAGTTTTAGGTATCGATTATGGACTTTTTAGCTGGCTTTGGTGACTTGGACATGAGCTAGGACCTTAAGAATCTGCATGAAAGTAGGACTAGCAGCCGAGTTGCACGGAAGAATGTGGAATGTGTTCATATGTAGTAAAAACCTAGAAATCCGTCCGTTTTCGTCATTTGTTATCGAATCGACTTAAAGCCAGATCGTCACATTGGCCGCTCTTCTCTCTGAAACGGTTGTACTTATGGTCTGCAAAGCTACGTCGCGTGCTGCGGTATGCGGAGACACTAAAAGATCCATAGTATAACACAGTTGAAGCTTCTAAGTTGATGTAATAGCCAGTAAGAAGTAGCACAATCAAGTTTTAGGTATCGATTATTGACTTTTTAGCTGGCTTTGGTGCCTTGAACATGAGCTAGGACCTTAAGATTCTGCATGAAAGGAGGACTATCAGCCGAGTTGTACGGGAGAATGTGAAAAGTGTTCATATGTAGTAAAAACCTAGAAATCCGTCCGTTTTCGTCATTTGTTATCGAATCCACCTAAAGCCAGATCGTCATATTGGCCGCATTTATGTCTAAAACGGTTGTACTTATCGACTGCAAAGCTATGTCGCGTGATGCGGTATGCGGGGACACTAAAAGCGTCATAGTAGAACACAGATGAAGCTTCTAAGTTGATGTAATAGACAGTAAGAAGTAGTACAATTCAAGTTTTAGGTATCGATTATTGACTTTATAGCTATCTTTGGTGCCTTGGACATGAGCTAGGACCTTAAGTTTCCGAATGAAAAGAGGACTAGCAGCTGATTAGCACGGGAGAATGTGAAAAGCGTTCATATGTAGTAAAAACCTGAGAAATACGTCCGTTTTTGTCATTTGTTATCGACTCGACTTAAAGCCAGATCTTCACATTGGCCCCTCTTCTCTCTGAAACGGTTGTACTTATCGTCTGCAAAGCTATGACGTGTGCTGCGGTATGCGGAGACACTAAAACCACGATAGTAAAACACAGATGAAGCTTGTAAGTTGATGTAATAGCCAGTAAGATATAGTACAATTCTAGTTTTAGGTATCGATTATTGACTTTTTAGCTGGCTTTGGTTCCTTGGACATGAGCTAGGACCTTAAGATTCTGCATGAAAGGAGGACTAGCAGCCGCGTTGCACGGGAGAATGTGAAAAGTGTTCATATGTAGTAAAAAACTGAGAAATCCGTCCGTTTTCGTCATTTGTTATCGAATCGCCTTAAAGCCCGATCGTCACATTGGCCGCTCTTCTCTCTGAAACGGTTGTACTTATCGTCTGCAAAGCTATGACGTGTGCTGCGGTATGCGGAGACACTAAAACCACAATAGTAAAACACAGATGAAGCATCTAATTTAATGTAATAGCCAGTAAGAAGTAGTCCAATTCAAGTTTCAGGTATCGATTATTAATTTTGTAGCTGGCTTTGGTGACTTGGACATGAGCTAGGACCTTAAGAATCTGCATGAAAGGAGGACTAGCAGCCGAGTTGCACGGAGAATGTGAAAAGTGTTCATATGTAGTAAAAACCTGAGAAATCCGTCCGTTTTCGTCATCTGTTATCGAATCGACTTAAAGCCAGATCGTCACATTGGCCGCTCTACTCTCTGAAACGATTGTACTTATCGTCTACTAATCTATGTCGCGCGCTGCGGTATGCGGGGACACAAAAAAGCACCACAGTAGAACACAGATGAAGGTTCTAAGTTGATGTAATAGCCAGTAAGACGTAGTCCAATTCAAGTTTTAGGTATCGATTATTGACTTTTTAGCGGGCTTTGGTGCCTTGGACATGAGCTAGGACCTTAAGATTCTGCACGAAAGGAGGACTAGCAGCCGAGTTGCACGGGAGAATATGAAAAGTGTTCATATGTAGTAAAAACCTGAGAAATCCGTCCGTTTTCGTCATTTGTTATCGAATCGACATAAAGCCAGATCGTCACATTAGCCGCTCTTCTCTCTAAAATGGTTGTACTTATCGTCTTCAAAGCTATGACGTGTGCTGCGGTATGCGGAGACACTAAAACCACCATAGTAAAACACAGATGAAGCATGTAATTTAATGTAATAGCCAGTAAGAAGTAGTACAACTCAAGTTTTAGGTATCGATTATGGACTTTTTAGCTGGCTTTGGTGCCTTGGCCATGAGCTAGGACCTTAAGATTCTGCGTGAAAGGAGGACTAGCAGCCGAGTTGCACGGGAGAATGTGAAAAGTGTTCATATGTAGTAAAAACCTAGATATCCGACCGTTTTCGTCATTTGTTATCGAATCGACTTAAAGCCAGATCGTCACATTGGTCGCTCTTCTCTCTGAAACGATTGTACTTATCGTCTGCAAAGCTATGTCGCGTGCTGCGGTATGCGGAGACACTAAAAGCACCATAGTAGAACACAGATGAAGGTTCTAAGTTGATGTAATAGCCAGTAATAAGTAGACCAATTCAAGTTTAGGTATAGATTATTGACTTTTTAGCTGGCTTTGGTTCTTTGGACATGAGCTAGGAACTTAAGATTCTGCATGAAAGGAGGACTAGCTGCCGAGTTGCATGGGAGAATGTGAAAAGTGTTCATATGTAGTAAAAACCTGAGAAATCCGTCCGTTTTCGTCATTTGTTATCGACTCGACTTAAAGCCAGATCTCCACATTGGCCGCTCTTCTCTCTGAAACGGTCCTAATTATCGTCTGCAAAGCTATGTCTCGTGCTCCGGTATGCGGAGACACTAAAAGCACCATAGTAGAAAACAGATGAAGCTTCTAAGTTGATGTAATAGCCAGTAAGATATAGTACAATTCAAGTTTTAGGTATCGATTATTGACTTTTTAGCTAGCTTTGGTGCCTTGGACATGAGCTAGGACCTTAAGATTCTGCATGAAAGGAGGACTAGCTGCCGAATTGCACGGAAGAATGTGGAATGTGTTCATATGTAGTAAAAACCTAGAAATCCGTCCGTTTTCGTCATTTGTTATAGAATCGACTTAAAGCCAGATCGTCACATTGGCCGCTCTTCTCTCTGAAACAGTTGTACTTATCGTCTGCAAAGCTACGTCGCGTGCTGCGGTATGCGGAGACACTAAAACCACCATAGTAAAACACAGATGAAGCTTCTAAGTTGATGTAATAGCGAGTAAGATATAGTACAATTCAAGTTTTAGGTATCGATTATTGACTTTTTCGCTGGCTTTGGTGCCTTGGACATGAGCTAGGACCTTAAGATTCTGCATGAATGGAGGACTAGCAGCCGAGTTGTACGGGAGAATGTGAAAAGTGTTCATATGTAGTAAAAACCTAGAAATCCGTCCGTTTTCGTCATTTGTTATCGAATCCACCTAAAGCCAGATCGTCATATTGGCCGCATTTATGTCTAAAACGGTTGTACTTATCGACTGCAAAGCTATGTCGCGTGATGCGGTATGCGGGGACACTAAAAGCATCATAGTAGAACACAGATGAAGCTTCTAAGTTGATGTAATAGACAGTAAGAAGTAGTACAATTCAAGTTTTAGGTATCGATTATTGACTTTATAGCTATCTTTGGTGCCTTGGACATGAGCTAGGACCTTAAGTTTCTGCATGAAAAGAGGACTAGCAGCTGATTAGCACGGGAGAATGTGAAAAGTGTTCATATGTAGTAAAAACCTGAGAAATCCGTCCGTTTTCGTCATTTGTTATCGACTCGACTTAAAGCCAGATCTCCACATTGGCCGCTCTTCTCTCTGAAACGGTCCTAATTATCGTCTGCAAAGCTATGTCTCGTGCTCCGGTATGCGGAGACACTAAAAGCACCATAGTAGAAAACAGATGAAGCTTCTAAGTTGATGTAATAGCCAGTAAGATATAGTACAATTCAAGTTTTAGGTATCGATTATTGACTTTTTAGCTGGCTTTGGTGCCTTGGACATGAGCTAGGACCTTAAGATTCTGCATGAAAGGAGGACTAGCTGCCGAGTTGCACGGAAGAATGTGGAATGTGTTCATATGTAGTAAAAACCTAGAAATCCGTCCGTTTTCGTCATTTGTTATAGAATCGACTTAAAGCCAGATCGTCACATTGGCCGCTCTTCTCTCTGAAACAGTTGTACTTATCGTCTGCAAAGCTACGTGGCGTGCTGCGGTATGCGGAGACACTAAAACCACCATAGTAAAACACAGATGAAGCTTCTAAGTTGATGTAATAGCGAGTAAGATATAGTACAATTCAAGTTTTAGGTATCGATTATTGACTTTTTAGCTGGCTTTGGTGCCTTGGACATGAGCTAGGACCTAAAGATTCTGCATGAAAGGAGGACAATCAGCCGAGTTGTACTCTGTCTCGCGTGTGTTGTTCATATGTAGTAAAAACCTAGAAATCCGTCCGTTTTCGTCATTTGTTATCGAATCCACTTAAGCCAGATCGTCATATTGGCCGCATTTATGTCTAAAACGGTTGGACTTATCGTCTGCAAAGCTATGTCGCGTGCTGCGGTATGCGGAGACACTAAAAGCACCATAGTAAAAGACAGATGAAGCATGTAATTTAATGTAATAGCCAGTAAGAAGTAGTACAATTAAAGTTTTAGGTATCGATTATGGACTTTTTAGCTGGCTTTGGTGACTTGGCCATGAGGCTAGGACCTTAAGAATCTGCATGAAAGTAGGACTAGCAGCCGCGTTGCACGGGAGAATGTGAAAAGTGTTCATGTGTTGTAAAAACCTGAGAAATCCGTCCCGTATTCGTCATTTGTTACCGAATCGACTTAAAGCCAGATCGTCACATTGGTCGCTCTTCTCTCTGAAACAATTGTACTTATCGACTGCAAAGCTATGTCGCGTGCTGCGGTATGCGGAGACACTAAAAGCACCATAGTAGAAAACAGATGAAGCTTCTAAGTTGATGTAATAGCCAGTAAGATATAGTACAATTCAAGTTTTAGGTATCGATTATTGACTTTTTAGCGGGCTTTGGTGCCTTGGACATGAGCTAGGACCTTAAGATTCTGCACGAAAGGAGGGACTAGCAGCCGAGTTGCACGGGAGAATATGAAAAGTGTTCATATGTAGTAAAAACCTGAGAAATCCGTCCGTTTTCGTCATTTGTTATCGAATCGACATAAAGCCAGATCGTCACATTAGCCGCTCTTCTCTCTAAAATGGTTTGTACTTATCGTCTTCAAAGCTATGACGTGTGCTGCGGTATGCGGAGACACTAAAACCACCATAGTAAAACACAGATGAAGCATGTAATTTAATGTAATAGCCAGTAAGAAGTAGTACAACTCAAGTTTTAGGTATCGATTATGGACTTTTTAGCTGGCTTTGGTGCCTTGGCCATGAGCTAGGACCTTAAGATTCTGCGTGAAAGGAGGACTAGCAGCCGAGTTGCACGGGAGAATGTGAAAAGTGTTCATATGTAGTAAAAACCTAGATATCCGACCGTTTTCGTCATTTGTTATCGAATCCACCTAAAGCCAGATCGTCATATTGGCCGCATTTATGTCTAAAACGGTTGTACTTATCGACTGCAAAGCTATGTCGCGTGATGCGGTATGCGGGGACACTAAAAGCATCATAGTAGAACACAGATGAAGCTTCTAAGTTGATGTAATAGACAGTAAGAAGTAGTACAATTCAAGTTTTAGGTATCGATTATTGACTTTATAGCTATCTTTGGTGCCTTGGACATGAGCTAGGACCTTAAGTTTCTGCATGAAAAGAGGACTAGCAGCTGATTAGCACGGGAGAATGTGAAAAGTGTTCATATGTAGTAAAAACCTGAGAAATCCGTCCGTTTTCGTCATTTGTTATCGACTCGACTTAAAGCCAGATCTCCACATTGGCCGCTCTTCTCTCTGAAACGGTCCTAATTATCGTCTGCAAAGCTATGTCTCGTGCTCCGGTATGCGGAGACACTAAAAGCACCATAGTAGAAAACAGATGAAGCTTCTAAGTTGATGTAATAGCCAGTAAGATATAGTACAATTCAAGTTTTAGGTATCGATTATGGACTTTTTAGCTGGCTTTGGTGCCTTGGACATGAGCTAGGACCTTAAGATGCTGCATGAAAGGAGGACTAGCTGCCGAGTTGCACGGAAGAATGTGGAATGTGTTCATATGTAGTAAAAACCTAGAAATCCGTCCGTTTTCGTCATTTGTTATAGAATCGACTTAAAGCCAGATCGTCACATTGGCCGCTCTTCTCTCTGAAACAGTTGTACTTATCGTCTGCAAAGCTACGTCGCGTGCTGCGGTATGCGGAGACACTAAAACCACCATAGTAAAAGACAGATGAAGCATGTAATTTAATGTAATAGCCAGTAAGAAGTAGTACAATTAAAGTTTTAGGTATCGATTATGGACTTTTTAGCTGGCTTTGGTGACTTGGACATGAGCTAGGACCTTAAGAATCTGCATGAAAGTAGGACTAGCAGCCGTGTTGCACGGGAGAATGTGAAAAGTGTTCATGTGTAGTAAAAACCTGAGAAATCCGTCCGTATTCGTCATTTGTTACCGAATCGACTTAAAGCCAGATCGTCACATTGGTCGCTCTTCTCTCTGAAACAATTGTACTTATCGACTGCAAAGCTATGTCGCGTGCTGCGGTATGCGGAGACACTAAAAGCACCATAGTAGAAAACAGATGAAGCTTGTAAGTTGATGTAATAGCCAGTAAGATATAGTACAATTCTAGTTTTAGGTATCGATTATTGACTTATTAGCTGGCTTTGGTGCCTTGGACATGAGCTAGGACCTTAAGATTCTGCATGAAATGAGGACTAGCAACCGCGTTGCACGGGAGAATGTGAGAAGTGTTCATATGTATTAAAAACCTGAGAAATCCGTCCGTTTTCGTCATTTGTTATCGAATCGACTTAAAGCCAGAATGTCACACTGGCCGCTCTTCTATCTGAAACGGTTGTACTTATCGTCTGCAAAGCTATGTCGCGTGCTGCGGTATGCGGAGACACTAAAAGCACCATAGTAGAACACAGATGAAGATTCTAAGTTGGTGTAATAGCCATTAAGAAGTAGTCTAATTCAAGTTTTAGGTATCGATTATTGACTTTTTAGCTGGCTTTGGTTCCTTGGACATGAGCTAGGACCTTAAGATTCTGCATGAAAGGAGGCCTAGCAGCAGAGTTGCACGGGAGAATGTGAAAAGTGTTCATATGTAGTAAAAACCTGAGAAATCGGTCCGTTTTCGTCATTTGTTATCGACTCGACTTAAAGCCAGATCATCACATTGGCCGCTCTTCTCTCTGAAACGGTCCTAATTATAGTCTGCAAAGCTATGTCTCGTGCTCCGGTATGAGGAGACACTAAAAGCACCATAGTAGAAAACAGATGAAGCTTCTAAGTTGATGTAATAGCCAGTAAGATATAGTACAATTCAAGTTTTAGGTTTCGATTATTGACTTTTTAGCTGGCTTTGGTGCCTTGGACATGAGCTAGGACCTTAAGATTCTGCATGAAAGGAGGACTAGCAGCCGAGTTGCACGGGAGAATGTGGAATGTGTTCATATGTAGTAAAAACCTAGAAATCCGTCCGTTTTCGTCATTTGTTACCGAATCGACTTAAAGCCAGATCGTCACATTGGCCGCTCTTCTCTCTGAAACGGTTGTACTTATCGTCTGCAAAGCTATGTCGCGTGCTGCGGCATGCGGAGACACTAAAAGCACCATAGTAGAACACAGATGAAGCTTCTAAGTTGATGTAATAGCCAGTAAGAAGTAGACCAATTCAAGTTTTAGGTATCGATTATTGACTTTTTAGGTGGCTTTGGTGCCTTGGACTTGAGCTAGGACCTTAAGATTCTGCATGAAAGGAGGACTAGCAGCTGAGTTGCATGGGAGAATGTGAAAAGTGTTCATATGCAGTAAAAACCCGAAAAATCCGTTCGTTATCGTCATTTTTTTATCGAATCGACATAAGGCCAGATCGTCACATTGGCCGCTCTTCTCTTTGAAATGGTTGTACTTATCGTCTGCAATGATATGACGTGTGCTGCGGTATGCGCAGACACTAAAAGCACCATAGTAGAACACAGATGAAGCTTCTAAGTTGATGTAATACCCAGTAAGATATAGTACAATTCTAGTTTTAGGTATTGATTATTGACTTATTAGCTACCTTCGGTGCCTTGGACATGAGCTAGGACCTTAAGATTCTTTATGAAAGGAGGACTAACAGCCGCGTTGCACGGGAGAAAGTGAGAAGTGTTCATATGTAGTAAAAACCTGAGAAATCCGTCTGTTTTCATCATTTTTTATCGAATCGACTTAAAGCCAGAATGTCACACTGGCCGCTCTTCTCTCTGAAACGGTTGTACTTATCGTCTGCAAAGCTATGTCGCGTGCTGCGGTATGCGGAGACACTAAAAGCACCATAGTAGAACACAGATGAAGGTTCTAAGTTGATGTAATAGCCAGTAAGAAGTAGTACAATTCAAGTTTTATGTATCGATTATTGACTTTTTGGCTGGCTTTGGTTCCTTGGACATGAGCTAGGACCTTAAGATTCGGCATGAAAGGAGGCCTAGCTGCAGAGTTGCACGGGAGAATGTGAAAAGTGTTCATATGTAGTAAAAACCTGAGAAATCCGTCCGTTTTCGTCATTTGTTATCGACTCGACTTAAAGCCAGATCTCCACATTGGCCGCTCTTCTCTCTGAAACGGTCCTAATTATCGCCTGCAAAGCTATGTCTCGTGCTCCGGTATGCGGAGACTCTAAAAGCACCATAGTAGAAAACAGATGAAGCTTCTAAGTTGATGTAATAGCCAGTAAGATATAGTACAATTCAAGTTTTACGTATCGATTATTGACTTTTTAGCTGGCTTTGGTGCCTTGGACATGCGCTAGGACCATAAGATTCTGCATGAAAGGAGGACTAGCAGCCGAGTTGCACGGAAGAATGTGGAATGTGTTCATATGTAGTAAAAACCTAGATATCCGTCCATTTTCGTCATTTGTTATAGAATCGACTTAAAGCCAGATCGTCACATTGGCCGCTCTTCTCTCTGAAACGGTTGTACTTATCGTCTGCAAAGCTACGTCGCGTGCTGCGGTATGCGGAGACACTAAAAGATCCATAGTATAACACAGATGAAGCTTGTAAGTTGATGTAATAGCCAGTAAGAAGTAGCACAATTCAAGTTTTAGGTATCGATTATTGACTTTTTAGCTGGCTTTGGTGCCTTGGACATGAGCTAGGACCTTAAGATTCTGCATGAAAGGAGGACTATCAGCCGAGTTGTACGGGAGAATGTGAAAAGTGTTCATATGTAGTAAAAACCTAAAAATCCGTCCGTTTTCGTCATTTGTTATCGAATGCACTTAAAGCAAGATCGTCATATTGGCCGCATTTATGTCTAAAACGGTTGTACTTATCGTCTGCAAAGCTATGTCGCGTGCTGCGGTATGCGGAGACACTAAAAGCATCATAGTAGAATACAGATGAAGCTTCTAAGTTGATGTAATAGACAGTAAGAAGTAGTACAATTCAAGTTTTAGGTATCGATTATTGACTTTATAGCTATCTTTGGTGCCTTGGACATGAGCTAGGACCTTAAGATTCTGCATGAAAGGAGGACTAGCAGCTGATTTGCACGGGAGCATGTGAAAGGTGTTCATATGTAGTAAAAACCTGAGAAATCCGTCCGTTTTCGTGATTTGTTATCGACTCGACTCAAAGCCAGATCTTCACATTGGCCGCTCTTCTCTCTGAAACGGTTGTACTTATCGTCTGCAAAGCTATGACGTGTGCTGCGGTATGCGGAGACACTAAAACCACCATAGTAAAACACAGATGAAGCTTCTAAGTTGATGTAATAGCCAGTAAGATATAGTACAATTCTAGTTTTAGGTATCGATTATTGGCTTTTTAGCTGGCTTTGGTTCCTTGGAAATGAGCTAGGACCTTAAGATCCTGCATGAAAGGAGGACTAGCAGCCGCGTTGCACGGGAGAATGTGAAAAGTGTTCATATGTAGTAAAAACCTAGAAATCCGTCCGTTTTCGTCATTTGTTACCGAATCGCCTTAAAGCCCGATCGTCACATTGGCCGCTCTTCTCTCTGAAACGGTTGTACTTATCGTCTGCAAAGCTATGTCGCGTGCTGCGGTATGCGGAGACACTAAAAGCACCATAGTAGAACACAGATGAAGGTTCTAAGTTGATGTAATAGCCAGTAAGAAGTAGTCCAATTCAAGTTTTATTTATCGATTATTGACTTTTTAGCTGGCTTTGGTGCCTTGGACATGAGCTAGGACCTTCAGATTCTGCATGAAAGGAGGACTAGCAGCCGAGTTGCACGGGAGATGTGAAAAGTGTTCATTCGTAGTAAAAACCTAGAAATCATTTGTTATCGAATCGACTTAAAGCCAGATCGTCACATTGGTCGCTCTTCTCTCTGAAACGATTGTACTTATCGTCTGCAAAGCTATGTCGCGTGCTGCGGTATGCGGAGACACTAAAAGCACCATAGTAGAACACAGATGAAGGTTCTAAGTTGATGTAATAGCCAGTAAGAAGTAGACCAATTCAAGTTTTAGGTATCGATTATTGACTTTTTAGCTGGCTTTGGTTCCGTGGACATGAGCTAGGAACTTAAGATTCTGCATGAAAGGAGGACTAGCTGCCGAGTTGCACGGGAGAATGTGAAAAGTGTTCATATGTAGTAAAAACCTGAGAAATCCGTCCGTTTTCGTCATTTGTTATCGACTCGACTTAAAGCCAGATCTTCACATTGGCCGCTCTTCTCTCTGAAACGGTCCTAATTATCGTCTGCAAAGCTATGTCTCGTGCTCCGGTATGCGGAGACACTAAAAGCACCATAGTAGAAAACAGATGAAGCTTCTAAGTTGATGTAATAGCCAGTAAGATATAGTACAATTCAAGTTTTAGGTATCGATTATTGACTTTCTAGCTGGCTTTGGTGCTTGGACATGAGCTAGGACCTTAAGATTCTGCATGCAAGAAGGACTAGCAGCCGAGTTGCACGGAAGAATGTGGAATGTGTTCATATGTAGTAAAAACCTAGAAATCCGTCCGTTTTCGTCATTTGTTATCGAATCGACTTAAAGCCAGATCGTCACATTGGCCGCTCTTCTCTCTGAAACGGTTGTACTTATCGTCTGCAAAGCTACGTCGCGTGCTGCGGTATACGGAGACACTAAAAGATCCATAGTAGAACACAGATGAAGCTTCTAAGTTGATGTAATAGACAGTAAGAAGTAGTACAATTCAAGTTTCGGGTATCGATTATTGACTTTATAGCTATCTTTGGTGCCTTGGACATGAGCTAGGACCTTAAGATTCTGCATGAAAGGAGGACTAGCAGCTGATTTGCACGGGAGAATGTGAAAAGTGTTCATATGTAGTAAAAACCTGAGAAATTCGTCCGTTTTCGTCATTTGTTTTCGACTCGACTTAAAGACAGATCTTCACATTGACCGCATTTCTGTCTAAAACGGTTGTACTTATCGTCTGCAAAGCCATGTTGCTTGCTGCGGTATGTGGAGACACTAAAAGCACCATAGCAGAACACATATGAAGCTTCTAAGTTGATGTAATAGCCAGTAAGATATAGTACAATTCAAGTTTTAGGTATCGATTATTGACTTTCTAGCTGGCTTTGGTGCCTTGGACATGAGCTAGGACCTTAAGATTCTGCATGAAAGGAGGACTAGCAGCCGAGTTGCACGGAAGAATGTGGAATGTGTTCATATGTAGTAAAAACCTAGAAATCCGTCCGTTTTCGTCATTTGTTATCGAATCGACTTAAAGCCAGATCGTCACATTGGCCGCTCTTCTCTCTGAAACGGTTGTACTTATCGTCTGCAAAGCTACGTCGCGTGCTGCGGTATATGGAGACACTAAAAGATCCATAGTAGAGCACAGATGAAGCTTCTAAGTTGATGTAATAGCCAGTAAGATATAGTACAATTCAAGTTTCAGGTATCGATTATTGACTTTATAGCTGGCCCTGGAGACTTGGACATAGCTAGGACCTTAAGATTCTGCATGAATTGAGGACTAGCAGCCGAGTTGCACGGGAGAATGTGAAAAGTGTTCATATGTAGTAAAAACCTGAGAAATCCGTCCGTATTCGTCATTTGTTATCGAATCGACTTAAAGCCAGATCGTCAAATTGATCGCTCTTCTCGCTGAAACGATTGTACTTATCGTCTGCCAAGATATGTCGCGTGCTGCGGTATGCGGAGACACTAAAAGCACCATAGTAGAACACAGATGAAGCTTCTAAGTTGATGTAATAGCCAGTAAGATGTAGTACAATTCAAGTTTTAGGTATCGATTATTGACTTTTTAGGTGGCTTTGGTGCCTTGGACATGAGCTAGGACCTTAAGATTCTGCATGAAAGGAGAACTAGTAGCTGAGTTGCAAGGGAGAATGTGAAAAGTGTTCATATGCAGTAAAAACCTGAGAAATCCGTCCGTTTTCGTCATTTGTTATCGAATCGACTTAAAGCCAAATCGTCACAATGGCCGCTCTTCTGTCTGAAACGGTTGTACTTATCGTCTGCAAAGCTATGTCGCGTGCTGCGGCATGCGGAGACACAAAAAGCACCATAGTAGAATACAGATGAAGCTTCTAAGTTGATGTAATAGCAAGTAAGAAGTAGTACAATTCTATGTTTTGGTACTGATTATTGACTTTTTAGCTGGCTTTGGTGCCTCGGACATGAGCTAGGACCTTAAGATTCTGCATGAAAGGAGGACTAGCAGCCGAGTTGCACGGAAGAATGTGGAATGTGTTCATATGTAGTAAAAACCTAGAAATCCGTCGGTTTTCGTCATTTGTTATCGAATGCACTTAAAGCCAGATCGTCATATTGGCCGCATTTATGTCTAAAACGGTTGTACTTATCGTCTGCAAAGCTATGTCGCGTGCTGCGAAATGCGGAGACACTAAAAGCATCATAGTAGAACACAGATGAAGCTTCTAAGTTGATGTAATAGACAGTAAGAAGTAGTACAATTCAAGTTTTAGGTATCGATTATTGACTTTATAGCTATCTTTGGTGCCTTGGACATGAGCTAGGACCTTACGAATCTGCATGAAAGGAGGACTAGCAGCCGAGTTGCACGGGAGAATGTGAAAAGTGTTAATTTGTAGTAAAAACCTAGAAATCCGTACGTTTTTGTCATTTGTTATCGAATCGACTTAAAGCCAGATCGTCACATTGGTCGCTCTTCTCTCTGAAACGATTGTACTTATCGTCTGCAGAGCTATGTCGCGTGCTGCGGTATGCGGAGACACTAAAAGCACCATAGTAGAACACAGATGAAGGTTCTAAGTTGATGTAATAGCCAGTAAGAGGTAGACCAATTCAAGTTTTAGGTATCGATTATTGACTTTTTAGCTGGCTTTGGTTCCGTGGACATGAGCTAGGAACTTAAGATTCTGCATGAAAGGAGGACTAGCTGCCGAGTTGCACGGGAGAATGTGAAAAGTGTTCATATGTAGTAAAAACCTGAGAAATCCGTCCGTTTTCGTCATTTGTTATCGACTCGACTTAAAGCCAGATCTCCACATTGGCCGCTCTTCTCTCTGAAACGGTCCTAATTATCGTCTGCAAAGCTATGTCTCGTGCTCCGGTATGCGGAGACTCTAAAAGCACCATAGTAGAAAACAGATGAAGCTTCTAAGTTGATGTAATAGCCAGTAAGATATAGTACAATTCAAGTTTTAGGTATCGATTATTGACTTTTTAGCTGGCTTTGGTGCCTTGGACATGAGCTAGGACCTTAAGATTCTGCATGAAAGGAGGACTAGCAGCCGAGTTGCACGGAAGAATGTGGAATGTGTTCATATGTAGTAAAAACCTAGAAATCCGTCCGTTTTCGTCATTTGTTATCGAATCGACTTAAAGCCAGATCGTCACATTGTGCGCTCTTGTCTCTGAAACGGTTGTACTTACTGTCTGCAAAGCTACGTCGCGTGCTGCGGTATGCGGAGACACTAAAAGCATCATAGTAGAACACAGATGAAGCTTCTAAGTTGATGTAATAGCCAGTAAGAAGTAGCACAATTTAAGTTTTAGGTATCGATTATTGACTTTTTAGCTGGCTTTGGTGCCTTGGACATGAGCTAGGACCTTAAGATTCTGCATGAAAGGAGGACTATCAGCCGAGTTGTACCGGAGAATGTGAAAAGTGTTCATATGTAGTAAAAACCTAGAAATCCGTCCGTTTTCGTCATTTGTTATCGAATCCACTTAAAGCCAGATCGTCATATTGGCCGCATTTATGTCTAAAACGGTTGTACTTATCGACTGCAAAGCTATGTCGCGTGCTGCGGTATGCGGAGACACTAAAAGCATCATAGTAGAACACAGATGAAGCTTCTAAGTTGATGTAATAGACAGTAAGAAGTAGTACAATTCAAGTTTTAGTTCTCGATTATTGACTTTATAGCTATCTTTGGTGCATTGGACATGAGCTAGGACCTTTAGATTCCGCATGAAAGGAGGACTAGCAGCCGAGTTGCACGGGAGAATGTGAAAAGTGTTCATTTGTAGTAAAAACCTAGAAATCCGTCCGTTTTTGTCATTTGTTATCGAATCGACTTAATGCCAGATCGTCACATTGGTCGCTCTTCTCTCTGAAACGATTGTACTTATCGTCTGCAAAGCTATGTCGCGTGCTGCGGTATGCGGAGACACTAAAAGCACCATAGTAGAACACAGATGAAGGTTCTAAGTTGATGTAATAGCCAGTAAGAAGTAGACCAATTCAAGTTTTAGGTATCGATTATTGACTTTTTAGCTGGCTTTGGTTCCGTGGACATGAGCTAGGAACTTAAGATTCTGCATGAAAGGAGGACTAGCTGCCGAGTTGCACGGGAGAATGTGAAAAGTGTTATCTGTCTCGCGTGTGTGAGAAATCCGTCCGTTTTCGTCATTTGTTATCGACTCGACTTAAAGCCAGATCGTCACATTGGCCGCTCTTCTCTCTGAAACGGTCCTAATTATCGTCTGCAAAGCTATGTCTGGTGCTCCGGTATGCGGAGACACTAAAAGCACCATAGTAGAAAACAGATGAAGCTTCTAAATTGATGTAAAGCCAGTAAGATATAGTACAATTCAATTTTAGGTATCGATTATTGACTTTTTAGCTGGCTTTGGTGCCTTGGACATGAGCTAGGACCTTAAGAATCTGCATGAAAGGAGGACTAGCAGCCGAGTTGAACGGGGAGAGTGTGAAAAGTGTTCACTTGCAGTAAAACCCCGAAAAATCCGTCCGTTTACGTCATTTGTTATCGAATCGACTTAAAGCCAGATCGTCACATTAGCCGCTCTTCTCTCTGTAACGGTTGTACTTATCGTCTGCAAAGCTATGTCGGGTGCTGCGGTATGCGGAGACACAAAAAGCACCATAGTAGAACACAGATGAAGCTTCTAAGTTGATGTAATAGCCAGTAAGAAGTAGTACAATTCAAGTTTTAGGTATCGATTATTGGCTTTTTAGCTGGCTTTGGCGCCTTGGACATGAGCTAGACCTTAAAATTCTGCATGAAAGGAGGACTAGCAGCCGCGTTGCATGGGAGAATGTGAAAAGTGTTCATATGTAGTAAAAACCTTAGAAATCCGTCCGTTTTCGTCATTTGTTATCGAATCGACATAAAGCCAGATCGCCACATTGGCCGCTCTTCTCTCTGAAATGGCTGTACTTATCGTCTGCAAAGCTATGACGCGTGCTGCGGTATGCGGAGACACTAAAACCACCATAGTAAAAACACAAATGAAGCATCTAATTTAATGTAATAGATAGTAAGAAGTAGTACAATTCAAGTTTTAGGTATCGATTATGGACTTTTTAGCTGGCTTTGGTGCCTTGGGCAAGAGCTAGGACCTTAAGAATCTGCATGAAAGGAGGACTAGCAGCCGAGTTGCACGGGAGAATGTGAAAAGTGTTCATATGTAGTAAAAACCAGAGAAATCCGTCCGTTTTTGTCATTTGTTATCGACTCAACTTAAAGCCAGATTATCACATTGGCCGCTCTTCTCTCTGAAACGGTCGTAATTATCTTCTGCAAAGCTATGTCTCGTGCTCCAGTATGCGGAGACACTAAAAGCACCATAGTAGAAAAAAGATGAAGCTTCTAAGTTGATGTAATAGCCAGTAAGATATAGTACAATTCAAGTTTTAGGTATCGATTATTGACTTTTTGGCTGGCTTCCGTGCCTTGGACATGAGATAGGACCTTAAGATTCTGCATGAAAGGAGGACTATGAGCCGAGTTGTACGGGAGAAGTGAAAAGTGTTCATATGTAGTAAAAACCTAGAAATCCGTCCGTTTTCGTCATTTGTTATCGAATGCACTTAAAGCCAAATCGTCACATTGGCCGCATTTATGTCTAAAACGGTTGTACTTATCGTCTGCAAAGCTATGTCGCGTGCTGCGGTATGCGGAGACACTAAAACCACCATAGTAAAACTCAGATGAAGCTTCTAAGTTGATGTAATAGCCAGTAAGATATAGTACAATTCTAGTTTTAGGTATCGATTATTGACTTTTTAGCTGGCTTTGGTTCCTTCGACATGAGCTAGGACCTTAAGATCCTGCATGAAAGGAGGACTAGCAGCCGCGTTCCACGGGAGAATGTGAGAAGTGTTCATATGTAGTAAAAACCTAGAAATCCGTCCGTTTTCGTCATTTGTTACCGAATCGACTTAAAGCCCGATCGTCACATTGGCCGCCCTTCTCTCTGAAACGGTTGTACTTATCGTCTGCAAAGCTATGTCGCGTGCTGCGGTATGCGGAGACACTAAAAGCACCATAGTAGAACACAGATGAAGGTTCTAAGTTGATGTAATAGCCAGTAAGAAGTAGTCCAATTCAAGTTTTATTTATCGATTATTGACTTTTTAGCTGGCTTTGGTGCCTTGGACATGAGCTAGGACCTTAAGATTCTGCATGAAAGGAGGACTAGCAGCCGAGTTGCACGGGAGAATGTGAAAGTGTTCATTTGTAGTAAAAACCTAGAAATCCGTTCGTTTTTGTCATTTGTTATCGAATCGACTTAAAGCCAGATCGTCACATTGGTCGCTCTTCTCTCTGAAACGATTGTACTTATCGTCTGCAAAGCTATGTCGCGTGCTGCGGTATGCGGAGACACTAAAAGCACCATAGTAGAACACAGATGAAGGTTCTATGTTGATGTAATAGCCAGTAAGAAGTAGACCAATTCAAGTTTTAGGTATCGATTATTGACTTTTTAGCTGGCTTTGGTTCCGTGGACATGAGCTAGGAACTTAAGATTCTGCATGAAAGGAGGACTAGCTGCCGAGTTGCACGGGAGAATGTGAAAAGTGTTCATATGTAGTAAAAACCTGAGAAATCCGTCCGTTTTCGTCATTTGTTATCGACTCGACTTAAAGCCAGATCTTCACATTGGCCGCTCTTCTCTCTGAAACGGTCCTAATTATCGTCTGCAAAGCTATGTCTCGTGCTCCGGTATGCGGAGACACTAAAAGCACCATAGTAGAAAACAGATGAAGCTTCTAAGTTGATGTAAAGCCAGTAAGATATAGTACAATTCAAGTTTTAGGTATCGATTATTGACTTTTTAGCTGGCTTTGGTGCCTTGGACATGAGCTAGGACCTTAAGATTCTGCATGAAAGGAGAACTAGCAGCTGAGTTGCAAGGGAGAATGTGAAAAGTGTTCATATGCAGTAAAAACCTGAGAAATCCGTCCGTTTTCGTCATTTGTTATCGAATCGACTTAAAGCCAGATCGTCACAATGGCCGCTCTTCCGTCTGAAACGGTTGTACTTATCGTCTGCAAAGCTATGTCGCGTGCTGCGGCATGCGGAGACACAAAAAGCACCATAGTAGAATACAGATGAAGCTTCTAAGTTGATGTAATAGCAAGTAAGAAGTAGTACAATTCTATGTTTTGGTACTGATTATTGACTTTTTAGCTGGCTTTGGTGCCTTGGACATAAGCTAGGACCTTAAGATTCTGCATGAAAGGAGGACTAGCAGCCGAGTTGCACGGGAGAATGTGAAAAGTGTTCATATGTAGTAAAAACCTGAGAAATCCGTCCGTTTTCGTCATTTGTTATCGAATCGACTTAAAGCCAGATCGTCACATTGGCCGCTCTTCTCTCTGAAACGGTTGTACTTATCGTCTGCAAAGCTATGTCGCGTGCTGCGGTATGCGGAGACACTAAAAGGACCATAGTAGAACACAGGTGAAGCCTCTAGCATGATGTAATTGCCAGTAAGAAGTAGTACAATTCAATTTTTAGGTATCGATTATTGACTTTTTAGCTGGCTTTGGTGCCTTGGACATGAGCTAGGACCTTAAGAATCTGCATGAAAGGAGGACTAGCAGCCGAGTTGAACGGGAGAGTGTGAAAAGTGTTCATTTGCAGTAAAACCCCGAAAAATCCGTTCGTTTACGTCATTTGTTATCGAATCGACTTAAAGCCAGATCGTCACATTAGCCGCTCTTCTCTCTGAAACGGTTGTACTTATCCTCTGCAAAGCTATGTCGCGTGCTGCGGTATGCGGAGACACTAAAAGCACCATAGTAGAACACAGATGAAGCTTCTAAGTTGATGTAATAGCCAGTAAGAAGTAGTACAATTCAAGTTTTAGGTATCGATTATTGGCTTTTTAGCTGGCTTTGGCGCCTTGGACATGAGCTAGGACCTTAAGATTCTGCATGAAAGGAGGACTAGCAGCCGCGTTGCACGGGAGAATGTGAAAAGTGTTCATATGTAGTAAAAACCTTAGAAATCCGTCCGTTTTCGTCATTTGTTATCGAATCGACTTAAAGCCAGATCGCCACATTGGCCGCTCTTATCTCTGAAATGGCTGTACTTATCGTCTGCAAAGCTATGCGTGCTGCGGTATGCGGAGACACTAAAACCACCATAGTAAAACACAGATGAAGCATCTAATTTAATGTAATAGAAAGTAAGAAGTAGTACAATTCAAGTTTTAGGTATCGATTATGGACTTTTTAGCTGGCTTTGGTGCCTTGGGCAAGAGCTAGGACCTTAAGAATCTGCATGAAAGGAGGACTAGCAGCCGAGTTGCACGGGAGATTGTGATAAGTGTTCATATGTAGTAAAAACCTGAGAAATCCGTCCGTTTTCGTCATTTGTTATCGACTCAACTTAAAGCCAGATTATCACATTGGCCGCTCTTCTCTCTGAAACGGTCGTAATTATCTTCTGCAAAGCTATGTCTCGTGCTCCAGTATGCGGAGACACTAAAAGCACCATAGTAGAAAACAGATGAAGCTTCTAAGTTGATGTAATAGCCAGTAAGATATAGTAGAATTCAAGTTTTAGATATCGATTATTGACTTTTTAGCTGGCTTCGGTGCCTTGGACATGAGCTAGGACCTTAAGATTCTGCATGAAAGGAGGACTATCAGCCGAGTTGTACGGGAGAATGTGAAAAGTGTTCATATGTAGTAAAAACCTAGAAATCCGTCCGTTTTTGTCATTTGTTAGGTCAGGAGTTCACTACACTCAGCTGGCGGCTACACGGGTAGCGGAGGCTGTGTGGCGTGGACTGGGCGGTTTTTTAGGTTAGAAGGCCTCGGGAAAGTGCGGGATGGGCTGCAATGTCAAAGGGTGCTTGGCAATTACAGGACGTGCTTGGATCAAGGAACAGTCGGAATTATAGTTGTAAATTGTGTTAGTTGCGCTGGAAAAGTCCCTGAGCTTCAAGCGCTAATAGAAAGCACAGAAGCTGATATCGTTATAGGTACAGAAAGCTGGCTAAAGCCTGAAATAAGTTCTGCAGAAATTTTTACGAAGTCTCAGACGGTGTTCAGGAAAGATAGATTAGGCAGAATTGGTGGTGGAGTGTTGGTGTCTGTCAGTAGTGGTTTATCTTGTAGTGAAGTCGAAGTAGATACTCTGTGCGAATTGGTGTGGGTGGAGGTTATACTTAACAGCCGAATTAAGTTAATAATTGGCTCCTTCTACCGACCCCCAGACTCCGATGATACAGTTGCGGAACAGTTCAGAGAAAGTTTGAGTCTCGTAATAAATAAATACCCCACTCATACGGTTATAGTTGGTGGGGACTTCAACCTACCCTCGGTATGTTGGCAAAAATACTTGTTCAAAACCGGTGGTAGGCACAAAACGTCTTCCGAGATTGTCCTAAATGCATTCTCCGAAAATTATTTAGAGCAGTTAGTCCACGAACCCACGCGAATTGTAAATGGTTGCGAAAACACACTTGACCTCTTGGCCACAAACAATCCAGAGCTGATAGAGAGCATCATGACTGATACAGGGATTAGTGATCACAAGGTCATTGTAGCTAGGCTCAATACCATTTCTTCCAAATCCATCAGAAACAAACGCAAAATAATTTTATTTAAAAAAGCGGATAAAGTACCACTAGAAGCCTTCCTAAAAGACAATTTCCATTCCTTCCGAACTGACTATGCGAATGTAGACAAGATGTGGCTCAAATTCAAAGATATAGTAGCAACAGCAATTGAGATATTCATACCTCATAAATTGGTAAGAGATGGAACGGATCCCCCGTGGTACACAAAAAAGGTCCGAACGCTGTTGCAGGGGCAACGGAAAAAGCATGCGAAGTTCAGAAGAACGCGAAATCCTGAAGATGGGCTAAAATTTACAGACGCGCGAAATTTGGCACGTACTTTGATACGAGATGCCTTTAATAGGTTCCACAACGAAACATTGTCTCGAAATTTGGTAGAAAATCCGAAGAAATTCTGGTCGTATGTAAAGTACACAAGCGGCAAGACGCAGTCAATACCTTCGCTGCGCAGTGCCGATGGTACTGTTATCGACGACTGCGCCGCTAAAGCGGAGTTATTGAACGCAGTTTTCCGAAATTCCTTCACCAGGGAAGACGAATGGAATATTCCAGAATTTGAAACACGAACATCTGCTAGCATGAGTTTCTTAGAAGTAGATACCTTAGGGGTTGCGAAGCAACTCAAATCGCTTGATACGGGCAAGTCTTCAGGTCCAGATTGTATACCGATTAGGTTCCTTTCAGATTACGCTGATACTATAGCTCCCTACTTAGCACTCATATACAACCGCTCGCTCACCGATAGATCTGTACCTACAGATTGGAAAATTGCGCAGGTCGCACCAGTGTTCAAGAAGGGTAGTAGGAGTAATCCATTTAACTACAGACCTATATCATTGACGTCGGTTTGCAGTAGGGTTTTGGAGCATATACTGTATTCAAACATTATGAATCACCTCGAAGGGAACGATCTATTGACACGTAATCAGCATGGCTTCAGAAAACATCGCTCTTGTGCAACGCAGCTAGCTCTTTATTCGCACGAAGTAATGGCCGCTATCGACAGGGGATCTCAAGTTGATTCCGTATTTCTAGATTTCCGGAAAGCTTTTGACACCGTTCCTCACAAGCGACTTCTAATCAAGCTGCGGAGCTATGGGGTATCGTCTCAGTTGTGCGACTGGATTCGTGATTTCCTGTCAGGAAGGTCGCAGTTCGTAGTAATAGACGGCAAATCATCGAGTAAAACTGAAGTGATATCAGGTGTTCCCCAGGGAAGCGTCCTGGGACCTCTACTGTTCCTGATCTATATAAATGACCTGGGTGACAATCTGAGCAGTTCTCTTAGGTTGTTCGCAGATGATTCTGTAATTTACCGTCTAGTAAGGTCATCCGAAGACCAGTATCAGCTGCAAAGCGATTTAGAAAAGATTGCTGTATGGTGTGTCAGGTGGCAGTTGACGCTAAATAACGAAAAGTGTGAGATGATCCACATGAGTTCCAAAAGAAATCCGTTGGAATTCGATTACTCGATAAATAGTACAATTCTCAAGGCTGTCAATTCAACTAAGTACCTGGGTGTTAAAATTACAAACAACTTCAGTTGGAAGGACCACATAGATAATATTGTCGGGAGGGCGAGCCAAAGGTTGCGTTTCATTGGCAGGACACTTAGAAGATGCAACAAGTCCACTAAAGAGACAGCTTACACTACACTCGTTCGTCCTCTGTTAGAATATTGCTGCGCGGTGTGGGATCCTTACCAGGTGGGATTGACGGAGGACATCGAGAGGGTGCAAAGAAGGGCAGCTCGTTTTGTATTTTCGCGTTATAGGGGAGAGAGTGTGGCAGATATGATACACGAGTTGGGATGGAAGTCATTACAGCATAGACGTTTTTCGTCGCGGCGAGACCTTTTTACGAAATTTCAGTCACCAACTTTCTCTTCCGAATGCGAAAATATTTTGTTGAGCCCAACCTACATAGGTATGAATGATCATCAAAATAAAATAAGAGAAATCAGAGCTCGAACAGAAAGGTTTAGGTGTTCGTTTTTCCCGCTCGCTGTTCGGGAGTGGAATAGTAGAGAGATAGTATGATTGTGGTTCGATGAACCCTCTGCCAAGCACTTAAATGTGAATTGCAGAGTAGTCATGTAGATGTAGAATGCACTTAAAGCCAAATCGTCATATTGGCCGCATTTATGTCTAAAACGGTTGTACTTATCGTCTGCAAAGCTATGTCGCGTGCTGCGGTATGCGGAGACACTAAAACCACCATAGTAAAACAGAGATGAAGCTTCTAAGTTGATGTAATAGCCAGTAAGATATAGTACAATTCTAGTTTTAGGTATCGATTATTGACTTATTAGCTGGCTTTGGTTCCTTCGACATGAGCTAGGACCTTAAGATACTGCATGAAAGGAGGACTAGCAGCCGCGTTGCACGGGAGAATGTGAGAAGTGTTCATATGTACTAAAAACCTAGAAATCCGTCCGTTTTCGTCATTTGTTACCGAATCGACTTAAAGCCCGATCGTCACATTGGCCGCTATTCTCTCTGAAACGGTTGTACTTATCGTCTGCAAAGCTATGTCGCGTGCTGCGGTATGCGGAGACACTAAAAGCACCATAGTAGAACACAGATGAAGGTTCTAAGTTGATGTAATAGCCAGTAAGAAGTAGTCCAATTCAAGTTTTATTTATCGATTATTGACTTTTTAGCTGGCTTTGGTGCCTTGGACATGAGCTAGGACCTTAAGATTCTGCATGAAAGGAGGACTAGCAGCCGAGTTGCACGGGAGAATGTGAAAAGTGTTCATTTGTAGTAAAAACCTAGAAATCCGTCCGTTTTTGTCATTTGTTATCGAATCGACTTAAAGCCAGATCGTCACATTGGTCGCTCTTCTCTCTGAAACGATTGTACTTATCGTCTGAAAAGCTATGTCGCGTGCTGCGGTATGCGGAGACACTAAAAGCACCATAGTAGAACACAGATGAAGGTTCTAAGTTGATGTAATAGCCAGTAAGAAGTAGACCAATTCAAGTTTTAGGTATCGATTATTGACTTTTTAGCTGGCTTTGGTTCCGTGGACATGAGCTAGGAACTTAAGATTCTGCATGAAAGGAGGACTAGCTGCCGAGTTGCACGGGAGAATGTGAAAAGTGTTCATATGTAGTAAAAACCTGAGAAATCCGTCCGTTTTCGTCATTTGTTATCGACTCGACTTAAAGCCAGATCTTCACATTGGCCGCTCTTCTCTCTGAAACGGTCCTAATTATCGTCTGCAAAGCTATGTCTCGTGCTCCGGTATGCGGAGACACTAAAAGCACCATAGTAGAAAACAGATGAAGCTTCTAAGTTGATGTAATAGCCAGTAAGATATAGTACAATTCAAGTTTTAGGTATCGATTATTGACTTTTTAGCTGGCTTTGGTGCCTTGGACATGAGCTAGGACCTTAAGATTCTGCATGAAAGGAGGACTAGCAGCCGAGTTGCACGGAAGAATGTGGAATGTGTTCATATGTAGTAAAAACCTAGAAATCCGTCCGTTTTCGTCATTTGTTATCGAATCGTCTTAAAGCCAGATCGTCACATTGGCCGCTCTTCTCTCGGAAACGGTTGTACTTATCGTCTGCAAAGCTACGTCGCGTGCTGCGGTATGCGGAGACACTAAATGATCCATAGTAGAACACAGATGAAGCTTCTAAGTTGATGTAATAGCCAGTAAGAAGTAGCACAATTCAAGTTTTAGGTATCGATTATTGACTTTTTAGCTGGCTTTGGTGCCTTGGACATGAGCTAGGACCTTAAGATTCTGCATGAAAGGAGGACTATCAGCCGAGTTGTACCGGAGAATGTGAAAAGTGTTCATATGTAGTAAAAACCTAGAAATCCGTCCGTTTTCGACATTTGTTATCGAATCCACTTAAAGCCAGATCGTCATATTGGCCCCATTTATGTCTAAAACGGTTGTACTTATCGACTGCAAAGCTATGTCGCGTGCTGCGGTATGCGGAGACACTAAAAGCATCATAGTAGAACACAGATGAAGCTTCTAAGTTGATGTAATAGACAGTAAGAAGTAGTACAATTCAAGTTTTAGGTATCGATTATTGACTTTATAGCTATCTTTGGTGCCTTGGACATGAGCTAGGACCTTAAGATTCTGCATGAAAGGAGGACTAGCAGCCCAGTTGCACGGGAGAATGTGAAAAGTGTTCATATGTAGTAAAAACCTGAGAAATCCGTCCGTATTCGTCATTTGTTATCGAATCGACTTAAAGCCAGATCGTCAAATTGGTCGCTCTTCTCTCTGAAACGATTGTACTTATCGTCTGCCAAGCTATGTCGCGTGCTGCGGTATGCGGAGACACTAAAAGCACCATAGTAGAACACAGATGAAGCTTCTAAGTTGATGTAATAGCCAGTAACATGTAGTACAATTCAAGTTTTAGGTATCGATTATTGACTTTTTAGGTGGCTTTGGTGCCTTGGACATGAGCTAGGACCTTAAGATTCTGTATGAAAGGAGAACTAGCAGCTGAGTTGCAAGGGAGAATGTGAAAAGTGTTCATATGCAGTAAAAACCTGAGAAATCCGTCCGTTTTCGTCATTTGTTATCGAATCGACTTAAAGCCAGATCGTCACAATGGCCGCTCTTCTGTCTGAAACGGTTGTACTTATCGTCTGCAAAGCTATGTCGCGTGCTGCGGCATGCGGCGACACAAAAAACACCATAGTAGAATACAGATGAAGCTTCTAAGTTGATGTAATAGCAAGTAAGAGGTAGTACAATTCTATGTTTTGGTACTGATTATTGACTTTTTAGCTGGCTTTGGTGCCTTGGACATAAGCTAGGACCTTAAGATTCTGCATGAAAGGAGGACTAGCAGCCGAGTTGCACGGGAGAATGTGAAAAGTGTTCATATGTAGTAAAAACCTGAGAAATCCGTCCGTTTTCGTCATTTGTTATCGAATCGGCTTAAAGCCAGATCGTCACATTGGCCGCTCTTCTCTCTGAAACGGTTGTACTTATCGTCTGCAAAGCTATGTCGCGTGCTGCGGTATGCGGAGACACTAAAAGGACCATAGTAGAACACAGATGAAGCCTCTAAGATGATGTAATTGCCAGTAAGAAGTAGTACAATTCAAGTTTTAGGAATCGATTATTGACTTTTTAGCTGGCTTTGGTGCCTTGGACATGAGCTAGGACCTTAAGATTCTGCATGAAAGGAGGACTAGCAGCCGAGTTGCACGGGAGAGTGTGAAAAGTGTTCATTTGCAGTAAAAACCCGAAAAATCCGTCCGTTTACGTCATTTGTTATCGAATCGACTTAAAACCAGATCGTCACATTGGCCGCTCTTCTCTCTGAAACGGTTGAACTTATCGTCTGCTAAGCTATGTCGCGTGCTGCGGTATGCGGAGACACTAAAAGCACCATAGTAGAACACAGATGAAGCTTCTAAGTTGATGTAATAGCCAGTAAGAAGTAGTACAATTCAAGTTTTAGGTATCGATTATTGGCTTTTTAGCTGGCTTTGACGCCTTGGACATGAGCTAGGACCTTAAGATTCTGCATGAAAGGAGGACTAGCAGCCGCGTTGCACGGGGGAATGTGAAAAGTGTTCATATGTAGTAAAAACCTTAGAAATCCGTCCGTTTTCGTCATTTGTTATCGACTCAACTTAAAGCCAGATTATCACATTGGCCGCTCTTCTCTCTGAAACGGTCGTAATTATCGTCTGCAAAGCTATGTCGCGTGCTCCAGTATGCGGAGACACTAAAAGCACCATAGTAGAAAACAGATGAAGCTTCTAAGTTGATGTAATAGCCAGTAAGATATAGTACAATTCAAGTTTTAGGTATCGATTATTGACTTTTTAGCTGGCTTTGATGCCTTGGACATGAGCTAGGACCTTAAGATTCTGCATGAAAGGAGGACTAGCAGCGGAGTTGCACGGGAGAATGTGGAATGTGTTCATATGTAGTAAAAACCTAGAAATCCTTCCGTTTTAGTCATTTGTTATCGAATCGTCTTAAAGCCAAATCGTCACATTGGCCGCTCTTCTCTCCGAAATGGTTGTACTTATTGTCTGCAAAGCGATGTCGCGTGCTGCGGTATGCGCAGACACTAAAAGCACCATAGTAGAAAACAGATGAAGCTTCTAAGTTGATGTAATAGCCAGTAAGAAGTAGTACAACTCAAGTTTTAGGTATCGATTATTGACTTTTTAGCTTGCTTTTGTGCCTTGGACATGAGCTAGGACTTTGATATTCTGCATGAATGGAGGACTATCAGCCGAGTTGCACGGGAGAATGTGAAAAGTGTTCACATGTAGCAAAAACATTAGAAATCCGTCCGTTTTCGTCATTTGTTATCGAATCGACTTATAGCCAGATCGTTACATTGGCCGCTCTTCTCTCTGAAACGGTTGTACTTATCGTCTGCAAAGCTATGACGCGTGCTGCGGTATGCGGAGTCACTAAAACCACCATAGTAAAACACAGATGAAGCATCTAATTTAATGTAATAGAAAGTAAGAAGTAGTACAATTCAAGTTTTAGGTATCGATTATGGACTTTTTAGCTGGCTTTGGTGCCTTGGGCAAGAGCTAGGATCTTAAGAATCTGCATGAAAGGAGGACTAGCAGCCGAGTTGCACGGGAGAATGTGAAAAGTGTTCATATGTAGTAAAAACCTGAGAAATCCGTCCGTATTCGTCATTTGTTATTGAATCGACTTAAAGCCAGATCGTCACATTGGTCGCTCTTCTCTCTGAAACGATTGTACTTATCGACTGCAAAGCTATGTCGCGTGCTGCGGTATGCGGAGACTCTCAAAGCACTATAGTAGAACACAGATGAAGCTTATAAGTTGATGTAATAGCCAGTAAGAAGTAGTACAATTTAAGTTTTAGGTATCGATTATTGACTTTTTAGCTGGCTTTGGTGCCTTGGACATGAGCTAGGACCTTAAGATTCTGCATGAAAGGAGAACTAGCACCGGAGTTGTACGGGAGAATGTGAAAAGTGTTCATATGTAGTAAAAACCTGAGAAATCCGTCCGTTTTCGTCATTTGTTATCGACTCAACTTAAAGCCAGATCATCACATTGGCCGCTCTTCTCTCTGAAACGGTCGTAATTATCGTCTGCAAAGCTATGTCTCGTGCTCCAGTATGCGGAGACACTAAAAGTACCATAGTAGAAAACAGATGAAGCTTCTAAGTTGATGTAATAGCCAGTAAGATATAGTACAATTCAAGTTTTAGGTATCGATTATTGACTTTTTAGCTGGCTTTGGTGCCTTGGACATGAGCTAGGAACTTAAGATTCTGCATGAAAGGAAGACTAGCAGCCGAGTTGCACGGGAGAATGTGGAATGTGTTCATATGTAGTAAATACCTAGAAATCCTTCCGTTTTCGTCATTTGTTATCGAATCGACTTAAAGCCAGATCGTGACATTGGCCGCTCTTCTCTCTGAAACGGTTGTACTTATCGTCTGCAAAGCTATGTCGCGTGCTGCGGTATGCGCAGACACTAAAAGCACCATAGTAGAAAACAGATGAAGCTTCTAAGTTGATGTAATAGCCAGTAAGAAGTAGTACAACTCAAGTTTTAGGTATCGATAATTGACTTTTTAGCTCGCTTTTGTGCCTTGGATATGAGCTAGGACCTTGATATTCTGCATGAAAGGAGGACTATCAGCCGAGTTGCACGGGTGAATGTGAAAAGTGTTCACATGTAGCAAAAACATTAGAAATCCGTCCGTTTTCGTCATTTGTTATCGAATCGACTTAAAGCCAGATCGTTACATTGGCCGCTCTTCTCTCTGAAACGGTTGTACTTATCGTCTGCAAGGCTATGTAGCGTGCTGCGGTATGTGGAGACACTAAAAGCACCATAATAGAACACAGATGAAGCTTCTAAGTTGATGTAATAGCCAGTAAGAAGTAGTCCAATTCAAGTTTTAGGTATCGATTATTGACTTTTTAGCTGGCTTTGGTTCCTTGGACATGAGCTAGGACCTTAAGATTCTGCATGAAAGGAGAATCAGCAGCCGAGTTGCACGGGAGAATGTGAAAAGTGTTCATATGTAGTAAAAACCTGAGAAATCCGTCCGTTTTCGTCATTTGTTATCGACTCGACTTAAAGCCAGATCATCACATTGGCCGCTCTTCTCTCTGAAATGGTCCTAATTATCGTCTGCAAAGCTATGTCTCTTGCTCCGGTATACGGAGAAACTAAAATCACCATAGTACAAAACAGATGAAGCTTCTAAGTTGATGTAATAGCCAGTAAGATATAGTACAATTCAAGTTTTAGGTTTCGATTATTGACTTTTTAGCTGGCTTTGGTGCTTTGGACATTAGCTAGGACCTTAAGATTCTGCATGAAAGGAGGACTAGCAGCCGAGTTGCACAGGAGTATGTGGAATGTGTTCATATGTAGTAAAAACCTAGAAATCCGTCCGTTTTCGTCATTTGTTACCGAATCGACTTAAAGCCAGATCGCCACATTGGTCGCTCTTCTCTCTGAAACGATTGTACTTATCGACTGCAAAGCTCTGTCGCGTGCTGCGGTATCCGGAGACACTAAAAGCACCATAGTAGAACACAGATGAAGGTTCTAAGTTGATGTAATAGCCAGTAAGAAGTAGTCCAATTCAAGTTTTAGGTATCGATTATTGACTTTTTAGCTGGCTTTGGTGCCTTGGACATGAGCTAGGACCTTAAGATTCTGCATGAAAGGAGGAATAGCAGCAGAGTTGCACGGGACAATGTGAAAAGTGTTCATATGTAGTAAAAACCTAGAAATCCGTCCGTTTTCGTCATTTGTTATCGAATCGACTTAAAGCCAGATCGTTACATTGCTCGCTCTTCTCTCTGAAACGATTGTACTTATCGTCTGCAAAGCTATGTCGCGTGCTGCGGTATGCGGAGACACTAAAAGCACCATAGTAGAACACAGATGAAGGTTCTAAGTTGATGTAATAGCCAGTAAGAAGTAGACCAATTCAAGTTTTAGGTATCGATTATTGATTTTTTAGCTGGCTTTGGTTCCTTGGACATGAGCTAGGACCTTAAGATGCTGCATGAAAAGAGGACTAGCTGCCGAGTTGCACGAGAGAATGTGAAAAGTGTTCATATGTAGTAAAAACCTGAGAAATCAGTCCGTTTTCGTCATTTGTTATCGACTCGACTTAAAGCCAGATCTTCACATTGGCCGCTCTTCTCTCTGAAACGGTCCTAATTATCGTCTGCAAAGCTATGTCTCGTGCTCCGGTATGCGGAGACACTAAAAGCACCATAGTAGAAAACAGATGAAGCTTATAAGTTGATGTAATAGCCAGTAAGAAGTAGTACAATTTAAGTTTTAGGTATCGATTATTGACTTTTTAGCTGGCTTTGGTGCCTTGGACATGAGCTAGGACCTTAAGATTCTGCATGAAAGGAGAACTAGCACCGGAGTTGTACGGGAGAATGTGAAAAGTGTTCATATGTAGTAAAAACCTGAGAAATCCGTCCGTTTTCGTCATTTGTTATCGACTCAACTTAAAGCCAGATCATCACATTGGCCGCTCTTCTCTCTGAAACGGTCGTAATTATCGTCTGCAAAGCTATGTCTCGTGCTCCAGTATGCGGAGACACTAAAAGTACCATAGTAGAAAACAGATGAAGCTTCTAAGTTGATGTAATAGCCAGTAAGATATAGTACAATTCAAGTTTTAGGTATCGATTATTGACTTTTTAGCTGGCTTTGGTGCCTTGGACATGAGCTAGGAACTTAAGATTCTGCATGAAAGGAAGACTAGCAGCCGAGTTGCACGGGAGAATGTGGAATGTGTTCATATGTAGTAAATACCTAGAAATCCTTCCGTTTTCGTCATTTGTTATCGAATCGACTTAAAGCCAGATCGTGACATTGGCCGCTCTTCTCTCTGAAACGGTTGTACTTATCGTCTGCAAAGCTATGTCGCGTGCTGCGGTATGCGCAGACACTAAAAGCACCATAGTAGAAAACAGATGAAGCTTCTAAGTTGATGTAATAGCCAGTAAGAAGTAGTACAACTCAAGTTTTAGGTATCGATAATTGACTTTTTAGCTCGCTTTTGTGCCTTGGATATGAGCTAGGACCTTGATATTCTGCATGAAAGGAGGACTATCAGCCGAGTTGCACGGGTGAATGTGAAAAGTGTTCACATGTAGCAAAAACATTAGAAATCCGTCCGTTTTCGTCATTTGTTATCGAATCGACTTAAAGCCAGATCGTTACATTGGCCGCTCTTCTCTCTGAAACGGTTGTACTTATCGTCTGCAAGGCTATGTAGCGTGCTGCGGTATGTGGAGACACTAAAAGCACCATAATAGAACACAGATGAAGCTTCTAAGTTGATGTAATAGCCAGTAAGAAGTAGTCCAATTCAAGTTTTAGGTATCGATTATTGACTTTTTAGCTGGCTTTGGTTCCTTGGACATGAGCTAGGACCTTAAGATTCTGCATGAAAGGAGAATCAGCAGCCGAGTTGCACGGGAGAATGTGAAAAGTGTTCATATGTAGTAAAAACCTGAGAAATCCGTCCGTTTTCGTCATTTGTTATCGACTCGACTTAAAGCCAGATCATCACATTGGCCGCTCTTCTCTCTGAAATGGTCCTAATTATCGTCTGCAAAGCTATGTCTCTTGCTCCGGTATACGGAGAAACTAAAATCACCATAGTACAAAACAGATGAAGCTTCTAAGTTGATGTAATAGCCAGTAAGATATAGTACAATTCAAGTTTTAGGTTTCGATTATTGACTTTTTAGCTGGCTTTGGTGCTTTGGACATTAGCTAGGACCTTAAGATTCTGCATGAAAGGAGGACTAGCAGCCGAGTTGCACAGGAGTATGTGGAATGTGTTCATATGTAGTAAAAACCTAGAAATCCGTCCGTTTTCGTCATTTGTTACCGAATCGACTTAAAGCCAGATCGCCACATTGGTCGCTCTTCTCTCTGAAACGATTGTACTTATCGACTGCAAAGCTCTGTCGCGTGCTGCGGTATCCGGAGACACTAAAAGCACCATAGTAGAACACAGATGAAGGTTCTAAGTTGATGTAATAGCCAGTAAGAAGTAGTCCAATTCAAGTTTTAGGTATCGATTATTGACTTTTTAGCTGGCTTTGGTGCCTTGGACATGAGCTAGGACCTTAAGATTCTGCATGAAAGGAGGAATAGCAGCAGAGTTGCACGGGACAATGTGAAAAGTGTTCATATGTAGTAAAAACCTAGAAATCCGTCCGTTTTCGTCATTTGTTATCGAATCGACTTAAAGCCAGATCGTTACATTGCTCGCTCTTCTCTCTGAAACGATTGTACTTATCGTCTGCAAAGCTATGTCGCGTGCTGCGGTATGCGGAGACACTAAAAGCACCATAGTAGAACACAGATGAAGGTTCTAAGTTGATGTAATAGCCAGTAAGAAGTAGACCAATTCAAGTTTTAGGTATCGATTATTGATTTTTTAGCTGGCTTTGGTTCCTTGGACATGAGCTAGGACCTTAAGATGCTGCATGAAAAGAGGACTAGCTGCCGAGTTGCACGAGAGAATGTGAAAAGTGTTCATATGTAGTAAAAACCTGAGAAATCAGTCCGTTTTCGTCATTTGTTATCGACTCGACATAAAGCCAGATCTTCACATTGGCCGCTCTTCTCTCTGAAACGGTCCTAATTATCGTCTGCAAAGCTATGTCTCGTGCTCCGGTATGCGGAGACACTAAAAGCACCATAGTAGAAAACAGATGAAGCTTCTAAGTTGATCTAATAGCGAGTAAGATATAGTACAATTCAAGTTTTAGGTTTCGATTATTGACTTTTTAGCTGGCTTTGGTGACTTGGACATGAGCTACGACCTTAAGATTCTGCATGAAAGGAGGACTAGCAGCCGAGTTGCATGGGAGAATGTGGAATGTGTTCATATGTAGTAAAAACCTAGAAATCCGTCCGTTTTCGTCATTTGTTACCGAATCGACTTAAAGCCAGATCGTCACATTGGCCGCTCTTCTCTCTGAAACGGTTGTACTTATCGTCTGCAAAGCTATGTCGCGTGCTGCGGTATGCGGAGACACTAAATGCACCATAGTAGAACACAGATGAAGCTTCTAAGTTGATGTAATAGCGAGTAAGAAGTAGTACAATTCAAGTTTTAGGTAGTGATTATTGACTTTTTATTTGGCTTTGGTGCCTTGGACATGAGCTAGGACGTTAAGATTCTGCATGAAAGGAGGACTAGCAGCCGAGTTGCACGGGAGAGTGTGAAAAGTGTTCATTTGCAGTAAAAACCCGAAAAATCCGTCCGTTTACGTCATTTGTTATCGAATCGACTTAAAACCAGATCGTCACATTGGCCGCTCTTCTCTCTGAAACGGTTGTACTTATCGTCTGCAAAGCTATGTCGCGTGCTGCGGTATGCGGAGACACTAAAAGCACCATAGTAGAACACAGATCAAGCTTCTAAGTTGATGTAATAGCCAGTAAGAAGTAGTACAATTCAAGTTTTAGGTATCGATTATTGGCTTTTTAGCTGGCTTTGACGCCTTGGACATGAGCTAGGACCTTAAGATTCTGCATGAAAGGAGGACTAGTTGCCGCGTTGCACGGGGGTATGTGAAAAGTGTTCATATGTAGTAAAAACCTTAGAAATCCGTCCGTTTTCGTCATTTGTTATCGACTCAACTTAAAGCCAGATTATCACATTGGCCGCTCTTCTCTCTGAAACGGTCGTAATTATCGTCTGCAAAGCTATGTCTCGTGCTCCGGTATGCGGAGACACTAAAAGCACCATAGTAGAAAACAGATGAAGTTTCTAAGTTGATGTAATAGCCAGTAAGATATAGTACAATTCAAGTTTTAGGTATCGATTATTGACTTTTTAGCTGGCTTTGATGCCTTGGACATGAGCTAGGACCTTAAGATTCTGCATG
The DNA here is from genome assembly GCF_023897955.1 of Schistocerca gregaria. Lineage (NCBI taxonomy): Eukaryota > Metazoa > Arthropoda > Insecta > Orthoptera > Acrididae > Schistocerca > Schistocerca gregaria. The sequence goes on along the minus strand of NW_026061721.1, from coordinate 60,706 downwards.
AAAGGAGGACTAGCAGCAGAGTTGCACGGGAGAATGTGGAATGTGTTCATATGTAGTAAAAACCTAGAAATCCTTCCGTTTTAGTCATTTGTTATCGAATCGACTTAAAGCCAAATCGTCACATTGGCCGCTCTTCTCTCCGAAATGGTTGTACTTATCGTCTGCAAAGCGATGTCGCGTGCTGCGGTATGCGCAGACACTAAAAGCACCATAGTAGAAAACAGATGAAGCTTCTAAGTTGATGTAATAGCCAGTAAGAAGTAGACCAACTCAAGTTTTAGGTATCGATTATTGACTTTTTAGCTTGCTTTTGTGCCTTGGACATGAGCTAGGACCTTGATATTCTGCATGAAAGGAGGACTATCAGCCGAGTTGCACGGGAGAATGTGAAAAGTGTTCACATGTAGCAAAATCATTAGAAATCCGTCCGTTTTCGTCATTTGTTATCGAAACGACTTATAGCCAGATCGTTACATTGGCCGCTCTTCTCTCTGAAACGGTTGTACTTATCGTCTGCAAAGCTATGACGCGTGCTCCGGTATGCGGAGACACTAAAACCACCATAGTAAAACACAGATGAAGCATCTAATTTAATGTAATAGAAAGTAAGAAGTAGTACAATTCAAGTTTTAGGTATCGATTATGGACTTTTTAGCTGGCTTTGGTGCCTTGGGCAAGAGTTAGGACCTTAAGAATCTGCATGAAAGGAGGACTAGCAGCCGAGTTGCACGGGAGAATGTGAAAAGTGTTCATATGTAGTAAAAACCTGAGAAATCCGTCCGTATTCGTCATTTGTTACCGAATCGACTTAAAGCCAGATCGTCACATTGGTCGCTCTTCTCTCTGAAACGATTGTACTTATCGACTGCAAAGCTATGTCGCGTGCTGCGGTATGCGGAGACTCTCAAAGCACTATAGTAGAACACAGATGAAGCTTATAAGTTGATGTAATAGCCAGTAAGAAGTAGTACAGCTCAAGTTTTAGGTATCGATTATTGACTTTTTAACTGGCTTTGGTTCCTTGGACATGAGCTAGGACCTTAAGATTCTGCATGAAAGGAGGCCTAGCTGCATAGTTGCACGGGAGAATGTGAAAAGTGTTCATATGTAGTAAAAACCTGAGAAATCGGTCCGTTTTCGTCATTTGTAATCGACTCGACTTAAAGCCAGATCATCACATTGGCCGCTCTTCTCTCTGAAATGGTCCTAATTATCGTCTGCAAAGCTATGTCTCTTGCTCCGGTATGCGGAGAAACTAAAATCACCATAGTACAATACAGATGAAGCTTCTAAGTTGATGTAATAGCCAGTAAGATATAGTACAATTAAAGTTTTAGGTTTCGATTATTGACTTTTTAGCTGGCTTTGGTGCCTTGGACATTAGCTAGGACCTTAAGATTCTGCATGAAAGGAGGACTAGCAGCCGAGTTGCACAGGAGTATGTGGAATGTGTTCATATGTAGTAAAAACCTAGAAATCCGACCGTTTTCGTCATTTGTTACCGAATCGACTTAAAGCCAGATCGTCACATTGGTCGCTCTTCTCTCTGAAACGATTGTACTTATCGACTGCAAAGCTCTGTCGCGTGCTGCGGTATCCGGAGACACTAAAAGCACCATAGTAGAACACAGATGAAGGTTCTAAGTTGATGTAATAGCCAGTAAGAAGTAGTCCAATTCAAGTTTTAGGTATCGATTATTGACTTTTTAGCTGGCTTTGGTGCCTTGGACATGAGCTAGGACCTTAAGATTCTGCATGAAAAGAGGACTAGCTGCCGAGTTGCACGAGAGAATGTGAAAAGTGTTCATATGTAGTAAAAACCTGAGAAATCAGTCCGTTTTCGTCATTTGTTATCGACTCGACTTAAAGCCAGATCTTCACATTGGCCGCTCTTCTCTCTGAAACGGTCCTAATTATCGTCTGCAAAGCTATGTCTCGTGCTCCGGTATGCGGAGACACTAAAAGCACCATAGTAGAAAACAGATGAAGCTTCTAAGTTGATGTAATAGCGAGTAAGATATAGTACAATTCAAGTTTTAGGTTTCGATTATTGACTTTTTAGCTGGCTTTGGTGACTTGGACATGAGCTACGACCTTAAGATTCTGCATGAAAGGAGGACTAGCAGCAGAGTTGCACGGGACAATGTGAAAAGTGTTCATATGTAGTAAAAACCTAGATATCCGTCCGTTTTCGTCATTTGTTATCGAATCGACTTAAAGCCAGATCGTTACATTGCTCGCTCTTCTCTCTGAAACGATTGTACTTATCGTCTAAAAGCTATGTCGCGTGCTGTGGTATGCGGAGACACTAAAAGCACCATAGTAGAACACAGATGAAGGTTCTAAGTTGATGTAATAGCCAGTAAGAAGTAGACCAATTCAAGTTTTAGGTATCGATTATTGATTTTTTAGCTGGCTTTGGTTCCTTGGACATGAGCTAGGACCTTAAGATTCTGCATGAAAAGAGGTCTAGCTGCCGAGTTGCACGAGAGAATGTGAAAAGTGTTCATATGTAGTAAAAACCTGAGAAATCAGTCCGTTTTCGTCATTTGTTATCGACTCGACTTAAAGCCAGATCTTCACATTGGCCGCTCTTCTCTCTGAAACGGTCCTAATTATCGTCTGCAAAGCTATGTCTCGTGCTCCGGTATGCGGAGACACTAAAAGCACCATAGTAGAAAACAGATGAAGCTTCTAAGTTGATGTAATAGCGAGTTAGATATAGTACAATTCAAGTTTTAGGTTTCGATTATTGACTTTTTAGCTGGCTTTGGTGACTTGGACATGAGCTAGGACCTTAAGATTCTGCATGAAAGGAGGACTCGCAGCCGAGTTGCATGGGAGAATGTGGAATGTGTTCATATGTAGTAAAAACCTAGAAATCCGTCCGTTTTCGTCATTTGTTACCGAATCGACTTAAAGCCAGATCGTCACATTGGCCGCTCTTCTCTCTGAAACGGTTGTACTTATCGTCTGCAAAGCTATGTCGCGTGCTGCGGTATGCGGAGACACTAAATGCACCATAGTAGAACACAGATGAAGCTTCTAAGTTGATGTAATAGCCAGTAAGAAGTAGTAAAATTCAAGTTTTAGGTAGTGATTATTGACTTTTTATCTGGCTTTGGTGCCTTGGACATGAGCTAGGATGTTAAGATTCTGCATGAAAGGAGGACTAGCAGCCGAGTTGCACGGGAGAATGTGAAAAGTGTTCATATGTAGTAAAGACCTAAGAAATCCGTCCGTATTCGTCATTTGTTATCGACTCAACTTAAAGCCAGATCATCACATTGGCCGCTCTTCTCTCTGAAACGGTCGTAATTATCGTCTGCAAAGCTATGTCTCGTGCTCCAGTATGCGGAGACACTAAAAGCACCATAGTAGAAAACCGATGAAGCTTCTAAGTTGATGTAATACCCAGTAAGATATAGTACAATTCAAGTTTTAGGTATCGATTATTGACTTTTTAGCTGGCTTTGGTGCCTTGGACATGAGCTAGGACCTTAAGATTCTGCATGAAAGGAGGACTAGCAGCCGAGTTGCACGGGAGAATGTGGAATGTGTTCATATGTAGTAAAAACCTAGAAATCCTTCCGCTTTCGTCATTTGTTATCGTATCGACTTAAAGCCAGATCGTCACATTTTCCGCTCTTCTCTCTGAAACGGTTGTACTTATCGTCTGCAAAGCTATGTCGTGTGCTGCGGTATGCGCAGACACTAAAAGCACCATAGTAGAAAACAGATGAAGCTTCTAAGTTGATGTAATAGCCAGTAAGAAGTAGTACAACTCAAGTTTTAGGTATCGATAATTGACTTTATAGCTTGCTTTTGTGCCTTGGACATAAGCTAGGACCTTGATAACTGCATGAAAGGAGGACTATCAGCCGAGTTGCACGGGTGAATGTGAAAAGTGTTCACATGTAGCAAAAACATTAGAAATCCGTCCGTTTTCGTCATTTGTTATCGAATCGACTTAAAGCCAGATCGTTACATTGGCCGCTCTTCTCTCTGAAACGGTTGTACTTATCGTCTGCAAAGCTATGTAGCGTGCTGCGGTATGTGGAGACACTAAAAGCACCATAATAGAACACAGATGAAGCTTCTAAGTTGATGTAATAGCCAGTAAGAAGTAGTCCAATTCAAGTTTTAGGTATCGATTATTGACTTTTTAGCTGGCTTTGGTTCCTTGGACATGAGCTAGGACCTTAAGATTCTGCATGAAAGGAGGCCTAGCTGCAGAGTTGCACGGGAGAATGTGAAAAGTGTTCATATGTAGTAAAAACCTGAGAAATCCGTCCGTTTTCGTCATTTGTTATCGAATCGACTTAAAGCCAGATCGTCACATTGGCCGCTCTTCTCTCTGAAACGGTTGTACTTATCGTCTGCAAAGCTATGTCGCGTGCTGCGGTATGCGGAGACACTAAAAGCACCATAGTAGAACACAGATGAAGCTTCTAAGTTGATGTAATAGCCAGTAAGAAGTAGTACAATTCAAGTTTTAGGTATCGATTATTGACTTTTTAGGGGGCTTTGGTGCCTTGGACTTGAGCTAGGACCTTAAGATTCTGCATGAAAGGAGGACTAGCAGCTGAGTTGCACGGGAGAATGTGAAAAGTGTTGATATGCAGTAAAAACCTGAAAAATCCGTTCGTTGTCGTCATTTTTTTATCGAATCGTCATAAGGCCAGATCGTCACATTGGCCGCTCTTCTCTCTGAAATGGTTGTACTTATCGTCTGCAAAGATATGACGTGTGCTGCGGTATGCGGAGACACTAAAACCACCATAGTAAAAGACAGATGAAGCTTCTAAGTTGATGTAATAGCCAGTAAGATATAGTACAATTCTAGTTTTAGGTATCGATTATTGACTTTTTAGCTGGCTTTGGTGCCTTGGACATGAGCTAGGATGTTAAGATTCTGCATGAAAGGAGGACTAGCAGCCGCGTTGCACGGGAGAATGTGGGAAGTGTTCATATGTAGTAAAAACCTGAGAAATCCGTCCTTTTTCGTCATTTGTTATCGAATCGACTTAAAGCCAGATCGTTACATTGGCCGCTCTTCTCTCTGAAACGGTTGTACTTATCGTCTGCAAAGCTATGTAGCGTGCTGCGGTTTGTGGAGACACTAAAAGCACCATAATAGAACACAGATGAAGCTTCTAAGTTGATGTAATAGCCAGTAAGAAGTAGTCCAATTCAAGTTTTAGGTATCGATTATTGACTTTTTAGCTGGCTTTGGTTCCTTGGACATGAGCTAGGACCTTAAGATTCTGCATGAAAGGAGGCCTAGCTGCAGAGTTGCACGGGAGAATGTGAAAAGTGTTCATATGTAGTAAAAACCTGAGAAATCCGTCCGTTTTCGTCATTTGTTATCGAATCGACTTAAAGCCAGATCGTCACATTGGCCGCTCTTCTCTCTGAAACGGTTGTACTTATCGTCTGCAAAGCTATGTCGCGTGCTGCGGTATGCGGAGACACTAAAAGCACCATAGTAGAACACAGATGAAGCTTCTAAGTTGATGTAATAGCCAGTAAGAAGTAGTACAATTCAAGTTTTAGGTATCGATTATTGACTTTTTAGGGGGCTTTGGTGCCTTGGACTTGAGCTAGGACCTTAAGATTCTGCGTGAAAGGAGGACTAGCAGCTGAGTTGCACGGGAGAATGTGAAAAGTGTTGATATGCAGTAAAAACCTGAAAAATCCGTTCGTTATCGTCATTTTTTTATCGAATCGTCATAAGGCCAGATCGTCACATCGGCCGCTCTTCTCTCTGAAATGGTTGTACTTATCGTCTGCAAAGATATGACGTGTGCTGCGGTATGCGGAGACACTAAAATCACCATAGTAAAACACAGATGAAGCATCTAATTTAATGTAATAGCCAGTAAGAAGTAGTACAATTCAAGTTTTAGTTATAGATTATTGAATTTTTAGCTGGCTTTGGTGCCTTGGACATGAGCTAGGACCTTAACATTTTGCATGGAAGGAGGACCAGCAGCCGAGTTGCACGGGAGAATGTGAAAAGTATTCATATGTAGTAAAAACCTGAGAAATCCGTCCGTTTTCGTCATTTGTTATCGAATCGATTTAAAGCCAGATTGTCACATTGGCCGCTCTTCTATCTGAAACGGTTACATTTATCGTCTCCAAAGCTATGTCGCGTGCTGCGGTATGCGGAGAAACTAGAAGCACCATAGTAGAACACAGATGAAGCTTCTAAGTTGATGTAATAGCCAGTAAGAAGTAGTACAATTCAAGTTTTAGTTATAGATTATTGACTTTTTAGCTGGCTTTGGTGCCTTGGACATGAGCTAGGACCTTAAGATTCTGCATGAAAGGAGGACTATCAGAAGAGTTGTACGGGAGAATGTGAAAAGTGTTCATATGTAGTAAAAACCTAGAAATCCGTCCGTTTTCGTCATTTGTTATCGAATCGACTTAAAGCCAGATCGTCACATTGGCCGCATTTATGTCTAAAACGGTTGTACTTATCGTATGCAAAGCTATGTCGCGTGCTGCGGTATGCGGAGACACTAAAAGCATCATAGTAGAACACAGATGAAGCTTCTAAGTTGATGTAATAGATAGTAAGAAGTAGTACAATTCAAGTTTTAGGTATCGATTATTGACTTTATAGCTATCTTTATTGCCTTGGACATGAGCTAGGACCTTAATATTCTTCATGAAAGGAGGACTAGCAGCTGATTTGCACGGGAGAATGTGAAAAGTGTTCATATGTAGTAAAAACCTGAGAAATCCGTCCCTTTTCGTCATTTGTTATCGACTCGACTTAAAGCCAGATCTTCACATTGGCCGCTCTTCTCTCTGAAACGGTTGTACTTATCGTCTGCAAAGCTATGACGTGTGTTGCGGTATGCGGAGACACTAAAACCACCATAGTAAAAGACAGGTGAAGCTTCTAAGTTGATGTAATAGCCAGTAAGATATAGTACAATTCTAGTTTTAGGTATCGATTATTGACTTTTTAGCTGGCTTTGGTGCCTTGGACATGAGCTAGGACGTTAAGATTCTGCATGAAAGGAGGACTAGCAGCCGCGTTGCACGGGAGAATGTGACAAGTGTTCATATGTAGTAAAAACCTGAGAAATCCGTCCTTTTTCGTCATTTGTTATCGAATCGACTTAAAGCCAGAATGTCACATTGGCCGCTTTTCTCTCTGAAACGGTTGTACTTATCGTCTGCAAAGCTATGACGTGTGCTGCGGTATGCGGAGACACTAAAACCACAATAGTAAAACACAGATGAAGCATCTAATTTAATGTAATAGCCAGTAAGAAGTAGTCCAATTCAAGTTTTAGGTATCGATTATTATTTTCTTAGCTGGCTTTGGTGCCTTGGACATGAGCTAGGACCTTAAGATTCTGCATGAAAGGAGGACTAGCAGCTGAGTTGCACGGGAGAATGTGAAAAGTGTTCATATGCAGGAAAAACCCGAAAAATCCGTTCGTTATCGTCATTTGTTATCGAATCGACTTAAAGCCAGATCGTCACATTGGTCGCTCTTCTCTCTGAATCGATTGTACTTATCGTCTGCAAAGCTATGTCGCGTGCTGCGGTATGCGGAGACACTAAAAGCACCATAGTAGAACACAGATGAAGGTTCTAAGTTGATGTAATAGCCAGTAAGAAGTAGTACAATTCAAGTTTTAGGTATCGCTTATTGACTTTTTAGCTGGCTTTGGTGCCTTGGACATGAGCTAGGACCTTAAGATTCTGCATGAAAGGAGAACTAGCAGCCGAGTTGCACGGGAGTATGTGAAAAGTGTTCATATGTAGTAGAAACCTGAGAAATCCGTCCGTATTCGTCATTTGTTATCGAATCGACCTAAAGCCAGAATGTCACACTGGCCGCTCTTCTCTCTGAAACGGTTGTACTTATCGTCTGCAAAGCTAAGACGTGTGCTGCGGTATGTGGAGACACTAAAACCACCATAGTAAAACACAGATGAAGCATCTAATTTATTGTAATAGCTAGTAAGAAGTAGTACAATTCAAGTTTTAGGTATCGATAATGGACTTTTTAGCTGGCTTTGGTGCCTTGGACATGAGCTAGGAGCTTAAGAATCTGCATGAAAGGAGGACCAGCAGCCGAGTTGCACTGGAGAATGTGAAAAGTGTTCATATGTAGTAAAAAAATGAGAAATCCGTCCGTTTTCGTCATTTTTTATCGAATCGACTTAAAGCCAGATCGTCACATTGGTCGCTCTTCTCTCTGAAACGATTGTACTTATCGTCTGCAAAGCTATGTCGCGTGCTGCGGTATGCGGAGACACTAAAAGCACCATAGTAGAACACAGATGAAGCTTCTAAGTTGAAATAATAGCCAGTAAGAAGTAGTACAATTCAAGTTTTAGGTATCGATTATTGACTTTTTAGCTGGCTTTGGTTCCTTGGACATGAGCTAGGACCTTAAGATTCTGCATGAAAGGTGGACTAGCAGCTGAGTTGCACGGGAGAATGTGAAAAGTGTTCATATGCAGTAAAAACCTGAGAAATCCGTCCGTTTTCTTCATTTGTTATCGAATCGACTTAAAGCCAGATCGTCACATTGGTCGCTCTTCTCTCTGAAACGATTGTACTTATCGTCTGCATAGCTATGTCGCGTGCTGCGGTATGTGGAGAACTAAAAGCACCATTGTAGAACAAAGATGAAGCTTCTATGTTGATGTAATAGCCAGTAAGAAGTAGTACAATTCAAGTTTTAGGTATCGATTATTGACTTTTTAGCTGGCTTTGGTTCCTTGGACATGAGCTAGGACCTTAAGATTCTTCATGAGAGGAGGACTAGCAGCTGAGTTGCACGGGAGAATGTGAAAAGTGTTCATATGCAGTAAAAACCCGAAAAATCCGTTCGTTATCGTCATTTGTTATCGAATCGCTTAAAGCCAGATCGTCACATTGGCCGCTCTTCTCTCTGAAACGGTTGTACTTATCGTCTGCAAAGCTAAGACGTGTGCTGCGGTATGTGGCGACACTAAAACCACCATAGTAAAACACAGATGAAGCATCTAATTAAATGTCATAGCCTGTAAGAAGTAGTACAATTCAAGTTTTAGGTGTCGATTATGGACTTTTTAGCTGGCTTTGGCGACTTGGACATGAGCTAGGACCTTAAGAATCTGCATGAAAGGAGGACTGGCAGCCGAGTTGCACGGGAGAATGTGAAAAGTGTTCATATGTAGTAAAAACCTGAGAAATCCGTCCGTATTCGTCATTTGTTATCGAATCGACTTAAAGCCAGATCGTCACATTGGTCGCTCTTCTCTCTGAATCGATTGTACTTATCGTCTGCAAAGCTATGTCGCGTGCTGCGGTATGCGGGGACACTAAAAGCACCATAGTAGAACTCAGATGAAGCCTCTATGTTGATGTAATAGCAAGTGCGAAGTAGTACAATTCAAGTTTTAGTTAGAGATTATTGAATTTTTAGCTGGCTTTGGTGCCTTGGACATGAGCTAGGACCTTAACATTTTGCATGGAAGGAGGACCAGCAGCCGAGTTGCACGGGAGAATGTGAAAAGTATTCATATGTAGTAAAAACCTGAGAAATCCGTCCGTTTTCGTCATTTGTTATCGAATCGATTTAAAGCCAGATTGTCACATTGGCCGCTCTTCTATCTGAAACGGTTACATTTATCGTCTGCAAAGCTATGTCGCGTGCTGCGGTATGCGGAGACACTAGAAGCACCATAGTAGAACACAGATGAAGCTTCTAAGTTGATGTAATAGCCAGTAAGAAGTAGTACAATTCAAGTTTTAGTTATAGATTATTGAATTTTTAGCTGGCTTTTGTGACTTGGTCATGAGCTAGGACCTTAAGATTCTGCATGAAAGGAGGACTAGCAGCCGAGTTGCACTGGAGAATGTGAATAGTGTTCATATGTAGTAAAAACCTGAGAAATCCGTCCGTTTTCGTCATTTGTTATCGAATCGACTTAAAGCCAGATCGTCACATTGGCCGCTCTTCTCTCTGAAACGGTTGTACTTATCGTCTGCAAAGCTACGTCGCGTGCTGCGGTATGCGGAAACACTAAAAGATCCATAGTAGAACACAGATGAAGCTTCTAAGTTGATGTAATAGATAGTAGGAAGTAGTACAATTCAAGTTTTAGGTATCGATTATTGACTTTATAGCTATCTTTGGTGCCTTGGACATGAGCTAGGACCTTAAGATTCTTCATGAAAGGAGGACTAGCAGCTGATTTGCACGGGAGAATGTGAAAAGTGTTCATATGTAGTAAAAACCTGAGAAATCCGTCCCTTTTCGTCATTTGTTATCGACTCGACTTAAAGCCAGATCTTCACATTGGCCGCTCTTCTCTCTGAAACGGTTGTACTTATCGTCTGCAAAGCTATGACGTGTGTTGCGGTATGCGGAGACACTAAAACCACCATAGTAAAAGACAGATGAAGCTTCTAAGTTGATGTAATAGCCAGTAAGATATAGTACAATTCTAGTTTTAGGTATCGATTATTGACTTTTTAGCTGGCTTTGGTGCCTTGGACATGAGCTAGGACCTTAAGATTCTGCATGAAAGGAGGACTAGCAGCCGCGTTGCACGGGAGAATGTGAGAAGTGTTCACATGTAGTAAAAACCTGAGAAATCCGTCCTTTTTCGTCATTTGATATCGAATCGACTTAAAGCCAGAATGTCACATTGGCCGCTCTTCTCTCTGAAACGGTTGTACTTATCGTCTGCAAAGCTATGACGTGTGCTGCGGTATGCGGAGACACTAAAACCACAATAGTAAAACACAGATGAAGCATCTAATTTAATGTAATAGCCAGTAAGAAGTAGTCCAATTCAAGTTTTAGGTATCGATTATTAATTTCTAAGCTGGCTTTGGTGCCTTGGACATGAGCTAGGACCTTAAGATTCTGCATGAACGGAGGACTAGCAGCTGAGTTGCACAAGAGAATGTGAAAAGTGTTCATATGCAGGAAAAACCCGAAAAATCCGTTCGTTATCGTCATTTGTTATCGAATCGACTTAAAGCTAGATTGTCACATTGTCCGCTCTTCTGTCTGAAACAGTTACATTTATCGTCTGCAAAGCTATGTCGCGTGCTGCGGTATGCGGAGACACTAGAAGCACCGTAGTAGAACACTGATGAAGCTTCTAATTTGATGTAATAGCCAGTAAGAAGTAGTACAATTCAAGTTTTAGGTATCGATTATTGACTTTTTAGCTGGCTTTGGTGCCTTGGACATGAGCTAGGACCTTAAGATTCTGCATGAAAGGAGAACTAGCAGCCGAGTTGCACGGGAGTATGCGAAAAGTGTTCATATGTAGTAGAAACCTGAGAAATCCGTCCGTATTCGTCATTTGTTATCAAATCGACCTAAAGCCAGAATGTCACACTGGCCGCTCTTCTCTCTGAAACGGTTGTACTTATCGTCTGCAAAGCTAAGACGTGTGCTGCGGTATGCGGAGACACTAAAACCACCATAGTAAAACACAGATGAAGCATCTAATTTATTGTAATAGCTAGTAAGAAGTAGTACAATTCAAGTTTTAGGTATCGATAATGGACTTTTTAGCTGGCTTTGGTGCCTTGGACATGAGCTAGGACCTTAAGAATCTGCATGAAAGGAGGACCAGCAGCCGAGTTGCACGGGAGAATGTGAAAAGTGTTCATATGTAGTAAAAAAATGAGAAATCCGTCCGTTTTCGTCATTTGTTATCGAATCGACTTAAAGCCAGATCGTCACATTGGTCGCTCTTCTCTATGAAACGATTGTACTTATCGTCTTCAAAGCTATGTCGCGTGCTGCGGTATGCGGAGACACTAAAAGCACCATAGTAGAACACAGATGAAGGTTCTAAGTTGATGTAATAGCCAGTAAGAAGTAGTACAATTCAAGTTTTAGGTATCGATTATTGACTTTTTTGCTGGCTTTGGTTCCTTGGACATGAGCTAGGACCTTAAGATTAAGCATGAAAGGTGGACTAGCAGCTGAGTTGCACGGGAGAATGTGAAAAGTGTTCATATGCAGTAAAAAACTGAGAAATCCGTCCGTTTTCTTCATTTGTTATCGAATCGACTTAAAGCCAGATCGTCACATTGGTCGCTCTTCTCTCTGAAACGATTGTACTTATCGTCTGCAAAGCTATGACGTGTGCTGCGGTATGCGGAGACACTAAAACCACCATAGTAAAACACAGATGAAGCATCTAATTAAATGTAATAGCCTGTAAGAAGTAGTACAATTCAAGTTTTAGGTATCGATTATGGACTTTTTAGCTGGCTTTGGTGACTTGGACATGAGCTAGGACCTTAAGAATCTGCATGAAAGGAGAACTAGCAGCCGAGTTGCACGGGAGAATGTGAAAAGTGTTCATATGTAGTAAAAACCTGAGAAATCCGTCCCTTTTCGTCATTTGTTATCGACTCGACTTAAAGCCAGATCTTCACATTGGCCGCTCTTCTATCTGAAACGGTTACATTTATCGTCTGCAAAGCTATGTCGCGTGCTGCGGTATGCGGAGACACTAGAAGCACCATAGTAGAACACAGATGAAGCTTCTAAGTTGATGTAATAGCCAGTAAGAAGTAGTACAATTCAAGTTTTAGTTATAGATTATTGAATTTTTAGCTGGCTTTTGTGACTTGGTCATGAGCTAGGACCTTAACATTTTCCATGAAAGGAGGACGAGCAGCCGAGTTGCACTGGAGAATGTGAATAGTGTTCATATGTAGTAAAAACCTGAGAAATCCGTCCGTTTTCGTCATTTGTTATCGAATCGACTTAAAGCCAGATCGTCACATTGGCCGCTCTTCTCTCTGAAACGGTTGTACTTATCGTCTGCAAAGCTACGTCGCGTGCTGCGGTATGCGGAAACACTAAAAGATCCATAGTAGAACACAGATGAAGCTTCTAAGTTGATGTAATAGCCAGTAAGAAGTAGAAAAATTCAAGTTTTAGTTTTCGATTATTGACTTTTTACACTACTTTGGTGCCTTGGACATGTTCTAGGACCTTAACGTTTTGCATGAAAGGAGGACTAGCAGCCGCGTTGCACGGGAGACTGTGGAAAGTGTTCATATGTAGTAAAAACCTGAGAAAGGCGTCCGTTTTCTTCATTTGTTATCGAATCGACTTAAAGCCAGATCATCACATTGGCCGCTCTTCTCTCTGAAACGGTTACATTTATCGTCTGCAAAGTCATGTCGCGTGCTGCGGTATGCGGGGACACTAAAAGCATCATAGTAGAACACAGATGAAGCTTCTAAGTTGATGTAATAGATAGTAGGAAGTAGTACAATTCAAGTTTTAGGTATCGATTATTGACTTTATAGCTATCTTTGGTGCCTTGGACATGAGCTAGGACCTTAAGATTCTTCATGAAAGGAGGACTAGCAGCTGATTTGCACGGGAGAATGTGAAAAGTGTTCATATGTAGTAAAAACCTGAGAAATCCGTCCCTTTTCGTCATTTGTTATCGACTCGACTTAAAGCCAGATCTTCACATTGGCCGCTCTTCTCTCTGAAACGGTTGTACTTATCGTCTGCAAAGCTATGACGTGTGTTGCGGTATGCGGAGACACTAAAACCACCATAGTAAAAGACAGATGAAGCTTCTAAGTTGATGTAATAGCCAGTAAGATATAGTACAATTCTAGTTTTAGGTATCGATTATTGACTTTTTAGCTGGCTTTGGTGCCTTGGACATGAGCTAGGACCTTAAGATTCTGCATGAAAGGAGGACTAGCAGCCGCGTTGCACGGGAGAATGTGAGAAGTGTTCACATGTAGTAAAAACCTGAGAAATCCGTCCTTTTTCGTCATTTGATATCGAATCGACTTAAAGCCAGAATGTCACATTGGCCGCTCTTCTCTCTGAAACGGTTGTACTTATCGTCTGCAAAGCTATGACGTGTGCTGCGGTATGCGGAGACACTAAAACCACAATAGTAAAACACAGATGAAGCATCTAATTTAATGTAATAGCCAGTAAGAAGTAGTCCAATTCAAGTTTTAGGTATCGATTATTAATTTCTAAGCTGGCTTTGGTGCCTTGGACATGAGCTAGGACCTTAAGATTCTGCATGAACGGAGGACTAGCAGCTGAGTTGCACAAGAGAATGTGAAAAGTGTTCATATGCAGGAAAAACCCGAAAAATCCGTTCGTTATCGTCATTTGTTATCGAATCGACTTAAAGCCAGATCGTCACATTGGTCGCTCTTCTCTCTGAAACGATTGTACTTATCGACTGCATCGCTATGTCGCGTGCTGCGGTATGCGGAGACACTAAAAGCACCATAGTAGAACACAGATGAAGCTTCTAAGTTGATGTAATAGCCAGTAAGAAGTAGTACAATTCAAGTTTTAGGTATCGATTATTGACTTTTTAGCTGGCTTTGGTGCCTTGGACATGAGCTAGGACCTTAAGATTCTGCATGAAAGGAGAACTAGCAGCCGAGTTGCACGGGAGTATGCGAAAAGTGTTCATATGTAGTAGAAACCTGAGAAATCCGTCCGTATTCGTCATTTGTTATCGAATCGACCTAAAGCCAGAATGTCACACTGGCCGCTCTTCTCTCTGAAACGGTTGTACTTATCGTCTGCAAAGCTAAGACGTGTGCTGCGGTATGCGGAGACACTAAAACCACCATAGTAAAACACAGATGAAGCATCTAATTTATTGTAATAGCTAGTAAGAAGTAGTACAATTCAAGTTTTAGGTATCGATAATGGACTTTTTAGTTGGCTTTGGTGCCTTGGACATGAGCTAGGACCTTAAGAATCTGCATGAAAGGAGGACCAGCAGCCGAGTTGCACGGGAGAATGTGAAAAGTGTTCATATGTAGTAAAACAATGAGAAATCCGTCCGTTTTCGTCATTTGTTATCGAATCGACTTAAAGCCAGATCGTCACATTGGTCGCTCTTCTCTATGAAACGATTGTACTTATCGTCTTCAAAGCTATGTCGCGTGCTGCGGTATGTGGAGACACTAAAAGCACCATAGTAGAACACAGATGAAGCTTCTCAACTGATGTAATAGCCAGTAAGAAGTAGTACAATTCAAGTTTTAGTTATGGATTATTGACTTTTTAACCTTCTTTGGTGCCCTGGACATGAGCTAGGAACTTAAGATTTTGCATGAAAGGAGGACTAGCAGCCGCGTTGCACGGTAGAATGTGAAAAGTGTTCATATGTAGTAAAAGCCTGAGAAATCCGTCCGTTTTTGTCATTTGTTATCGAATCGACTTAAAGCTAGATTGTCACATTGTCCGCTCTTCTGTCTGAAACAGTTACATTTATCGTCTGCAAAGCTATGTCGCGTGCTGCGGTATGCGGAGACACTAGAAGCACCGTAGTAGAACACTGATGAAGCTTCTAATTTGATGTAATAGCCAGTAAGAAGTAGTACAATTCAAGTTTTAGGTATCGATTATTGACTTTTTAGCTGGCTTTGGTGCCTTGGACATGAGCTAGGACCTTAAGATTCTGCATGAAAGGAGAACTAGCAGCCGAGTTGCACGGGAGTATGCGAAAAGTGTTCATATGTAGTAGAAACCTGAGAAATCCGTCCGTATTCGTCATTTGTTATCAAATCGACCTAAAGCCAGAATGTCACACTGGCCGCTCTTCTCTCTGAAACGGTTGTACTTATCGTCTGCAAAGCTAAGACGTGTGCTGCGGTATGCGGAGACACTAAAACCACCATAGTAAAACACAGATGAAGCATCTAATTTATTGTAATAGCTAGTAAGAAGTAGTACAATTCAAGTTTTAGGTATCGATAATGGACTTTTTAGCTGGCTTTGGTGCCTTGGACATGAGCTAGGACCTTAAGAATCTGCATGAAAGGAGGACCAGCAGCCGAGTTGCACGGGAGAATGTGAAAAGTGTTCATATGTAGTAAAAAAATGAGAAATCCGTCCGTTTTCGTCATTTGTTATCGAATCGACTTAAAGCCAGATCGTCACATTGGTCGCTCTTCTCTATGAAACGATTGTACTTATCGTCTTCAAAGCTATGTCGCGTGCTGCGGTATGCGGAGACACTAAAAGCACCATAGTAGAACACAGATGAAGGTTCTAAGTTGATGTAATAGCCAGTAAGAAGTAGTACAATTCAAGTTTTAGGTATCGATTATTGACTTTTTTGCTGGCTTTGGTTCCTTGGACATGAGCTAGGACCTTAAGATTAAGCATGAAAGGTGGACTAGCAGCTGAGTTGCACGGGAGAATGTGAAAAGTGTTCATATGCAGTAAAAAACTGAGAAATCCGTCCGTTTTCTTCATTTGTTATCGAATCGACTTAAAGCCAGATCGTCACATTGGTCGCTCTTCTCTCTGAAACGATTGTACTTATCGTCTGCAAAGCTATGACGTGTGCTGCGGTATGCGGAGACACTAAAACCACCATAGTAAAACACAGATGAAGCATCTAATTAAATGTAATAGCCTGTAAGAAGTAGTACAATTCAAGTTTTAGGTATCGATTATGGACTTTTTAGCTGGCTTTGGTGACTTGGACATGAGCTAGGACCTTAAGAATCTGCATGAAAGGAGAACTAGCAGCCGAGTTGCACGGGAGAATGTGAAAAGTGTTCACATGTAGTAAAAACCTGAGAAATCCGTCCGTTTTCGTCATTTGTTATCGAATCGACGTAAAGCCAAATCGTCACATTGGCCTCTCTTCTCTCTGAAACGGTTGTACTTATCGTCTGCAAAGCTATGTCGCGTGCTGCGGTATGTGGAAATACTAAAAGCACCATAGCAGAACACAGATGAAGCTTCTATGTTGATGTAATAGCCAGTAAGAAGTAGTACAATTCAAGTATTAGGTATCGATTATTGACATTTTAGCTGCGCTTTGGTGCGGTTGGACATGAGCTAGGACCTTAAGATTCTGCATGAAAAGAGAACTAGCAGCCGAGTTGCACGGCAGAATGTGAAAAGTGTTCATATGTAGTAAAAACCTGAGAAATCCGTCCGTTTTCGTCATTTGTTATCGAATCGACTTAAAACCAGAATGTCGCACTTGCCGCTCTTCTCTCTGAAACGGTTGTACTTATCGTCTGCAAAGCTAAGACGTGTGCTGCGGTATGTGGCGACACTAAAACCACCATAGTAAAACACAGATGAAGCATCTAATTAAATGTAATAGCCTGTAAGAAGTAGTACAATTCAAGTTTTAGGTATCGATTATGGACTTTTTAGCTGGCTTTGGCGCCTTGGACATGAGCTAGGACCTTAAGAATCTGCATGAAAGGAGGACTGGAAGCCGAGTTGCACGGGAGAATGTGAAAAGTGTTCATATGTAGTAAAAACCTGAGAAATCCGTCCGTATTCGTCATTTGTTATCGAATCGACTTAAAGCCAGATCGTCACATTGGTCGCTCTTCTCTCTGAAATGGTTGTACTTATCGTCTGCAATACTATGACGTGTGCTGCGGTTTGCGGAGACACTAAAACCACCATAGTAAAACACAGATGAAGCATCTAATTAAATGTAATAGCCTGTAAGAAGTAGTACAATTCAAGTTTTAGGTACCGATTATGGATTTTTAGCTGGCTTTGGCGCCTTGGACATGAGCTAGGACCTTAAGAATCTGCATGAAAGGAGGACTGGCAGCCGAGTTGCACGGGAGAATGTGAAAAGTGTTCATATGTAGTAAAAACCTGAGAAATCCGTCCGTTTTCGTCATTTGTTATCGAATCGATTTAAAGCCAGATTGTCACATTGGCCGCTCTTCTATCTGAAACGGTTACATTTATCGTCTGCAAAGCTATGTCGCGTGCTGCGGTATGCGGAGACACTAGAAGCACCATAGTAGAACACAGATGAAGCTTCTAAGTTGATGTAATAGCCAGTAGGAAGTAGTCCAATTCAAGTTTTAGGTATCGATTATTGACTTTTTGGCTGGCTTTGGTGCCTTGGACATGAGCTAGGACTTTAAGATTCTGCATGAAAGGAGGACTAGCAGCCGAGTTGCACTAAGATTGTGAAAAGTGTTCATATGTAGTAAAAACCTAGAAATCCGTCCGTATTCGTTATTTGTTATCGAATCGACTTGAAGCCAGATCGTCACATTGGCCGCACTTCAGTCTGAAACGGTTACATTTATCGTCTGCAAAGCTATGTCGCGTGCTGTGGTATGCGGGGACACTAAAAGCACCATAGTAGAACACAGATGAAGCCTCAATGTTGATGTAATAGCAAGTGAGAAGTAGTACAATTCAACTTTTAGTCATAGATTATTGAATTTTTAGCTGGCTTTGGTGCCTTGGACATGAGCTAGGACCTTAACATTTTGCATGGAAGGAGGTCCAGCAGCCGAGTTACACGGGAGAATGTGAAAAGTATTCATATGTAGTAAAAACCTGAGAAATCCGTCCGTTTTCGTCATTTGTTATCGAATCGATTTAAAGCCAGATTGTCACATTGGCCGCTCTTCTATCTGAAACGGTTACATTTATCGTCTGCAAGCTATGTCGCGTGCTGCGGTATGCGGAGACACTAGAAGCACCATAGTAGAACACAGATGAAACTTCTAAGTTGATGTAATAGCCAGTAAGAAGTAGTACAATTCAAGTTTTAGTTATAGATTATTGACTTTTTAGCTGGCTTTTGTGACTTGGTCATGAGCTAGGACCTTAACATTTTGCATGAAAGGAGGACTAGCAGCCGAGTTGCACTGGAGAATGTGAATAGTGTTCATATGTAGTAAAAACCTGAGAAATCCGTCCGTTTTTGTCATTTGTTATCGAATCGACTTAAAGCCAGATCGTCACATTGGCCGCTCTTCTCTCTGAAACGGTTGTACTTATCGTCTGCAAAGCTATGTCGCGTGCTTCGGTATGCGAGACACTAAAAGCACCATAGTAGAACACAGATGAAGCTTCTCAACTGATGTAATAGCCAGTAAGAAGTAGTACAATTCAAGTTTTAGTTATGGATTATTGACTTTTTAACCTTCTTTGGTGCCCTGGACATGAGCTAGGAACTTAAGATTTTGCATGAAAGGAGGACTAGCAGCCGCGTTGCACGGTAGAATGTGAAAAGTGTTCATATGTAGTAAAAGCCTGAGAAATCTGTCCGTTTTTGTCATTTGTTATCGAATCGACTTAAAGCTAGATTGTCACATTGTCCGCTCTTCTGTCTGAAACAGTTACATTTATCGTCTGCAAAGCTATGTCGCGTGCTGCGGTATGCGGAGACACTAGAAGCACCGTAGTAGAACACTGATGAAGCTTCTAATTTGATGTAATAGCCAGTAAGAAGTAGTACAATTCAAGTTTTAGTTATAGATTATTGACTTTTTAGCTGGCTTTGGTGCCTTGGACATGATCTAGGACCTTAACATTTTGCTTGAAAGGAGGATTAGCAGCCGAGTTGCACGGGAGAATGTGAATTGTGTTCATATGTAGTAAAAACCTGAGAAATCCGCCCGTTTTCGTCAATTGTTATCGAATCGCCTTAAAGCGAGATCGTCACATTGGCCGGTATTCTCTCTGAAACGGTTGTACTTAACGTCTGCAAAGCTATGTCGCGTGCTGTGGTATGCGAGACATTAAATGCACCATAGTAGAACACAGATGAAGCTTCACAACTGATGTAATAGCCAGTAAGAAGTAGTACAATTCAAGTTTTTGTTATCGATTATTGACTTTTTAAACTTGTTTGGTGCCCTGGACATGAGGTAGGACCTTAAGAAATTTCATGAAATTAGGACTAGCAGCCGCGTTTCACGGGAGAATGTGAAAAGTGTTCATATGTAGTAAAAACCTGAGAAATCCGTCCGTTTTCGTCATTTGTTATCGAATCGACTTGAAGCCACATCGTCACATTGGCCGCACTTCAGTCTTAAACGGTTACATTTATCGTCTGCAAAGCTATGTCTCGTTCTGCGGTATGCGGAGACACTAAAAGCACCATAGTAGAACACAGATGGAGCTTCTAGGTTGATGTAAAAGCCAGTAAGAAGTAGAAAAATTCAAGTTTTAGTTTTCGATTATTGACTTTTTACACTACTTTGGTGCCTTGGACATGTTCTAGGACCTTAACGTTTTGCATGAAAGGAGGACTAGCAGCCGCGTTGCACGGGAGACTGTGGATAGTGTTCATATGTAGTAAAAACCTGAGAAAGGCGTCCGTTTTCTTCATTTGTTATCGAATCGACTTAAAGCCAGATCATCACATTGGCCGCTCTTCTCTCTGAAACGGTTACATTTATCGTCTGCAAAGTCATGTCGCGTGCTGCGGTATGCGGGGACACTAAAAGCATCATAGTAGAACACAGATGAAGCTTCTAAGTTGATGTAATAGATAGTAGGAAGTAGTACAATTCAAGTTTTAGGTATCGATTATTGACTTTATAGCTATCTTTGGTGCCTTGGACATGAGCTAGGACCTTAAGATTCTTCATGAAAGGAGGACTAGCAGCTGATTTGCACGGGAGAATGTGAAAAGTGTTCATATGTAGTAAAAACCTGAGAAATCCGTCCCTTTTCGTCATTTGTTATCGACTCGACTTAAAGCCAGATCTTCACATTGGCCGCTCTTCTCTCTGAAACGGTTGTACTTATCGTCTGCAAAGCTATGACGTGTGTTGCGGTATGCGGAGACACTAAAACCACCATAGTAAAAGACAGATGAAGCTTCTAAGTTGATGTAATAGCCAGTAAGATATAGTACAATTCTAGTTTTAGGTATCGATTATTGACTTTTTAGCTGGCTTTGGTGCCTTGGACATGAGCTAGGACCTTAAGATTCTGCATGAAAGGAGGACTAGCAGCCGCGTTGCACGGGAGAATGTGAGAAGTGTTCACATGTAGTAAAAACCTGAGAAATCCGTCCTTTTTCGTCATTTGATATCGAATCGACTTAAAGCCAGAATGTCACATTGGCCGCTCTTCTCTCTGAAACGGTTGTACTTATCGTCTGCAAAGCTATGACGTGTGCTGCGGTATGCGGAGACACTAAAACCACAATAGTAAAACACAGATGAAGCATCTAATTTAATGTAATAGCCAGTAAGAAGTAGTCCAATTCAAGTTTTAGGTATCGATTATTAATTTCTAAGCTGGCTTTGGTGCCTTGGACATGAGCTAGGACCTTAAGATTCTGCATGAACGGAGGACTAGCAGCTGAGTTGCACAAGAGAATGTGAAAAGTGTTCATATGCAGGAAAAACCCGAAAAATCCGTTCGTTATCGTCATTTGTTATCGAATCGACTTAAAGCCAGATCGTCACATTGGTCGCTCTTCTCTCTGAAACGATTGTACTTATCGACTGCATCGCTATGTCGCGTGCTGCGGTATGCGGAGACACTAAAAGCACCATAGTAGAACACAGATGAAGGTTCTAAGTTGATGTAATAGCCAGTAAGAAGTAGTACAATTCAAGTTTTAGGTATCGATTATTGACTTTTTAGCTGGCTTTGGTGCCTTGGACATGAGCTAGGACCTTAAGATTCTGCATGAAAGGAGAACTAGCAGCCGAGTTGCACGGGAGTATGCGAAAAGTGTTCATATGTAGTAGAAACCTGAGAAATCCGTCCGTATTCGTCATTTGTTATCGAATCGACCTAAAGCCAGAATGTCACACTGGCCGCTCTTCTCTCTGAAACGGTTGTACTTATCGTCTGCAAAGCTAAGACGTGTGCTGCGGTATGCGGAGACACTAAAACCACCATAGTAAAACACAGATGAAGCATCTAATTTATTGTAATAGCTAGTAAGAAGTAGTACAATTCAAGTTTTAGGTATCGATAATGGACTTTTTAGTTGGCTTTGGTGCCTTGGACATGAGCTAGGACCTTAAGAATCTGCATGAAAGGAGGACCAGCAGCCGAGTTGCACGGGAGAATGTGAAAAGTGTTCATATGTAGTAAAACAATGAGAAATCCGTCCGTTTTCGTCATTTGTTATCGAATCGACTTAAAGCCAGATCGTCACATTGGTCGCTCTTCTCTATGAAACGATTGTACTTATCGTCTTCAAAGCTATGTCGCGTGCTGCGGTATGTGGAGACACTAAAAGCACCATAGTAGAACACAGATGAAGCTTCTCAACTGATGTAATAGCCAGTAAGAAGTAGTACAATTCAAGTTTTAGTTATGGATTATTGACTTTTTAACCTTCTTTGGTGCCCTGGACATGAGCTAGGAACTTAAGATTTTGCATGAAAGGAGGACTAGCAGCCGCGTTGCACGGTAGAATGTGAAAAGTGTTCATATGTAGTAAAAGCCTGAGAAATCCGTCCGTTTTTGTCATTTGTTATCGAATCGACTTAAAGCTAGATTGTCACATTGTCCGCTCTTCTGTCTGAAACAGTTACATTTATCGTCTGCAAAGCTATGTCTCGTGCTGCGGTATGCGGAGACACTAGAAGCACCGTAGTAGAACACTGATGAAGCTTCTAATTTGATGTAATAGCCAGTAAGAAGTAGTACAATTCAAGTTTTAGGTATCGATTATTGACTTTTTAGCTGGCTTTGGTGCCTTGGACATGAGCTAGGACCTTAAGATTCTGCATGAAAGGAGAACTAGCAGCCGAGTTGCACGGGAGTATGCGAAAAGTGTTCATATGTAGTAGAAACCTGAGAAATCCGTCCGTATTCGTCATTTGTTATCAAATCGACCTAAAGCCAGAATGTCACACTGGCCGCTCTTCTCTCTGAAACGGTTGTACTTATCGTCTGCAAAGCTAAGACGTGTGCTGCGGTATGCGGAGACACTAAAACCACCATAGTAAAACACAGATGAAGCATCTAATTTATTGTAATAGCTAGTAAGAAGTAGTACAATTCAAGTTTTAGGTATCGATAATGGACTTTTTAGCTGGCTTTGGTGCCTTGGACATGAGCTAGGACCTTAAGAATCTGCATGAAAGGAGGACCAGCAGCCGAGTTGCACGGGAGAATGTGAAAAGTGTTCATATGTAGTAAAAAAATGAGAAATCCGTCCGTTTTCGTCATTTGTTATCGAATCGACTTAAAGCCAGATCGTCACATTGGTCGCTCTTCTCTATGAAACGATTGTACTTATTGTCTTCAAAGCTATGTCGCGTGCTGCGGTATGCGGAGACACTAAAAGCACCATAGTAGAACACAGATGAAGGTTCTAAGTTGATGTAATAGCCAGTAAGAAGTAGTACAATTCAAGTTTTAGGTATCGATTATTGACTTTTTTGCTGGCTTTGGTTCCTTGGACATGAGCTAGGACCTTAAGATTAAGCATGAAAGGTGGACTAGCAGCTGAGTTGCACGGGAGAATGTGAAAAGTGTTCATATGCAGTAAAAACCTGAGAAATCCGTCCGTTTTCTTCATTTGTTATCGAATCGACTTAAAGCCAGATCGTCACATTGGTCGCTCTTCTCTCTGAAACGATTGTACTTATCGTCTGCAAAGCTATGACGTGTGCTGCGGTATGCGGAGACACTAAAACCACCATAGTAAAACACAGATGAAGCATCTAATTAAATGTAATAGCCTGTAAGAAGTAGTACAATTCAAGTTTTAGGTATCGATTATGGACTTTTTAGCTGGCTTTGGTGACTTGGACATGAGCTAGGACCTTAAGAATCTGCATGAAAGGAGAACTAGCAGCCGAGTTGCACGGGAGAATGTGAAAAGTGTTCACATGTTGTAAAAACCTGAGAAATCCGTCCGTTTTCGTCATTTGTTATCGAATCGACTTAAAGCCAAATCGTCACATTGGCCTCTCTTCTCTCTGAAACGGTTGTACTTATCGTCTGCAAAGCTATGTCGCGTGCTGCGGTATGTGGAAATACTAAAAGCACCATAGCAGAACACAGATGAAGCTTCTATGTTGATGTAATAGCCAGTAAGAAGTAGTACAATTCAAGTATTAGGTATCGATTATTGACTTTTTAGCTGCGCTTTGGTGCGGTTGGACATGAGCTAGGACCTTAAGATTCTGCATGAAAAGAGAACTAGCAGCCGAGTTGCACGGCAGAATGTGAAAAGTGTTCATATGTAGTAAAAACCTGAGAAATCCGTCCGTTTTCGTCATTTGTTATCGAATCGACTTAAAACCAGAATGTCGCACTTGCCGCTCTTCTCTCTGAAACGGTTGTACTTATCGTCTGCAAAGCTAAGACGTGTGCTGCGGTATGTGGCGACACTAAAACCACCATAGTAAAACACAGATGAAGCATCTAATTAAATGTAATAGCCTGTAAGAAGTAGTACAATTCAAGTTTTAGGTATCGATTATGGACTTTTTAGCTGGCTTTGGCGCCTTGGACATGAGCTAGGACCTTAAGAATCTGCATGAAAGGAGGACTGGAAGCCGAGTTGCACGGGAGAATGTGAAAAGTGTTCATATGTAGTAAAAACCTGAGAAATCCGTCCGTATTCGTCATTTGTTATCGAATCGACTTAAAGCCAGATCGTCACATTGGTCGCTCTTCTCTCTGAAATGGTTGTACTTATCGTCTGCAATACTATGACGTGTGCTGCGGTTTGCGGAGACACTAAAACCACCATAGTAAAACACAGATGAAGCATCTAATTAAATGTAATAGCCTGTAAGAAGTAGTACAATTCAAGTTTTAGGTACCGATTATGGATTTTTAGCTGGCTTTGGCGCCTTGGACATGAGCTAGGACCTTAAGAATCTGCATGAAAGGAGGACTGGCAGCCGAGTTGCACGGGAGAATGTGAAAAGTGTTCATATGTAGTATAAACCTGAGAAATCCGTCCGTTTTCGTCATTTGTTATCGAATCGATTTAAAGCCAGATTGTCACATTGGCCGCTCTTCTATCTGAAACGGTTACATTTATCGTCTGCAAAGCTATGTCGCGTGCTGCGGTATGCGGAGACACTAGAAGCACCATAGTAGAACACAGATGAAGCTTCTAAGTTGATGTAATAGCCAGTAGGAAGTAGTCCAATTCAAGTTTTAGGTATCGATTATTGACTTTTTGGCTGGCTTTGGTGCCTTGGACATGAGCTAGGACTTTAAGATTCTGCATGAAAGGAGGACTAGCAGCCGAGTTGCACTAAGATTGTGAAAAGTGTTCATATGTAGTAAAAACCTAGAAATCCGTCCGTATTCGTTATTTGTTATCGAATCGCCTTGAAGCCAGATCGTCACATTGGCCGCACTTCAGTCTGAAACGGTTACATTTATCGTCTGCAAAGCTATGTCGCGTGCTGTGGTATGCGGGGACACTAAAAGCACCATAGTAGAACACAGATGAAGCCTCAATGTTGATGTAATAGCAAGTGAGAAGTAGTACAATTCAAGTTTTAGTCATAGATTATTGAATTTTTAGCTGGCTTTGGTGCCTTGGACATGAGCTAGGACCTTAACATTTTGCATGGAAGGAGGTCCAGCAGCCGAGTTACACGGGAGAATGTGAAAAGTATTCATATGTAGTAAAAACCTGAGAAATCCGTCCGTTTTCGTCATTTGTTATCGAATCGATTTAAAGCCAGATTGTCACATTGGCCGCTCTTCTATCTGAAACGGTTACATTTATCGTCTGCAAGCTATGTCGCGTGCTGCGGTATGCGGAGACACTAGAAGCACCATAGTAGAACACAGATGAAGCTTCTAAGTTGATGTAATAGCCAGTAAGAAGTAGTACAATTCAAGTTTTAGTTATAGATTATTGACTTTTTAGCTGGCTTTTGTGACTTGGTCATGAGCTAGGACCTTAACATTTTGCATGAAAGGAGGACTAGCAGCCGAGTTGCACTGGAGAATGTGAATAGTGTTCATATGTAGTAAAAACCTGAGAAATCCGTCCGTTTTCGTCATTTGTTATCGAATCGACTTAAAGCCAGATCGTCACATTGGCCGCTCTTCTCTCTGAAACGGTTGTACTTATCGTCTGCAAAGCTATGTCGCGTGCTTCGGTATGCGAGACACTAAAAGCACCATAGTAGAACACAGATGAAGCTTCTCAACTGATGTAATAGCCAGTAAGAAGTAGTACAATTCAAGTTTTAGTTATGGATTATTGACTTTTTAACCTTCTTTGGTGCCCTGGACATGAGCTAGGAACTTAAGATTTTGCATGAAAGGAGGACTAGCAGCCGCGTTGCACGGTAGAATGTGAAAAGTGTTCATATGTAGTAAAAGCCTGAGAAATCCGTCCGTTTTTGTCATTTGTTATCGAATCGACTTAAAGCTAGATTGTCACATTGTCCGCTCTTCTGTCTGAAACAGTTACATTTATCGTCTGCAAAGCTATGTCGCGTGCTGCGGTATGCGGAGACACTAGAAGCACCGTAGTAGAACACTGATGAAGCTTCTAATTTGATGCAATAGCCAGTAAGAAGCAGTACAATTCAAGTTTTAGTTATAGATTATTGACTTTTTAGCTGGCTTTGGTGCCTTGGACATGATCTAGGACCTTAACATTTTGCTTGAAAGGAGGATTAGCAGCCGAGTTGCACGGGAGAATGTGAATTGTGTTCATATGTAGTAAAAACCTGAGAAATCCGCCCGTTTTCGTCAATTGTTATCGAATCGCCTTAAAGCGAGATCGTCACATTGGCCGGTATTCTCTCTGAAACGGTTGTACTTATCGTCTGCAAAGCTATGTCGCGTGCTGTGGTATGCGAGACATTAAATGCACCATAGTAGAACACAGATGAAGCTTCACAACTGATGTAATAGCCAGTAAGAAGTAGTACAATTCAAGTTTTTGTTATCGATTATTGACTTTTTAAACTTGTTTGGTGCCCTGGACATGAGGTAGGACCTTAAGAAATTTCATGAAATTAGGACTAGCAGCCGCGTTTCACGGGAGAATGTGAAAAGTGTTCATATGTAGTAAAAACCTGAGAAATCCGTCCGTTTTCGTCATTTGTTATCGAATCGACTTGAAGCCACATCGTCACATTGGCCGCACTTCAGTCTTAAACGGTTACATTTATCGTCTGCAAAGCTATGTCTCGTTCTGCGGTATGCGGAGACACTAAAAGCACCATAGTAGAACACAGATGGAGCTTCTAGGTTGATGTAATAGCCAGTAAGAAGTAGAAAAATTCAAGTTTTAGTTTTCGATTATTGACTTTTTACTCTACTTTGGTGCCTTGGACATGTTCTAGGACCTTAACGTTTTGCATGAAAGGAGGACTAGCAGCCGCGTTGCACGGGAGACTGTGGAAAGTGTTCATATGTAGTAAAAACCTGAGAAAGGCGTCCGTTTTCTTCATTTGTTATCGAATCGACTTAAAGCCAGATCATCACATTGGCCGCTCTTCTCTCTGAAACGGTTACATTTATCGTCTGCAAAGTCATGTCGCGTGCTGCGGTATGCGGGGACACTAAAAGCACCATAGTAGAACACAGATGAAGCTTCTATGTTGATGTAATAGCAAGTGAGAAGTAGTACAATTCACGTTTGAGGTACCGATTATTGACTTTTTACACATCTTTGGTGCCTTGGATATGAGCTAGGACCTTAACATTTTGCATGAAAGGAGGACCAGCAGCCGAGTTGCACGGGAGAATGTGAGAAGTGTTCATATGTAGTAAAAACCTGAGAAATCCGTCCGTTTTCGTCATTTGTTAACGAATCGACTTAAAGCCAGATCGTCACATTGTCCGCTCTTCTCTCTGAAACGGTAGTAATTACCGTCTGCAAAGCTATGTCGCGTGCTGCTGTATGCGGAGACACTGAAAGCACCATAGTAGAATACAGATGAAGCTTCTAAGAAGGTGTAATAGCCAGTAAGAAGTAGTACAATTCAAGTTTTAGGTATCGATTTTTGAATTTCTACCCTTCTTTTGTGCCTTGGACATGAGCTAGGAACTTAATTTTTTGCATGAAAAGAGGACTAGTAGCTGCGTTGCACGGGAGAATGTGAAAAGTGTTCATATGTAGTAAAAACCTGAGAAATCCTTCCGTTTTCGTCATTTGTTATCGAATCGACTTAAAGCCAGATTGTCACATTGGCCGCTCTTCTGTCTGAAACGGTTACATTTATCGCCTGCAAACCTATGTCGCGTGCTGCGGTATGCGGAGACACTAAAAGCACCATAGTAGAACACAGATGAAGCTTCAAAGTTGATGTAATAGCCAGTAAGAAGTAGTACAATTCAAGTTTTAGTTATAGATTATTAAATTTTTAGCTGGCTTTGGTGCCTTGGACATGAGCTAGGACCTTAACATTTTGCATGAAAGGAAGACTAGCAGCCGAATTGCACAGGAGAATGTGAATAGTGTTCATATGTAGTAAAAACCTGAGAAATCCGCCCGTGTTCGTCATTTGTTATCGAATCGACTTAAAGCCAGATCTTACCATTGGCCGCTCGTCTCTCTGAAACGGTTGTACTTATCGTCTGCAAAGCTATGTCGCGTGCTGCGGTATGCGGAGACACTAAAAGCACCATAGTAGAACACAGATGAAGCTTCTAAGTTGATGTAATAGCCAGTAAGATGTAGTACAATTCATGTTTTCGTTATGGATTTTTGACTTTTTACACTTCTTTGGTGCCTTGGACATGAGCTAGGACCTTAACATTTTGCATGGAAGGAGGACCAGCAGCCGAGTTGCACGGGAGAATGTGAAAAGTATTCATATGTAGTAAAAACCTGAGAAATCCTTCCGTTTTCGTCATTTGTTATCGAATCGACTTAAAGCCAGATTGTCACATTGGCCGCTCTTCTGTCTGAAACCGTTACATTTATCGTCTGCAAAGCTATGTCGCGTGCTGCGGTATGCGGATACACTAGAAGCACCATAGTAGAACACAGATGAAGCTTCTAAGTTGATGTAATAGCCAGTAAGAAGTAGTACAATTCAAGTTTAGAGGACCATACGCAACCGTCTCCATGAAGCTGGGCTACGGTCCTGCACACCGTTAGGCCGTCTTCCGCTCACGCCCCAACATCGTGCAGCCCACCTCCAGTGGTGTCGCGACAGGCGTGAATGTAGGGACAAATGGAGACGTGTCGTCTTCAGCGATGAGAATCGCTTCTGCCGTGGTGCCAATGATGGTCGTATGCGTGTTTGGCGCTGTGCAGGTGAGCGCCACAATCAGGACTGCATACGACCGAGGCACACAGGGCCAACACCCGGCATCATGGTGTGGGGAGCGATCTCCTACACTGGCCGTACACCTCTGGTGATCGTCGAGGGGACACTGAATAGTGCACGGTACATCCAAACCGTCATCGAACCCATCGTTCTACGATTCCTAGACCGGCAAGGGAACTTGCTGTTCCAACAGGACAATGCACGTCCGCATGTATCCCGTGCCACCCAACGTGCTCTAGAAGGTGTAAGTCAACTACCCTGGCCAGCAAGATCTCCGGATCTGTCCCCCATTGAGCGTGTTTGGGACTGGATGAAGCGTCGTCTCACGCGGTCTGCACGTCCAGCACGAACGCTGGTCCAAGTCGCCACGTGGAAATGGCATGGCAAGCCGTTCCACAGGACTACATCCAGCATCTCTACGATCGTCTCCGTGGGAGAATAGCAGTTTGCATTGCTGCGAAAGGTGGATATACAATGTACTAGTGCCGACATTGTGCATGCTCTGTTGCCTGTGTCTATGTGCCTGTGGTTCTGTCTGTGTGATCATGTGATGTATCCGACCCCAGGAATGTGTCAATAAAGTTTCCCCTTCCAGGGACAATGAATTCACGGTGTTCGTATTTCAATTTCCAGGAGTGTATTAAGGTGCTACTAGTGTCTCCGCATACTGCAGCACGCGACATAGTTTTCCACATGATAAATGTAACCGATTCAGATAGAGGAGCGACCAATATGACGATCTGGCATTACGTCGATTCGATAGCAAGTGACAAAAACGAGCGAATTCCTCACGTTTTCACTACATATGAAGAGTTTTCACATTACCCGGTGCAACGCGGCTGCTAGACCTCCCTTCATGCAAAAGCTTAAGGTCCTAGCACATATCCAAGGCACCAAGGAAGGGTAAAAAGTCAATAATCGATAACTAAAGCTTGAATTGTACTACTTCTAACTGGCTATTATATCAACTTAGAAGCTTCATCTGTGTTTTACTATGGTGCTTTTACTGTCTCCTCGTACCGCAGCACACGACATAGCTTTGCAGACGATAAATATAACCGTTAAAGAGAGAAGTGTCGCCAATATGACGATCTGGCATTAAGTAGATTCGATAGCAAATGACGAAAACGTGCAGATTTCTCAGCTTTTCACCACAAATGAACACTTTTCACATTCCCCCGTGCAACGCGGCTGCTAGACCTCCCTTCATGCCAAATCTTAAGGTCATAGCTCATCTCCAAAGCACCAAATCCGTCGAAATAGTCAATAATCGATAACTAAAACTTGAATTTTACTGCTTCGTACTCTTTATCACATCAACTTAGAAGCTTCTTCTGTGTTCTATTATGGTGCTACTAGTGTCTCCGCATATCGCAGCACGCGACATGGTTTTCCACATGATAAATATAACCGTTTCTAATAGAAGAGCGGCCAATATGACGATCTGGCATTACGTCGATTCAATAGCAAGTGACGAAAACCAGAGGATTGCTCACGTTTTCACTACATATGAAGAGTTTTCACATTCCCCCGTGAAACGCGGCTGCCAGACCTCCCTTCATGTAAAATCTTAAGGTCCTAGCTCATGTCCAAGGCACCAAAGCCGTCTAAAAAGTCAATAAACGATAAATAAAACTTGAATTTTACTGCTTCGTACTGGCTATCACATCAACTTAGAAGCTTCTTCTGTGTTCTAATATATTGCTTTTAGTGTCTCCGCATACCGCAGCACGCGACATAGCTTTGCACACGATAAATATAATCGTTAAAGAGAGACGTGTGGCCAATGTGACGATCTGGCATTAAGTCGATTCGATAGCAAATGAAGAAAACGTGCGAATTTCTCAGGTTTCCACTACAAATGAACACGTTTCACATTCCCCCGTGCAACGCGGCTGCTAGACCTCCCTACATGCAAAATCTTAAGGTCCTAGCTCATATCCAAGGCACCAAAGCCTTCGAAAATTTCAATAATCGATAACTAAAATTTGAATTGTACTGCTTCGTACTCATTATCACATCAAATTAGAAGCTTCTTGTGTGTTCTATTATAGTGCTTTTAGTGTCTCCGCATACCGCAGCACGCTATATAGCCTTGCACACGA
Source organism: Schistocerca gregaria (assembly GCF_023897955.1). Taxonomy (NCBI): domain Eukaryota; kingdom Metazoa; phylum Arthropoda; class Insecta; order Orthoptera; family Acrididae; genus Schistocerca; species Schistocerca gregaria. The sequence goes on along the minus strand of NW_026061721.1, from coordinate 29,597 downwards.
TAAATGTAACCGTTTCAGAGAGAAGAGCGGCCAATATGACGATCTGGCATTAAGTCGATTCGATAGCAAATGACGAAAACGGGCGCATTTCTGAGGTTTTCACTACGTATGAACACTTTTCACATTCCCCGTGCAACGCGTATTCTAGACAACCACTCATGCAAAATCGTAAGGTCATAGCTCATGTCCAAGTCAACGCGGCTGTTAGTCCTCCTTTCGTGCAAAATCTTAAGTTCCTAGCTCATGTCCAAGGCACCAAAGAAGGGTAAATAGTCAATAATCGATACCTAAAACTTGAATTGTACTACTTCTTACTGTCTATTACACCTTCTTAGAGGCTTCATCTGTGTTCTACTATGGTGCTTTTAGTGGCTCCGCATACCGCAGCACGCGACATAGCTTTGGAGACGATAAGTACAAGCGTTTCAGAGAGAAGAGCGGCCAATGTGACGATCTGGCTTTAAGTCGATTCGATAACAAATGACGAAAACGGACGGATTTCTCTAGTTTTTACTACATATGAACGCTTTTCACATTCTCCCGTGCAACTCGGCTGCTAGTCTTCCTTTCATGCAAATCGTTAAGGTCCTAGCTCATATCCAAGGCATCAAAGCCAGCTAAAAAGTCAATAATCGATAACTAAAACTTGAATTGTACTACTTCTTTCTGGCTATTACATCAACTTAGAAGCTTCATCTGTGTTCTGCTATAGTGCTTTTAGATTCTCCGCATACCGCAGCACGCGACATAGCTTTTCAGACGATAAGTACAACCGTTTCAGAGAGAAGAGCGGCCAATGTGAAGATCTGGCTTTAAGTCGATTCGATAACAAATGACGAAGACGGATGGATTTCTCAGATTTTTACTACATATGAACCCTTTTCACATTCTCCCATGGAACGTGTTTACTTCTCCTTTCATGCAAAATCTTAAGTTACTTGCTCATATCCAAGGCACAAAAGAAGGGTAAAAAGTCAATAATCCATAACTAAAACCTGAATTGTACTACTTCTTACTGGCTATTACATCAATTTAGAAGCTTCATCTGTGTTCTACTATGGTGCTTTTAGTGTCTCCGCATACCGCAGCACGCGACATAGCTTTGCAGACGATAAGTACAACAGTTTCAGAGAGAAGAGCGGCCAATGTGAAGATCTGGCTTTAAGTCGATTCCATAACAAATGACGAACACGGACGGATTTCTCTGGTTTTTACTACATATGAACACTTTTCACATTCTCCCGTGCAACTCGGCTGCTAGTCCTCCTTTCATGCAAAATGTTACGGTCCTAGATCATGTCCAAGGCACCAAAGCCAGCTAAAAAGTCAATAATCTATAACTAAAACTTGAATTGTACTACTTCTTACTGGCTATTACATCAACTTAGAAGCTTCATCTGTGTTCTACTCCGGTGCTTCTAGTGTCTCCGCATACCGCAGCACGCGACATAGCTTTGCAGACGATAAATGTAACTGTTTCAGACAGAAGAAAGGACAATGTGACAATCTACCTTTAAGTCGATACGATAACAAATGACGAAAACGGACGAATTTCTCAGGTTTTTACTACATATGAACGCTTTTCACATTCTCCCGTGCAACTCGCCTGCTAGTCTTCCTTTCATGCAAATCGTTAAGGTCCTAGCTCATATCCAAGGCATCAAAGCCAGCTAAAAAGTCAATAATCGATGCCTTAAACTTGAATTGTACTACTTCTTACTGGCTATTACATCAACTTAGAAGCTTCATCTGTGTTCTACTATGGCGATTTTAGTGTCTCCGCATACCGCAGCACGCGACATAGCTTTTCAGACGATAAGTACAACCGTTTCAGAGAGAAGAGCGGCCAATGTGACGATCTGGCTTTAAGTCGATTCGATAACAAATGACGAAAACGGGCGGATATCTCAGGTTTTTACTACATATGAACCCTATTCACATTCTCCCGTGCAACTCGGCTGCTAGTCCTCCTTTCATGCAGAATCTTAAGTTCCTAGCTCATGTCCAGGGCACGAAAGAAGGTTAAAAAGTCAATAATCCATAACTAAAACTTGAATTTTACTACTTCTTACTGGCTATTACATCAATTTAGAAGCTTCTTCTGTGTTCTACTACGGTGCATTTAATGTCTCGCATACCACAGCACGCGACATAGCTTTGCAGACGATAAGTACAACCGTTTCAGAGAGAAGAGCGGCCAATGTGACGATCTGGCTTTAAGTCGATTCGATAACAAATGACGAAAACGGGCGGATTTTTCAGGTTTTTACTACATATGAACACTATTCACATTCTCCCGTGCAACTCGGCTGCTAGTCCTCCTTTCATGCAAAATGTTACGGTCCTAGATCATGTCCAAGGCACCAAAGCCAGCTAAAAAGTCAATAATCTATAACTAAAACTTGAATTGTACTACTTCTTACTGGCTATTACATCAACTTAGAAGCTTCATCTGTGTTCTACTCCGGTGCTTCTAGTGTCTCCGCATACCGCAGCACGCGACATAGCTTTGCAGACGATAAATGTAACTGTTTCAGACAGAAGAAAGGACAATGTGACAATCTACCTTTAAGTCGATACGATAACAAATGACGAAAACGGACGAATTTCTCAGGTTTTTACTACATAAGAACACTTTTCACATTCTCCCGTGCAACGCGGCTGCTAGTCCTCCTTTCATGCAGAATCTTAAGTTCCTAGCTCATGTCCAAGGCACCAAAGAAGGGTAAAAAGTCAACAATCGATACCGAAAACTTGAATTGTACTACTTCTTAATGGCTATTACATCAACTTAGAAGCTTCATCTGTTTTCTACTATGGTGCTTTTAGTGTCTCCGCATACCGCAGCACGCGACATAGCTTTGCAGATGATAAGTAGAACCGTTTCACAGAGACGAGCGGCCAATATCAAGATCTGGCTTTAAATCGATTCAATAATAAATGACGATACGGACGGATTTCTCAGGTTTTTTACTACATATGAACACTTTTCACATTCTCCCGTGCAACTCGGCTGCTAGTCCTCCTTTCATGCGGAATATTAAGGTCCTAGCTCATGTCCAAGCCACCAAAGCCAGCTAAAAAGTCAATAATCGATACCTAAAACTTGAATTGTACTACTTCGTACTTCTAAGCTTCTATGTTGATATAATAGCCAGTTAGAAGTAGTACAATTCAAGCTTTAGTTATCGATTATTGACTTTTTACCCTTCTTTGGTGCCTTGGATATGTGCTAGGACCTTACGATTTTGCATGAAGTGAGGTCTAGCAGCCACGTTTCATGGGGGAATGTGAAACGTGTTCATATGTAGTGAAAACTTGAGAAATCAGCCCGTTTCGTGTTTTGCTATCGAATCAACTTAATGCCAGATTGTCATATTGGCCGCTCTTTTCTCTGAAACGGTTCCATTTATCGTGTGCAAACCTATGTCGCGAGCTGCGGAATGCCTGAACACTAAAAGCATAATAATAGAACACAGAAGAACCTTCTAAGTTGATGTGACTGTCATGTGCAAAGCTATGTCGCGTGCTGCGGTATGCGGAGACACTAAAAACTGCATAATAGAACACACAAGAAACTACTAAGTTGATGTGATAGCCAGTACGAAGCAGTGCAATTCAAGTTTTAGTTATCGATTATTGACTTTTTAGACGGCTTTGGTGCCGTGGGCATGAGCAAGGACCTTAAGATTTTCCAGGGAGGGAGGTCTAGCCGCCGTGTTGCATGGGGGAGTGTGAAAAGTGTTCATATGTAGTGAAAACCGGAGAAATCCGCCCGTTTTCGTCATATGCTAATGAATCGACTTAATGCCAGATCGTCAAATTGGCCGCTCTTCTCTCTGAAACGGTTACATTTGTCATGTGCAAAGCTATGTCGCGTGCTGCGGTATGCGGAGACACTAAAAACTGCATAATAGAACACACAAGAAACTACTAAGTTGATGTGATAGCCAGTACGAAGCAGTGCAATTCAAGTTTTAGTTATCGATTATTGACTTTTTAGACGGCTTTGGTGCCGTGGGCATGAGATAGGACCTTAAGATTTTCCGAGGAGGGAGGTCTAGCCGCCGCGTTGCATGGGGGAGTGTGAAAAGTGTTCATATGTAGTGAAAACCGGAGAAATCCGCCTGCTTTCGTCATTTTGCTATAGAATCGACTTAATGCCAGATCGTCATATTGGCCGCTTTTCTCTCTGAAACGGTTACATTAATCGTGTGCAAAGCTATGTCGCGTGCTGCGGTATAAGGAGACACTAAAAGCACCATAACAGAACACAGAAGAAATTTCTAAGTTGATGTGTTAGAACACAGGAGAAGCATCTACGTTGATGTGAAAGCCAGCACGTAGCAGTACAATTTAAGTTTTAGTTATCGATTATTGCCTTTTTAGACGGCTTTGGTGAAAGGACATGAGCTCGGAGCTTGAGATTTTGCAGGGAGGGAAGTATAGCTGCCGCGTTGCATTTGGGAATGTGAAAAGTGTTCATATGTAGTGAAAACCTGAGAAATCCGCCCGTTTTCGTCATTTGCTATCGAATCGACTTAATGCCAGATCGTCATATTGGCCGCTCTTCTCTCTGAAACTGTTACATTTGTCGTGTGCAAAGCCATATCGCGTGCTGCGGTATGCGGAGACACTAAAAACAGCATAATAGAACACACAAGAAGCTTCTATGTTGATCTGATAGCCAGTACGAAGCAGTGTAATTCAAGTTTTAGTTATAGATTATTGACTTTTTAGACGGCTTTGGTGCATTGGACATGAGCTAGGACCTTAAGATTTTGCATGAAGGGAGGTCTAGTAGCCACGTTGCACGACAGAATGTGAAAAGTGTTCATATGTTGTAAAAACCTGAGAAATCCGCCCGTTTTCGTTATTTACTGTCGAATCGACCTAATGCCAGATCTTCATATTGGCCGCTCTTCTCTCTTAAACGGTTACATTTATCGTGTGCAAAGCTATCTCGCCTGCTGCGGAATGCCTAGACACTAAATGCACCATAATAGAACATAGGAGAAGCATCTAAGTTGATGTGATAGCCAGTACGAAGCCGTACATTTCAAGTTTTAGTTATCGATTATTGACTTTTTAGACGGCTTTGGCGCCTTGGACATGAGCTAGTAATTTAAGATTTTGCATCAAGGTAGGTATAGTAGCCGCGTTGCACAGGGGAATGTGGAAAGTGTTCATATGTAGTGAAAACCTGAGAAATCTGCCCGTTTTCGTCATTTGCTATCGAATCGACTTAATGCCAGATCGTCATATTGATGGTTCTTCTCTCTGAAATTTTTACATTTATCGTGTGCAATGCTATGTCGCGTGCTGCGGTATGTGGAGACACGAAAAGCACCATAATATAATACAAAAGAAGCATCTAAGTTGATGTGATAGAAAGTACGAAGCAGTATAATTCAAGTTTTAGTTATCAATTATTGAATTTTTAGACGATTCTGGTGCCTTGGATATGAGCTAGGACCTTACGACCCTGCATGAAGGGAGGTATAACACCCGCGTTGCACGCGAGAATGTGAAAAGTGTTTATATGTAGTGAAAACCTGAGAAATCCGCCCGTTTTCGTCATTTGCTATCGAATCGACTTAATGCCAGATCGTCATATTGGCCTGTATTCTCTCTGAAACGGTTACATTTATCGTGTGCAAACCTATGTCGCGAGCTGCGGAATGCCTGAACACTAAAAGCACCATAATACAACACAGAAGAAGCATCTCAGTTGATGTGATAGAAAGTACTTAGCCGTACATTTCAAGTTTTAGTTATCGATTATTGACTTTTTAGACGGCTTTGGTGCATTGGACATGAGCTAGGACCTTAAGATTTTGCATGAAGGGAGGTCTAGCAACCACGTTGCACGAGAGAATGTGAAAAGTGTTCATATGTTGTAAAAACCTGAGAAATCTGCCCGTTTTCGTTATTTGCTATCGAATCGACCTAATGCCAGATCTTCATATTGGCCGCTCTTCTCTCTTGAACGGTTACATTTATCGTGTGCAAAGCTATCTCGCCTGCTCGGAATGCCTAGACACTAAAAGCACCATAATGGAACATAGGAGAAGCATCTAAGTTGATGTGATAGCCATTACGAAGCCGTACATTTTAAGTTTTAGTTATCGATTATTGACTTTTTAGACGGCTTTGGTGCCTTGGACATGAGCTAGTACCTTAAGATTTTGTAAGAAGGTACGTATAGCAGCCGCGTTGCACAGGGGAATGTGAAAAGTGATCATATGTAGTGAAAACCTGAGAAATCTGCCCGTTTTCGTCATTTGCTATCGAATCGACTTAATGCCAGATCGTCATATTGACGGTTCTTCTCTCTGAAATGGTTACATTTATCGTGTGCAATGCTATGTCGCATGCTGCGGTATGTGGAGACACGAAAAGCACCATAATATAATACAAAAGAAGCACCTAAGTTAATGTGATAGCCAGTACGAAGCAGTACAATTCAAATTTCAGTTATCGATTATTGCCTTTTTTAGACGGCTTTGGTGCCTTGGACATGAGCTAGGACCTTCAGATTTTGCAGGAAGGGAGGTCTAGCAGCCGCGTTGCATGGGAGAATGTGAAAAGTGTTGATATGTAGTGAAAACCGGAGAAATCCGCTGCTTTCGTCATTTGCTATAGAATCGACTTAATGCCAGATCGTCATATTGGCCGCTTTTCTCTCTGAAACGGTTACATTTATCGTGTGCAAAGCTATGTCGCGTGCTGCGGTATGAGGAGACACTAAAAGCACCATAACAGAACACAGAAGAAATTTCTAAGTTGATGTGATAGAACACAGAAGAAGCTTCTAAGTTGATGTGAAAGCCAGCACGTAGCAGTACAATTCAAGTTTTGGTTATCGATTATTGAGTTTTTAGACGGCTTTGGTGAATCGAACATGATCTAAGACCTTAAGATTTGGCATGAAGGGAATTCCAGCAGCCACGTTGCACGGGGTGATGTGAAAAGTTTCGTATGTAGTGAAAAGCTGAGAAATCCGCCAGTTTTCGTTATTTGCTATCGAATCGACCTAATGCCAGATCTTCATATTTGCCGCTCTTCTCTCTTGAACGGTTACATTTATCGTGTGCAAAGCTATCTCGCCTACTGCGGAATGCCTAGACACTAAAAGCACCATAATGGAACACAGATGAAGCATCTAAGTTGATGTGATAGAAAGTACTTAGCCGTACATTTCAAGTTTTAGTTATCGATTATTACCTTTTTAGACGGCTTTGGTGCCTTGGACATGAGCTGGGACCTTAAGATGTTGCATGAACGGAGGTCTAGCAGCCACGTTGCAAGAGAGAATGTGAAAAGTGTTCATATGTAGTGAATACCTGAGAAATCCGCCCGTTTTCTTTATTTGCTATCGAATCGACCTAATGCCAGATCGTCATATTGTCCGCTCTTCTCTCTGAAACTGTTACATTTGTCGTGTGCAAAGCCATATCGCGTGCTGCGGTATGCGGAGACACTAAAAACAGCGTAATAGAACACACAAGAAGCTTCTAAGTTGATGTGATACCAGTACGAAGCAGTACAATTCAAGTTTTAGTTATCGATTATTGACTTGTCAGACGGCTTTGGTGCCTTCAACAAGAGCTGTGACATTAAGATTTTGCATGAAGGGAGGTCTAGCCGCCACGTTGCTCGGGGGAATGTGAAAAGTGTTCATATGTAGTGAAAACCTGAGAGATCCGCCCGTTTTCGTCATTTGCTATCGAATCGACTTAATGCCAGATCGTCATATTGGCCGGTATTCTCTCTGAAACGGTTACATTTATCGTGTGCAAACCTATGTCGCGAGCTGCGGAATGCCTGAACACTAAAAGCACCATAATAGAACACAGAAGAAGCATCTAAGTTGATGTGATAGAAAGTACTTAGCCGTACATTTCAAGTTTTAGTTATCGATTATTGACTTTTTAGACAGCTTTGGTGCATTGGACATTAGCTAGGACCTTAAGATTTTGCATGAAGGGAGGTCTAGCAGCCACGTTGCACGAGACAATGTGAAAAGTGTTCATATGTTGTAAAAACCTGAGAAATCCGCCCGTTTTCGTTATTTGCTATCGAATCGACTTAATGCGAGATCGTCATATTGACGGTTCTTCTCTCTGAAATGGTTACATTTATCGTGTGCAATGCTATGTCGCGTGCTGCGGTATGTGGAGACACGAAAAGCACCATAATATAATACAAAAGAAGCACCTAAGTTAATGTGATAGCCAGTACGAAGCAGTACAATTCAAGTTTCAGTTATCGATTATTGCATTTTTTAGACGGCTTTGGTGCCTTAGACATGAGCTACGACCTTCAGATTTTGCAGGAAGGGAGGTCTAGCAGCCGCGTTGCTTGGGAGAATGTGAAAAGTGTTGATATGTAGTGAAAACTTGTGAAATCCGCCCGTTTTCGTTATTTGCTATCGAATCGACCTAATGCCATCTCGTCAAATTTGCCGCCCTTCTCTCTGAAACGGTTACATTTATCGTGTGCAAAGCTATGTCGCGTGCTGCGGTATGCGGAGACACTAAAAGCACCATAACAGAACACAGAAGAAGCTTCTATGATGAAGTGATAGCCACTACGAAGCAGTACAATTCAAGTTTTAGTTATCGATTATTGACTTTTTAGACGGCATTGGTTCCTTTGACATGAGCTACGACCTTACGATATTGCATGAAAGGATGTCTAGGAGCTGCGTTGCACGGGGGAATGTGAAAAGTGTTCATATATAGTGGAAACCTTTTTCCTTTGACATGAGCTACGACCTTACGATATTGCATGAAAGGATGTCTAGGAGCTGCGTTGCACGGGGGAATGTGAAAAGTGTTCATATATAGTGGAAAACTGAGAAATCCGCCCGTTTTCGACATTTGCTATCGAATCGACTTAGTGCCAGATCGTCATATTGCCCGCTCTTCTCTCTTAAATGGTTACATGTATCGTGTGCAAAGCTATGTCGCGTGCTGCGATATGTGGAGACACTAAAAGCACCATAACAGAACACAGAAGAAGCGTCTAAATTGATGTGATAGCCAGTACCAAGCAGTACAATTTATGATTTTGTTATCGATTATTGACTTTTTAGACGGCTTTGGTTCCTTTGACATGAGCTACGACCTGTCCTGATGTGATAGCCTGTACGAAGCAGTACAATTCAAGTTTTAGTTATCGGTTATTGAATTTTTAGACTATATTGGTGAATTGGACATTAGCTAGGACCTTACGACCTTGAATGAAGGGGGGTCTAGCAGCCGCGTTGCACGGGAGAATGTGAAAACTGTTCATATGCATTGAAAACCTGAGAAATCCGCTTGTTTTCGTCATTTCCTATCGAATCGACTTAATGCCAGATCGTCATATTGGCCGGTATTCTCTCTGAAACGATTACATTTATAGTGTGCAAAGATATGTCGCGTGCTGTGGTATGCGGAGACACTAAAAGCATCATAATGGAACACAGAAGATGCTTCTAAGTTGATGTGATAGCCAGTAAGAAGCAGTACAATTCAAGTTTTAGTTATCGATTATTGACTTTTTAGATGGAGATGAGCTGGGACTTTACGATTTGCATGAGGGAGTTATAGCAGCCGCGTTGCACGTTGGAATGTGAAAAATGTTCATATGTAGTGAAAACCTGAGAAATCCTCCAGTTTTCGTCATTTGCTATCGAATCGACTTTTGCCAGATGGTCATATTGGCCGCTCTTCTCTCTGAAACGGTTACATTTATCGTGTGCAAAGCTACGTTTCGTGCTGCGTTATGCGGAGACACTAAAAGGACCATAATGGATCACAGAAGAAGCTTCTAAGTTGATGTGATAGCCAGTACGACGCAGTACTATTGTAGTTTTAGTTATCAATTATTGACTTTTTAGACGGGGTTTGGTGCCTTGTACATGAGCTAGGACCTTACGATTTTGTATGAAGGGAGGTCTAGCAGCCGCGTTGCACGGGAGAATGTGAAATGTGTTCATGTGTGGTGAAAACCTGAGAAATCCGCCCGTTTTCTTCATTTGCTATCGAATCGAATTAATGCCAGATCGTCATATTGCCCGCTATTCTCTCTGAAATGATTACGTTTATCGTGTGCAAAGCTATGTCGCGTGCTGCGGTATGCGGAGACACTAAAAGCACCATAACAGAACACAGAAGAAGCTTCTATGATGACATGATATCCAGTACGAAGCAGTACAATTCAAGTTTCAGTTATCGATTATTGACTTTTAAGAAGGCTTTGGTTCCTTTGACATAAGCGTCGACCTTAAGATATTGCATGAAGGGAGATCTAGGAGCTGCGTTGCATGGGGGAATGTGAGATGTGTTCATATGTAGTGAAAACCTGAGAGATCCGCCCGTTTTCGTCACTTGCTATCGAATCGACTTAATGCCAGATCGTCATATTGGCCGCTCTTCTCTCTGAATCGGTTACATTTATCGTGTGCAAAGCAAGGCCTCGCGCTGCGGTATGCGGAGACACTAAACGCACCATAATAGATCACAGAAGAAGCTTCTCAGTTGATATGATAGGCAGTACGAAGCAGTACAGTTCAAGTTTTAGTTATCGATTATTGACTTTTTAGACTGCTTTGGTGCCTTGGACATGAGCTAGGACCTTACGATTTTGAATGAAAGGAGGTCTAACATCCGCGTTGCACTGGAGACCGTGAAAAGTTTTCATATGCAAAAAAAACCTGAGAAATCTGCCCGTTTTCGTCATTTGCTATCGAATCGACTAAATGCCAGATCGCCATTTTGGCTGGTATTCTCACTAAAACGGTTACATTTATCGTGTGCAAAGCCATGTCGCGTGCTGCGCTATGCGGAGACACTAAAAGCACCATAATAGAACACAGAAGAAGCTTCTAAGTTGATGTGATAGCCAAAACGAAGCAATAAAATTCAATTTTTAGCTATCGATTGTTGACTTTTTAGACGGCTTCGGTGCCTTGGACATGAGCTAGGACCTTAAGATTTTGCTTGAAGGGAGATCTAGGAGCCGCGTTGCACGGGGGAATGTGAAAAGTGTTCATATAAAGTGAAAACCTGTGAAATCCGCCAATTTTCGTCATTTGCTATCGAATCGACTTTTGTCATATCGTCAAATTGGCCGCTCTTCTCTATGAAACGGTTACATTCATCGTGTGCAAAGCTATGTCGCGTGCTGCGGTATGCGGAGACACTAAAAACACCACAATAGCACAGATGAAGCTTCTAAATTGATGTGATAGCCAGTACGAAGCAGTACAATTCAAGTTTTAGTTATCGATTATTGAATTTTTAGGCGATTTTCGTGCCTTGGACATGAGCTAGGACCTTACCAACTTGCATGAATGGAGGACTAGCAGACGCGTTGCACGGGAGAATGTAAAAAGAGTTCATAAGTAGTGAAAACGTGAGAAATCCGACCGTTTTCGTCATTTGCTATCGAATCGACTAAATGCCAGATCGTCATATTGGCGGCTCTTCTCTCGAAAACGGTTACATTTATCGTGTGCAAAGCTATGTCGCGTGCTTCGGTATGCGGAGACACTAAAAGCACCATAATACAACACAGATGAAGTTTCTAAGTTGTTGTGATAGCCAGTAAGAAGCAGTACAATTCAAGTTTTAGTTATCGATTACTGACTTTTTAGACGGGTTTGGTGCCTTGGACATGAGCTAGGACGTTAAGATTTTGCATGAGGGAGTTCTAGCAGCCGTCTTTCACGGGGGAATGTAAAATGTGTTCATATGTAGTGTAAACCTGAGAAATCGCCCCGTTTTCGTCATTTGCTATCGAATCGACTAAATGCCAGATCGTCATATTGCCCGCTCTTCTCTCTGAAACGGTTACATTTATCGTGTGCAACGCTATGTCGCGTGCTGCGGTATGCGGAGACACTAAACGCACCATAACAGAACACAAAAGAAGCTTCCAAATTGGTGTGATAGCCAGTCCGAAGCAGTACATTTCAAGTTTCAGTTATCGATTATTGACTTTTTAAACGGCCTTGGTGCCTTGGACATGAGCTAGGACCTTAAGATTTTGCATAAAGGTAGGTCTAGTAGCCGCGTTGCACTGTGGAATATGAAAACTGTTCATACGTTGTGAAAACCTGAGAAATCCGCCCGTTTTCGTCATTTGCTATCGAATCGACTTAATGCCAGATCGTCATATTGGCCGGTATTCTCTCTGAAACGGTTACATTTATCGTGTGCAAAGCAATGCCGCTGCTGTGGTATGCGGAGACACTAAAAGCACCATAATAGAACACAGAACAAGCTTCTAAGTTGATGAGATAGTCAGTACTAAGCAGTAATATTGAAGTTTTAGTTATCGATTATTGACTTTTCAGACGATTTTGGTGACTTGGGCATGAGCTAGGACCTTACGACCTTGCATGACGGGAAGTTTAGCAACCGCGTTGGACGGGGGAATGTGAAAAGTGTTCATAAGTAGTGTAAACGTGAGAAATCCGCCCGTTTTCGTCATTTGCTATCGAATCGACTTAATGCCAGATCGCCATATTGGCAGCTCGTCACTCTGAAACGGTTACATTTATCGTGTGCAAAGCTATGTCGCGTGCTGTGGAATACGGAGACACTAGAAGCACTATAATAGAACACAGAAAAAGCTTCTAGGTTGATGTGATCGCCAGTACGAAGCAGTACAATTCAAGATTTAGTTACAGATTATTGACTTTTTAGACGATTTTGGTGCCATGTACATGCGCTAGGACCTTACGACCTTGCATGAAAGGAGTCTAGCAGCCGCGTTGCACGGGGGAATGTGAAAAGTGTTCATATGTAGTGAAATCCTGAGAAATCCGCTCGTTTTCGTCATTTGCTATCGAATCGACTTAATGCCAGATCGTCATATTGGCCGCTCTTCTCTCTGAAATGTTTACATTTCTCGTGTGCAAAGCTATGAAAGCTATGTCGCGTGCTGCGGTATGCGGAGACACTAAAAGCTCCATAATAGAACACAGAATAAGCTTCTAAGTTGATGTGATAGAAAGTACGCAGCAGTACAATTCAGGTTTTAGGTATCGATTATTACCTTTTTAGACGGCTTCGGTGCCTTGGACATGATCCAGGACCTTAAGATTTTGCATGAAGGGAGGTCTAGCAGCCGCGTTGCACGGGGGAATGTGAAAAGTGTTCATATGTTGTAAAAACCTGAGAAATTCGCCCGTTTTCGTTATTTGCCATGGAATAGACTTTAGCCAGATCGTCATATTGGGCGCTCTTTTCTCTGAAACGGTTACATTTATCGTGTGCGAAGCTTTGTCGCGTGCTGCGGTATGTGGAGACACTAAAAGCACGATAATAGAAAACATAAGAAGCTTCTAAGATGGTGTGATAGCCAAAACGAAGCAGTACAATTCAATTTTTAGCTATCGATTGTTGACTTTTTAGACGGCTTTGGTGCCTTGGACATGAGCTTGGACGTTAAGATTTTGCATGAGGGAGTTCTAGCACCGGTCTTTCACGGGGGAATGTGAAATGTGTTCATATGTAGTGAAAACCTGAGAAATCCCCCCGTTTTGGTCATTTGCTATCGAATCGACTTCATGCCATATCGTCATATTGGACGCTCTTCTCTCGGAAACGATTATTTTTTTCGTGTGCAAAGCTATGTCGCGTGCTGTGGTTGCGGAGGCACTAGAAGCACCATAATAGAACACAGAAGAAGCTTCTAGGTTGATGTGATAGCCAGTACGAAGCAGTACAATTCAAGATTTAGTTATCGATTATTGACTTTTTAGACGATATTTGTGCCTTGGACATGCGCTGGGACCTTAAGACCTTGCATGAAAGCAGTCTAGCTGCCACGTTGGACGGGGGAATGTGAAAAGTGTTCAAATGTAGTGAAATCCTGTGAAATCCACTCGTTTTCGTCATTTCCTATCGAATCGACTTAATGCCAGATCGTCATATTGGCCTCTCTTCTCTCTTAAACGGTTACATTTATCCTGTGCAAAGCTATGTCGCGTGCTGCGGTATGCGGAGACACTAAAGGCATCATAATAGAACACAGAAGAAGCTTCTAAGTTGAAGTGATAGCCAGTACGAAGCAGTCCAATTCAAGTTTTAGTTAACGATTATTTACTTTTTAGACGGCTTTGGTGACTTGGACATGAGCTAGGACATTACGATTTTGCATGAATGGAGGTCTAGCATCCGCGTTCCTCGGGTGAATGTGAAATGTGTTCATATGTAGTGAAATTCTGAGAAATCCGCCCGTTTTCGTCATTTGCTATCGAATCGACTTAATGCCAGATCGTCATATTGGCCGGAATTCTCTCTGAAACGGTTACATTTGTCGTGTGCAAAGCTATGTCGCGTGCTGCGGTATGCGGAGACACTAAACGCTCCATAATAGAACACAGAATAAGCTTCTAAGTTGAAGTGATAGAATGTACGCAGCAGTACAATTCAAGTTTTAGGTATCGATTATTACCTTTTTAGACAGCTTCGGTGCCTTGGACAAGATCCAGGACCTTAAGATTTTGCATGAAGCGAGTTCTAGCAACCGCGTTGCACGGGGGAATGTGAAAAGTGTTCATATGTAGTGGAAACATGAGAAATCCGCCCGTTTTCGTCATTTGCTATCGAATCGACTTTTGCCAGATCGTCATATTTGCCGCTCTTCTCTATGAAACGGTTACAATTATCGTGTGCAAAGCTATGTCGCGTGCTGCGGAATGCGGAGACACTACAAGCACCATAGTAGAACACAGAAGAAGCTTCTAAGTTGACGTAATAGCCAGTAAGAAGCCGTAAAATAATTCTTTTAGCTATCGATTATTGACATTTTAGTCGGCTTTGGTGCACTGGACATGAGCTAGGATATTAAGATTTTGCATGAGGGAGTTCTAGCAGCCGCGTTGCACGGGGGAATGTGCAAAGTGTTCATATGTAGTAAAAACCGAGAAATCCGCCGATTACGTCATTTGCTATCGAATCGACTTTTGTGAGATCGTCATATTGGCCGCCCTTCTCTCTGAAACGGTTACATTTATCGTGTGAAAAGTATGTCGCGTGCTGCGGTATGCGTAGACAATAAAAGCACCATAATAGAACACAGAAGAAGCTTCTAAGTTGATGTGATAGCCAAAACGAAGCAGTACAATTCAAGTTTTACCTATCGATTATTGACTTTTTAGACGGCGTTGGTGCCTTCGACATGAGCTAGGACCTTAAAATTTTGCATGAATGGAGATCTAGCAGCCGCGTTGCACGGGGGAATGTGAAAAGTGTTCTTATGTAGCGAAAACCTGAGAAATCCGCCCGTCTTCGTCATTTGCTGTCGATTCGAGTTTTGCCAGATCGCCATATTGGCCGGTTTTCACCCTGAGAAGGTTACATTTATCGTTAGGAAAG
This sequence comes from Schistocerca gregaria, assembly GCF_023897955.1. Lineage (NCBI taxonomy): Eukaryota > Metazoa > Arthropoda > Insecta > Orthoptera > Acrididae > Schistocerca > Schistocerca gregaria. Next base: position 14,217 of record NW_026061721.1, on the reverse strand, counting down.
CTATGTCACGTGCTGCGGTATGCGGAGTCACTAAAAGCACCATAATAGATCAAAGAAGAAGCTTCTAAGTTGATGTGATATCCAGTTCGAAGCAGTCCAATTCAAGTTTTAACTAGCGATTATTGACTTTTTAGACGGCTTTCGTGGCTTGGACATGAGGTAGGTCCTTAAGATTTTGCATTAGGGAGGTCTAGCAGCCGCGTTTGACGAGGGAATGTGAGAAGTGTTCATATGTAGTGAAAACCTGGGAAATCCGCCCGTTCTCCTCATTTGCTATCGAATCGACGTTTGAAAGATCGTCGTATTGGCAGCTCTTCTCACTGAAACGGTTACATTTATCGTGTGCAAAGCTATGTCTCGTGCTGCGGTATGCGGAGACACTAAAACCTCCATAATAGAACACAGAAAAAGCTTCTAAGTTGATGTGATAGCCAGTTAGATGCAGTACAATTCCAGTTTTAGCTATCGATTATTGACTTTTTAGACGGCTTAGGTGCCTTGGACATGAGCTAGGACCTTAAAATTTTGCATGAAGGGAGATCCAGCAGCCGCGTTGCACGGGGTAATGTGAAAAGTGTTCATATGTAGTGAAAACCTGATAAACCCGCCCGTTTTCTTCATTTGCTATCGAATCGACTTAATGCCAGATCGTCATATTGGACGTACTTCTCTCTAAAACGGTTACATTTATAGTGTGCGAAGCTATGTCACGTGGTGCGGTATGCGGAGTCACTAAAAGCACCATAATAGATCAAAGAAGAAGCTTCTAAGTTGATGTGATAGCCACTACGACGCAGTACAATTCAAGTTTTAATTTTTGAGTATTGACTTTTTAGACGGCTTTGTTGCCTCTGACGCGAGGTAGGACCATAAGATTTTGCATGAAGAGAGGTCCAGCAGCCGTCATGCACTGGGGAATGTGAAAAGTGTTCATATGTAGTGAAAACCTGAGGAATCCGCCCATTTTCGTCATTTGCCATCGAATCGACCTAATGCCAGATCGTCATATTTCGAGCTCCTCTCTCTGAAACGGTTACATTATTCGTGTGCAAAGCCATGTCGCGTGCTGCGTTATGCGGAGACACTAAAAGCACCATAATGGATCACAGAAGAAGCTTCTAAGTTGAAGTGATAGCCAGTAAGAAGCAGTACAAATCAAGTTTTAGTTATCGATATTGACTTCTTAGACGGCTTTGGTGCCTTGGACATGAGCTAGGACCTTAAGATTTTGCATGAAGGGAGGTCTAGCAGCCGTAATGCACTGGGGAATGTGAAAAGTGTTCATATGTAGTGAAAACCTGGGAAATACACCCGTTTTCGTGATTTGCTATCGAATCGACATTTGCCAGATCGTCATATTTTCGGCTCTTCTCTCTGAAACGGTGACATTTATCGTGTGCAAAGCTTTGTCGCGTGCTGCGGTATGCGGAGACACTAAAAGCACCATAATAGAACACAGAAGAAGGTTCTAAGTTGGTGTGATAGCCAAAACGAAGCAGTACAATTCAAGTTTTAGTTATCGATTATTGACCTTTTAGACGGTTATGGTGCATTGCACATGAGCTAGGACCTTAAGATTTTCCATGAAGGGACGTCTAGCAGCCGCGTTGCACGGGGTAATGTGAAAAGTGTTCATATGTAGTGAAAACCTTAGAAATCCGCCCTTTTCGTCATTTGCTATCGAATCGACTTTTGCCAGTTCGTCTTATAACTGGTCTTCTCTCTGAAACGGTTACATTTATCGTGTGCAAAGCTATGTAGCGTGCTGCGGTACGCGGGGACCCTCAAAGCACCATCATAGAACACAGAAGAAGCTTCTAAGTTGATGTGACAGCCAGTACGTAGCATGACTATTCAAGTTTTTGTTATCGATTATTGACTTTTTATACGGCTTTGGTGCCTTAGACATGAGCTCGGACCTTAAGATTTTTCATGAAGTGAGGTCTAGCAGCCGCGTTGCACGGCGGAATGTGAAAAGTGTTCATATGTAGTGAAAACCTGAGAAATAAGCCCGTTTTCGTCATTTGCTATCGAATCGACTTAATGCCAGATCGTCATACTGGCCGCACTTGTCTCTGAAACGGTTACATTTATCGTGTGCAAAGCTATGTCGCGTGCTGCGGTATGCGGAGACACTAGAAGCACCATAATAGAAAACAGAAAAAGCTTCTAAGTTGATGTGATAGCCAGTACGAAGCAGTACTATTCAAGGTTTAGTTATGGATTATTGAATTTTTAGACGATTTTGGTGCCTTGAACTTGAGCTAGGACTTTACGACTTTGCATGAAGTAAGGTCTAGCAGCCGCGTTGCACGGGGGAATGTGAAAATTGAATTTATGTAGTGAAAACCTGAGAAATCCGCCCATTTTCGTCATTTGCTATCGTATCAGCTTAATGCCAGATCGTCATATTGCCCGCTTTTCTCTCTGAAACCGTTAGATTTATCGTGTGCAAAGCTATATCGCGTGCTGCGGTATGCGGAGACACTAAAATCACCATAATAGAACACAGAAGAAGCTTCTAAGTTGATGTGATAGCCAGTACGAAGCAGTACAATTCAAGTTTTATCTATCGATTATTTTCTTTTTAGACGGCTTTGGTTCTTTTGAGATGACCTAGGACCTGCAGATATTGCATAAAGGGATGTCTAAGAGACGCGTTGCACGGGGGAATGTGAAATGTGTTCATATGTAGAGAAAACCTGAGATATCCGAGCGTTTTCATCATTTGCTATCGAATCAATTTCAGATCGTCATATTGCACGCTATTCTCTCTGAAACCGCTACATTTATCGTGTACAAAGCTATGTCGCGTGCTGCGGTATGCGGAGACACTAAAAGCACCATAGTAGAACACAGAAAAAGCTCCTAAGTTGATGTGATAGATAGTACGAAGCAGTGAATTTCAAGTTTTAGTTTTAGATTATTGACTTTTTAGACGGCTTTTGTGCCTTGGACATGAGCTAGGACCTTAAGATTTTGCATGAAGGGAGGTCTAGCAGCCGCGTTGCACGGGGGAATGTGAAACGTGTTCATATACAGTGAAAACCTGAGATATCCGCCCGTTTTCGTCATTTGCTATCGAATCGACTTTTGGCAGATCGTCATATTGGCCGCTCTTTTCTCTGAAACGGTGACATGTCTAGTGTGCAAAGCTTTGTCGCGTGCTGCGGTATGCGGAGACACTAAAAGCACCATAAAGGATCACAGAAGAAGCTTCTAAGTAGATGTGATAGACAGTACGGAGCAGTCAAAATCAAGTTTTAACTATCGATTATTGACTTTTTAGACGGCTTTCGTGGCTTGGACATGAGGTAGTTCCTTACGATTTTGTATGAGGGAGGTCTAGCAGCCGCGTTGCACGGGGGAATGTGAAACGTGTTCATATGCAGTGGAAACCTGGAAAATCCGCCCGTTCTCCTCATTGCTATCGAATCGACATTTGCCAGATCGTCATATTGGCGGCTCTTCTCTCTGAAACGGTTACATTTATGGTTTGCAAAGCTATGTCGCGTGCTGCGGTATGCGGAGTCACTAAAAGCTCCATAATAGAACATATATGAAGCTTCTAAGTTGCTGTGAAAGTCATTACGTAGCAGTACAATTCAAGTTTTAGTTATCGATTAATAACTTGTTAGACGGCTTCGGTGCCCTAGACATGATCAAGGACCTTAAGATTTTGCATGAAGCGAGGTCTAGCAACCGCGTTGCACGGGGGAATGTGAAAAGTGTTCATATGTAGTGAAAACCTGAGAAATCCGCCCGTTTTCGTCATATGCTATCGTATCAGCTTAATGCCAGATCGTCATACTGGCCGCACTCGTCTCTGAAACGGTTACATTCATCGTGTGCAAAGCTATGTCGCGTGCTGCGGTATGCAGAGACACTAGAAGCACAATAATATAAAACAGAAAAAGCTTCTAAGTTGATGTGATAGCCAGTACGAAGCAGTACTATTCAAGATTTAGTTATCGATTTTTAATTTTTAGACGATTTTGGTGCCTTGAACATGAGCTAGGACTTTACGACCTTGCATGAAGTAAGGTCTAGCAGCCGCGTTGCACGGGGGAATGTGAAAAGTGTTCATATGTTGTGAAAACATGAGAAATCCACCCGTTTTCGTCATTTGCTATCGAATCGACGTAATGCCACATCGTCATATTGGCCGCTCTTCTCTCAGAGAAGGTTAGATTTATAGTGTGCAAAGCTATGTAACGTGCTCCGGAATGCAGAGACACTAAAAGCACGATAATGGAACACAGAAGAATATTCCAAGTTGATGTGATAGCCAGTACGAAGCAGTACAATTCAAGTTTTAGTTATCGATTATTCACTTTTTAGACGGCTTTGGTGCCTTGGACATGAGCTAGGACCTTAAGATTTTGCATGAATGGAAGTTTAGCAGCCGCGTTGCACGGGGGAATGTGAAAAGTGTTCATATGTAGTGAAAATCTGAGAATTCCGCCCGTTTTCGTCATTTGCTATCGAATCGACTTAATGCCAAATCGTCATATTGGCCGGTTATCTCTCTGAAACAGTTACATTTATCGTGTGCAAAGCTATGTAGCGTGCTGCGGTATGCGGAGACTCTAAAAGCCCCATTATAGATCACAGAAGAAGCTTCTAAGTTGATGTGATAGCCAGTTAGAAGCAGTACAATTCAAGATTCAGTTATCGATTATTGAATTTTTAGACGACTTTGGTGCCTTGGACATGAGCTAGGACCTTAAGATTTTGCATGAAGGGAGGTCTAGCAGCCGCGTTGCATGGGGGAATGTGAAAAGTGTTTATATGTAGTGAAAACTTGAGAAATCCGCCCGTTTTCCTCATTTGCTATCGAATCGACTTAATGCCAGATCGTCATATTACCCGCATTTCTGTCTGAAACCGTTACATTTATCGTGTGCAAAGCTAAGTTGCGTGCTCCGGTATGCGTAGACACTAAAAGCACCATAATAGAACACAGAATAAGCTTCTAAGTTGATGTGATAACCAGTACGAAGCAGTACAATTCAAGTTTTTGTTATCGATTATTGACTTTTTAGACGGCTTTGGTGCCTAGGACATGAGCTAGGACCTTAAGATTTTGCATGAGGGAGTTCTAGCAGCCGCGTTCCACGGGGGAAAGTGCAAACTGTTCATATTTAGTGAAAACCTGAGAAAACCGCCGATTTCGTCATTTGCTATCGAATCGACTTTTGCCAGATCGTTATATTGGCCACTCTTCTCTCTGAAACGGTTACATGTATCGTGTTCAAAGCTATGTCGCGTACTGCGGTATGCGTAGACACTAAAAGCACCACAATAGAACACAGAAGAAGTTTCTAAGTTGGTGTGATACCCAAAACGAAGCAGTACAATTCTAGATTAAGTTATCGATTATTGATTTTTTAGACGGCTTTGGTGCCTTGCACATGAGCTAGGACCTTAAGATTTTGCATGAAGGGAGGTCTAGCAGCCGCGTTGGACGGGGGAATGTGAAAAGTGTTCATATGTAGTGAAAACCGGAGAAATCCGCTCGTTTTCGTCATTTGCTATCGATTCGACATTTGCCAGATCGTCATATTGGCCGCTCTTCTCAATGAAACGGTTACAATTATCGTGTGCAAAGCTATGTCGCGTGCTGAGGTATGCGGAGACAATAAAAGCACCATAATAGGACACAGAAGAAGCTTCAAAGATGATGTGATAGCCTGTACTAAGCATTACAATTTTTGTTTTAGTTATCGATTATTGACCTTTTACACGGCTTTGGTGCCTTTGACATGAGCTAGGATCTTAAGATATTGCATGAAGGGAGGTCTAGGAGCTGTGTTGCACTGGGGAATGTGAAAAGTGTTCATATGTAGTGAAAAAATGAGAAATCCGCCCGTTTGCGTCATTTGCTATCGAATCAGGTTAATGCAAGATCGTCATATAGCCCGCTTTTCTCTCTGAAACCGTTACATTTATCGTGTGCAAAGATATGTCGCGTGCTGCGGTATGCGGAGACACTAAAAGCACCATAATAGAATACAGAAGAAGCTTCTAAGTTCATGTGATAGCTAGTACGAAGCAGTACAATTCAAATTTAGTTATCGATTATTGATTTTATAGACGGCTTTGTTGCGTTGGGCATGAGCTAGGACCTACAGATTTTGCATGAAGGGAGCTCTAGTAGCCGCGTTGCTCGGGGGAATGTGCAGAAGTGTTCATATGTAGTGAAAACCTGAGAAACCCGCCCGTTTTCGTCATTTGCTATCGAATCGACTTATGCCAGATCGTCAGATTAGACGCTCTTCTCTCTGATACGGTTAAATTTATCGTCTGCAAAGCTATGGCGCGTGCTGCGTATGCGGAGATACTAAAAGCACCATAGTAGAACAATGATGAAGCTTCTAAAATGATGTAATAGCCAGTAAGAAGCAGTACAACTCAAATTTTGGCTATCGATTATTGACTTTTTACCCATCTTTGGTGCCTTAGACATGAGCTAGGACCTCAAGACTTTGCATGAAAGGAGGCCTAGCAGCCGCATTGCACGGGAGAATGTGAAAAGTGTTCATATGTAGTAAAAACCTGAGCAATCCGTCCGTTATCGTCATTTGTTATCGATTCGAGTTAAAGTCTAATCGTCACATTGGCCGCTCTTCTCTCTAAAACGGTTACATTTATCGTCTGTAAAGCTATGTCGCATGCTGCGGTACGCGGAGACACTAAATGCACCATAGTAGAACACTGAAGAAGCTTCTAAGTTGATGTAATAGCCAGTAAGAAGTAATACAATACAAATTTTAGATATCGATTATTGTGTTTTTAGCCTTTGGTGCCTTTGACATGAGCTAGGACCTTACGATTTTGCATGATGGGAGGTCTAGCAGCCGCGTTGCACGAGAGAATGTGAAAAGTGTTAATTTGTAGTAAAAAACAGAGAAATCAGTTCGTTTTCGTCATTTGTTATCGAATCGGCTTTTAGCTAGATCGTCACATTGGCCGGTCTTCTCTCTGAAACGGTTACATTTATGGACTGCAAATCTATGTCGCGTGCTGCGGTATGCGGAGACACTAAATGCAGCATAGCAGAACACATAAGAGGCTTCTAAGTTGATGTAATAGGCAGTAAGAAGTAGTACAATTCAAGTTTTAGTTATCGATTATTGACTTTTTACCCTTCTTTGGTGCGTAGGACTTGAGCTAGGACCTCACAATTTTGCACCACAGAAGAACTAGCAGCCGCGGTACAAGGGAGACTGTGTTCACAAGTAGTAAAAACCTGGAAATCCGTCCGTTTTCGTCATTTGTTATCAAATCGACTTAAAGTGAGATCGTCATTTGCTATCGAGTCGACTTTTGCCAGCTCGTCATATTGGCCGCTCTTTTCTCTGAAACGGTTACATTTATCGTCTGCAAAGCTAAGTCGCGTGCTGCGGTATGCGGGGACAATAAAAGCACCATAACAGAACACAGAAGAAGGTTCTATGTTGATGTAATAGCCAGTAAGAAGTAGTACAATTCAAGTTTTAGTTATCGATTATTGACTTTTTAGCCGGCTTTGGTGCCTTGGACATGAGCTAGGACCTTAAGATTTGGCATGAAGGGAGGTCGAGCAGCCGCGTTGCACGGGGGAATGTGAAATGTGTTCATATGTAGTGAAAACCTGACAAATTCGGCCGTTTTCGTCATTTGATATCGAATCGACTTAATGCCAGATCGTCATATTGGCCGCTTTTCTCTCTGCAATGGTTATATTTATCTTCTGCAAAACTATATCGTGTCCTTCGCTATGCTTAGACACTAAAAGAACCATAGTAGAACACAGAAGAAGACTCTCAGAAGATGTAATCGGCCAGTACGAAGCATTACAATTCACATTTTACTTATCTATTATTGACTTATTAACCGGCTTTGGTTATTTGTACATGAGCTATGACCTTGAGATTGTTCATGAAACGAGGTCTGTCTGCCACGTTGCGCGGGAGAATGTGAAAAGTGTTCATATGTAGTAAAAACCTGAGAAATCCTCCCGTTTTCGTCATTTTCTATTTAATCGACTAATTGCCAGATCTGCAAGCTTATGTCGCGTGCTGCGTTATGCGGAGACAGTCAAAGCATCACAGTAGAACACAGATGAAGCTTCTCTGTTGGTGTAATCAGCGAGAAAGAACCAGTAATAAGTTGTACAATTCAAATTTTAGTTATCATTTATTGACTTATTAGCCTGCTTTGGAACCTTGGACATGAGCTAGGGCCTTAAGATTTTGCATGAAACACGGTCTGGACGCCACGTTGCACGGGATGGTGTGAAAAGTGTCCATTTGTAGTAAAAACCTGACAAATCCGACCGTTTTCTTCATTTGCTGACGAATCGACTTATTGGCAGATCGTCACATCGGCCGCTTTACGCTCTGAGACGGTTAAATTTATAGTCTGCAAACTTATGTCGCCTGCTGCGGTTTGCGGAGACACTAAAAGCACCACAGTAGAAGACAGAAGAAGGTGTTAAGAAGATGTATTCGGCCAGTAAGAAGCAGTACAATTCAAGTTTTAGTTATAGATTACTGACTTATTAGCCGGCTTTGGTGCCTTGGACATGATCGAGGACCTCAAGCTTTTGCATCAAACGAGGTCTGAACGTCACGTTGCATGGGGAAATGTGAAACGTGTTAATATATATTAAAAACCTAAGAAAACCTTTCGCATTTATTTAAGTTCCTTTAGTACAATAAGAATCTGTTAAAAAACTGACTACAATAATCATAATCTTGCTGTACAAGGGAAGTAGCTACTATTATTAACAGTATTTATCAACAGCAAATAAAACAAAAGGTAAAACAGAAAGATTATCAAACGTCTAATGGCACAGTAACGAAACTGAAAACAGTTCGCGACAATTTCTTCTGAAATTATTTCACCAGGAAACAACAAGAACACCGATTGAAGACTACTAAAGTTACAAAATAAACCACTATACACAAACAACTAATTAGTACTTAGCTTTGGATGCGCCGCTACAGCTGCAACTGGTCAGCGCGGAATGTAAACACAGGTAAGAAGTTAAGTTGCTCGATACGAAACACTCGCAAATATCAGGTCACAACCCAAGAAAGGCGGAGGTGAATGAAGAAACCATTAATAAGTATCTTATATAGTAAATATTATCACAAAAACCGTTAAAATATGTATCTGAAACCTATAAACGTATGAAAACTTAGAGAGCGATTTCACACGCACTCACGCGCCTAATCGTAATGCCAGATCGTCGCAGTGGCAGCTTTGCTCACGGAACTGTTTACATATACATCTGGAAACTTACGTTATGTGCTGAGGTATGCGGTCGCACCACAAACAACAAAATAGGGGCTTCTAATTTGATGCAATCGGCAGGTAAGAAGTAGTACTACTCAAGTTTTAGGTATCGAAAATTCAACTGTAGGCCGGTTCTGGTGTCTTGCAGTTGATAGAGGACCTTGGAACATGCCTGTCTTTTTACCCCCCTCCCCCCTCGTAAGATGACTGTCTACGTACACCCGCCACCCCCCCCCCCCCCTCGTAATATGTCTGCCTACCTACTCAATCCTTCTGAAAATGTGTGTCTACCCACTTCCCCCTCAGAAGATGACTCTCTACTTATCCCCCCAACCGGAAAACGTCAGTTTTCCCACCCCCTCCCCCCTCAGAAGATGACTGTCTACCTACACACCCTCGGAAGATACCTGTCTACTTACCCCCCCCCCCCCCCCCCTCGTTTGGAACATGTCTGCCTACCTACCAGCCTCTCAAAATATGTCTTTCTATCTACATCCCCCACCCCCCTCAGAAGATCACTCTCTACCTACTCCGCACGTGGATGATGCCTGTCTCCCTAACCCACCCTTCAGAAGATGTTTGCCTACATACCCCTTCTTGGAAGATGTCTGTCTACCTACACACCTTTGGAAGAGGCCTGTCTACCTACCCCCTCCCCACCCCTTGGAAGATGTCTGCCCAGCTACCCTCCATCTAAGAAAATATTTGTCTACATACACCCCCTTCGGAAAATGTCTGTCTACCTACTACTGCTCTGATGATGTCTGTCTCCCTACCCCACCCTTCAGAAGATGTCTGCCTACCTTCTACTCCATGGAAGATGTCTCTATACATACCACCTATCGGGTGATGTTTGTCTACTCGCCCCCCCCCCACCCCATAACATGCCAATCTAACATCCCCCCTGTGAAGATGCCTATCTATCGCCTAGCTCGGAAGCTACCCCAACTCAGAAGATTCCTATCTATCTGCACTTGGAAGATGACTATCTCTCAATCACCTTCAGAAGACTCTTATCTACCCCCTCAGAAGATGGCTGTCTACATACCCCACCCTCAGAATATGACTGTCTCTGATCTCCCACACTATCTGTCTGTCTACCATTCTCACACATCGAGAGAGGTGGTACAGTGGTTAGCACACTGGACTCGCATTCGGGAGGACGACGGTTCAATCCCGTCTCCGGCCATCCTGATTTAGGTTTTTCGTGATTACCCTAAATCGTTTCAGGCAAATGCCGGGATGGTTCCTCTGAAAGGGCACGGCCAATTTCTTTCCCAATCCTTCCCTAACCCGAGCTTGCGCTCCGTCTCTAATGACCTCGTTGTTGACGAGACATTAAACACTAACCACCACCACCACCATTCTCACAATCAGAAACTGTCTGTCTACCTACCTCCCCCCCCCCCCCCGAAGATGTCTGCCTATCTTCCTAGGTACCGCCATTTAGAAGGTGTCTGCCTACCTACACCCACTTCAAAAGATGTGTAACTGACTACCCCACCTCCGAAGATCTCTGTCAAACCCTCCTCCCATCCCCGGAGGATGTATGTGTGCAGACCCCCCTCTTGGAAGACATTTGACAACCGAAAAAACCGCTTTGGAAGATGTATGACTTCCTACCACTACCCTCGGAAGGTGTATGTCTACCTAGCACCCCCTTGAAGATGCCTGTCTATCTACCGAACCACGGTATATGCCTGCCTCACCCTGTCAGAATATGTCTGTCTACATACCCCACAAGGAAGATGTCTGTCTACTTACCCCCCCCCCCCCCCCCCTTGGAAGATGTTTGTCTACCTAGCCCCTCTTGGAAGATGTCTGCCCACATAAACACACACTCGGAATATCTATGACTAGCCACCACTCCCCTCGGAACATGTATGTCTACCTACCCCACCTCCGGACATGTCTCTCTACCTACGCCCCCACTCATAAGTTGTGTGTCTACCAACCCGCCATTTGAAGATGTCTGTCAACCTGGCCCTCCCTCAGAAAATGTCTGTCTACCTGCCCACCTTGGAATATTTATGTCTACCAAAACCCGGAGGATATCTGTCTACCCAACACCCCCTCAGAAGATGATTGTCTACCTACCCCCGGAAGATTTCAGTCTACCTGCACCCCTCACTTCTGAAAGATGCCTGTCAATCAACCCCTCCAACAGAAAATGTCTGTCTACCTACCGCCCCTCGAAAGTTGTATGTCTACCACCCCTCCTCGGGAGATGTCTGTCTACCTACCCCCCTTCAGAAGATGTCTATCTACCTACCCCCCATCCCCTCGGTAAATGCCTGTCTACCCAACCCCCTCTCGGGAAAAGTATGTCTACCTATCTCCACTCGGAAGATGGCTGTCTACCTACCACCTCCCTCGGAATATGTCTGTATATCGAACCCGACCTCGGAATATGATTTTCCACCTAATGCATGGGAGATGTCAGTCCACCTGCACCCCACTTTGTAAAATGCCTGTCTACTTTCCACCCCTTTGGAAGATGTCTATCATCCCACCTCGGAAGATGTCTGTCTACCTACCCCCCTCTGAACATGATTGCCTACTGAACCACAACTCAGAAGATGATTGTCTACTGACCACCCAGAAGATGGAAGCCTACCTGCCCCCTCCCACTACAACAGAAGATGACCATCCATCTAACCCCCTTGGTGGATGTCTGTTCATCTCCCCCCCCCCTTGGAGGACTTTGTCTTCCTACCCCCTCGGAAGATGTATGTATTCCATTCGCCCCTCAGAAGAGGTCTATCTTCCAACCGCCCTCAGAAGATTTTTGTCTACCTACCCTGCCTTGGTATATGTATGTCTTCCTACACCCCCTCATACGATGTCTGCATACCTACCCCCCTCGGAAGAAGTCTATCATCCCTCTGTTAGAGAATTTCTGTCTACCTTGCCCCCCCCCCCCCCTCGGAAGATATATGTCTTCATATCCTCTACCCTTGGTGCCTACATACTCAACCTCAGAAGATGTCTACCAACCTACCCCACCTTATAAGAAATCTTTCTACCTACCCCCCCCCCCCCCTCATAATATGTGTGTCTACCACCTCATGGAGGATGTATGTCTACTCCCCCCCCTCGTAAAATGTCTATCTTTCCCAGTTGGAAAGATGTCTATCATCCCACTCTTAGAAGGTGTCTGTCTACCTGTCCTCCCACTCTGAAGATGTCTGTGTACCTACCCTCCCTCAGGAGATATCGGTCTAATTGCCCACCGGGACTATGTCTATCTACATACTCTCAGCCTTGGAAAATACGTGCCTACCTACCCCACCCCCTGTAAGATATCTGTCTACCTACAACCTGCCCTCGGATACTGTCTGTCTACATACACCCTCTAATAAGATGTCTGTCTACCTACCCCACACTGTCTGTCTTCCTACCCCAACCATCCTCGGAAGATGTTTGTCTACCTACCCCTCCTTGGAAAATGCCTGTCTACCTAAATCTCGCTTGGAAAATATCTGTCTACCTACCCCCCATCCTTGGAAGGTGTCTGTCCACCAACTCTCCTGTCGGAAGATGTATGGCTACCTAACCGCCCTCAGAAGATGTCTGTCTATCTATCTGCCTGTGGAATGTGTATGTCTACCTAACTCCCTTAGACAATGTCAGTCTACATACCCCCCTCGGAAGATACCTGTCTACCAATACTCTTCCCTCTACATGCCAAAACTAATAAGATAGCTGCCAACCTAACCCACCTCAGAAGGTCTCTGTTTATGCACACAAACTGAACATGTATGTCTATCTACCCCCCAGAAGTTGTCTGTCTACCTGCCCCCTCAGAAAATGTCAGTCGACCTACCCCCCCTTGGAAGATTTCTGTCTACCTATAACAGCTCACGGAAAATATCTGTCTACCAGCCCCCTCTCAGAAGATGTCTGTCTACCTACCACCCCCCTCAGAAGTAGTATATCTATCTACCGTACCCGTGGAACATGTCTACCTACCCCCCCCTCACAGTCAGCAGTTGTCTGTCCACCACCTACATAAGTTGTCTATCTACACCCCCTCGGAAGATGTCTGTCCAATACACCACCCTCAGAAGATATCTGTCCTACCCCTCTCGAAAATGTTAGTCTACCTACACCCCAGATAATGAATGTCTACCAACCCCACCTCGGAAGATGTTTGTCTACCTACCCCATGGAAGATGTGTTTACCTACCACCACTCGTAGTATGTGTGTCTACCTACCCCCATTGGAAAATATCGGTCTACCAACTGCCCTTGAAGATGTATGCCTACATACCCAACACCCTCGGAAGACGTCTGGCTACCTAGCTCCCCCCCACGAAGATATCTGCCTTCATACCCACTTCTCTTGGAAGATGTCTGTCAACGGACCCAAATTCAGAAAACGACTGCCTACCTACCCCACCTCAAAAGATGTCTGCCTACCAACCACCCCTCGGAATATGTATGTCTACCTACACTCATTCGGAATATTGCTCTCTACCACCCCTCCCTCTGAACATGTCTATCTACCTACCTCCCTCAGAACATGTCTATCTACCAACATCCCCCACCTCTTATGAAGTCTCTCTCACTACCCCCCCCCCCCTTCGAAAGTGACACCCTACCTACCATCCTCAGGAAATGTCAGTCTTCCTACTCCCCATACCTCAGAAGGTGTGTCTAACTATCCCCATGGACAATGTCTGTCTACATACCCCTAGCCTCAGAAAATACTTGTCTAACTACACCCCTCAGATTATTTCTGTCTACCTACAACCCAGCCTCGGATAATGTCTGTCTACCTACCCCCTCACTAATTGTCTCTCTACCTAAGCTACCTTAGAAGATATCTGTCTACATATCCCTCATCCTCTGAAGCTGTATGTCTACTACCCCTGCTCAGAAGATGTCTGTCTACTTAAAAACCCCTCAGAAATCTGTCTCGCGTGTGTT